>NC_084835.1:97783301-98090280 GCF_033115175.1 Lepus europaeus
AGCGCTCTGATACAGGATTCTAGTGTTGCAGGTGGTGGCATAACCCACTAGGACACAATGCCAGCCCCAGGACAGCAGTGTTTTTAGCACAGCTGTTCCTTAAACCCCAGGCTACACAAAAGGGTTTGAACACACGACCGACTGAATCTTTTAGTTATGCTTCAGAAACTAATACTCCAAATGTTTGGTCTGGAGATCAGCTATACCATTCTCTATATCAGCAGCCATTAAAAGTACTCTGGGAATACTTATTGGGAAGCCTGGGCCCACAGTTTTGTATTTGAAACCTCTCACTACAAACTCATCCACACTTAGGGGTCGTCTGCCTGGGTAAAGGTCAGGATATGTTGTTATCATAGTTAATAGTACCTTTATTTAGTAAAAGTCCTTTGAAGGCAATTTATGTGACTTGCTATATCTTTAATATAATTTTAATTTCGACATTCTCCAGTTATATGCAAAGAGCAAAACTAGGCAGCTTCCATTTTACAGAACTGGCACCTTTTATATGGCCATGGGGACTTTTGGGTGGCCTTAGATTATGTGTATGTGTTTAGACTGAAATCCACCTTAAAAAAATTTCCATATTTCAAGTGTTTTTATTCTGAGCAGTAGGTACAAAAAATAATGACATGGGTGTGGCTTGTTCCGTGTAGTGCAGCACTCTCCACGTGTAGTCGGGCTCTGATAGAATCCACTTTCACCACCTCACACAGATCCCTGAATTCACTTTCCTGTGTGTATGCGCTTCCTTGCTTTTGCTGGGACTCAAGTTAACGTTGGAAGCCTTCAGACTTCATTGAGGAACTCCAGGTTGAGACAGGCTGGGATATGTATTGAGTCCATGGTCAGGGAGGATGGGTTAAATGGAAACAGAACCGGGAACATGTGTTTGAAGTCTAACAGCAGTTGCTGAGGGTCGTTCCGCTCTTGTAGTTGTGCCTGTGGGGAACAATCAGACCATGTGAATGCTTAGTACTGTACCTACGAACAGCCAGCTTAGGTGAATTCATGAGAGTGGATCAGCCTATGCCATGGGAAGATTCCCAAGATAATTACGTAAAGACTTCAGGAGAATGGGGTCTCCCTATCCCAGAGGTGTTTAGTGTGAGGATGGTTTAGGCTTTTTGGGAAGGCAGATGACTAATCATTCTCAATTCTAGCATTCCTTAAGACAAAGTTCCATCTAAGGGAGAATATAAAAATACGTATCAGGTGCTAATCCTGGTAGAGGCACTGAAGTAAAGTGGTTGATGGCAAGGGCTCTGGAGGCAGACAGCTTGACCTGACATCCTGGCACCACTTGGGGCAAATTCCTTGACCATTCTCTGCCTCAGTTTCCTCATCTCAGAGTGGGGAAGAGCAATATCACAAAGTAACAGAGGACAGGGCTCTAGGGGTTGGTCCATTCATTAAGGCAACCATTTAGTTGGAAAGGGTGATTGTTACCAGCTGGAACTGAATGGACATTTATAGAACCACCAAGCAGAGTATCTAGTGAGGCAGAGGCTCCAGGATGCACTGCTAGGAGAGCAGTTGTGTTTCAGTCAGCTCCTACCTGCCATTCTTCAGCCCAAATGTAGCCATGGGGTTAGCACTTGCACAACTGCTAGTGCCAGGGCAGGCAATGGGACCTTGTCCTCCAAAATTTGGAATTGTACATTTTGGTGGCCTGGTGGGTCCCAACACAGGTACCTGCCTTGGTTTAAGCATCTCTTGGGATGAAGTGGCTTTCCTTGGTGGCATTAATTTGGAATGTTAAAAGCAACAGAGCTTGTCTATCTTCTCCCCATTTGAAGCCAGACATTTTAGGAAATGGACAATTGAGAAAAATATACTAACAGAATCCAACGGCAGGCTTGATCAGGAAGAAGAAAGGAGTCTGAAACAATATAGTCTGAGAAGAAAAAAAGAATGCATAACAAAGAACAGGGCCTGTGGGACCTATGGGACACCATCAGTATACACATGATTGGAGTTCCAGAAGGAAGAGAGAGCAAGAAATGGGCAGAAAGTATCTGAAGAAGTAATGCCCCCAAACTTCCTAAATCTGATGAGACATGTATGTACACATTCAAGAAGGTCAGCAGGCTTCAAGCAGGATAAACTCAAATATTCAGAGTGAGGCACATTATAGTCAAATTGCCAGAACCCGAAGATAGGACATCTTGAAATTAGCAAGAGAGAAGTGACTTGTCACATACAAAGTGTCCTGCAATAAAATTAACAGCTGATTTTCTGTCGGAGACCATAGGCGCTAGATGCAGCGGGATGACAAAGTAGACAGAAAAACCCCACCAGCTGTGCATTCCATATTTGGCAAAACAATCCTTCAAAATCAGATGAGAAATTAAGTCATTTCTAGAGACAGAACAGGACACTATATTTGATAAAAGCAGCGCCAATAGTCATAATGCACCTAGCAAGAGAATCCCCAAATGTGAAGTAGATGTTGACAAAACTGGAGGGAGAAATATTTTATTAAAGCTGGACCCTTCAATAGAACAATCAGATAGACCAATAAGAGATGGAGGCCATAATCAACACAATAAATCAATTAGACCTAACAAACCGAACAGATACATAGAACAGCAGAATATACTTCCTCAAGGTGCATGGAACATTCTCTAGGACTGACCATAGGTTACACAAAGCAAGCCCCAATCAATTTAAAAACATTTTTTTCTGATTATAATGGAATGAAACTAAAAATACATGGAAAATCCACAAAGACATAGAAATTTACAGGGTCTTAAAATAGTCAATGAGTCAAAGAAATCACCAGGGAAATTAGGTGAAAATGAAAATATACTATACTAGGACTTACGGGATATTGTGAAAGTAGTGCTAAGGTATAAACTTGTGTCTGCGTTTTTGAAACAAAGGTCTGAAATCAAGTCAACTGTTTGCTTCAAGCAAGTGGAAAAGAACAGCAAACTAAACCCACAGCTAGAAAGTGAGGGAGTAAAATCAGAGTGGGCATAATTGAGAGAGAATAGAATTAAAAATTAAATTGAACTCAGTTAAACAAAATTGACAAATCTTTAGCTAGTCTAAGAAAAAGTAGAAGTCTACATTCAGAAATGTAGAAATTACCAGAGTCAGAAATGAAAAGAGCATATTACCAAAATTTACAAAAATAAAAAGGATCAAAAGATAATACTATGAATACTTTTACACTTACAAATGGGATAACCTAGTTGAAATGGACACAACTGTCAAAACTGATTTAAGAAGAAACAGAAAATCTGAATAGACCAACACACTTATGGAGATTGTATTAGTAGTCAAAACCTCCCAGCAAAGAAAAGCCCAGGACATGGCTTCCCTGGAGAATTCTACCAAACATTTTAAAAAGAGTTAACATTAATTCTTCTCAAATGCATTATATGAGGTCAGTAATACTTTCATACCAAAGCAGGTAAGACAGTACAAGAAAACTAAGCTATAGGCTAATACTGCATCTGGATATAGAAGTAAAAATGTGAAACACAGTACCAGAAAACTAAATTCAGCAGCAGACTTAAGTGGTTTTACACCATGACCAAGTGAGAAGTATTCCTAGAATACAAGGGTGGTTCAGCATACAAAAATCAATGTAACATACTACATTAATAGAATGAAGATAAACACCCCACGGTGTCTCAATTGGTGCAGAAAAAGCATTTGACAAAATCAAACATATTTTCCTGCTGAAATAGGAGAAACCTACATCTCACATCATACTCAATGGTGAAAGAGTGAGAGCTTTTCCCTTGAGATCAGGAACAAGATAAGGATGCCTGTTCCTACCACTTCTATTCAAAATATTCACCAATGTTAACGGCAGTATTCCAGTAGCCAAAAGATGGGGACAGTGCAGTGTCCATGGACAGATGAATGGATAAACAGTGTTTTATATGTGTAAAAGGAACTATTGTTCAGTAGTAAAAAGAGATGAAGTTCTGATGCATGTTATGTTATAGGAGACCATTCCAAGTGACATAAACCAGACCCAGGAGGACAAATATTGCAGGATTCTACTTATATGAAATATATAGATTGGATAAATTCCCAGAGACAGAGAGAAGAGAAGAAGGGGATGGGAGAAGGGTAAATAGGAAGTCACTGCTAACTGGGTACAGTTTCTGTTTAGGATGATGAAAAAATTTCTGGAAATAGTGGTGATGGTTACATAACAATGCGAGTGGACTTAATGTCACTGTGTACACTTAAACATGATTAAAATGGCAAAATACCTTCCCCCCAAAAATGGGCTGCTCGAAAGGTTGTCAGGCTCCTATGTGTAAGGCACTGGCTTCGGTCACCGGGACATGGCAGGGGCTGTGTTTGCATTATTCACTCTATGTTGAGCTCTCTCGTGCAGCCTGCCCACCACTAGCCATTACTCCGTGCACCAGGAATTCCTGGCTGGAGCTGTGCTGTTACAAAGGCCACTGAACCGTGGAGTCATGCCAAGAGGAAAATCAGACTCTCCCAATTTTGTGCAAACACAGGCTATCCCATACTAGTCTGGGGTATGAAAACTGGTTTTTCTCTCACTGGGGCAAGGCACCCTTATTTGCATCACATAATGGCAACATTTTGTTATGGTCTGACTTCCTTGAGGATTTAGGAAGGAGGTGAGGAAACTGAAGGATTTAGGGAAGGGTATAAAAATGGGAAAGTTAAAGATTTACCCATATAATTACAATTCAGCACCAAAAGGTGGTATACGTTTAATTCAGTAAAATTCAGAAGAGGATTTCTGTGAAATAGCTACCTTGTTTGGGGACTATAACAACTAAAATTTGCATTTTAAAGTTTTATTTTTTAAATTGACATATAGAAATTGTTTTGATATGTTTTGATATGTTTTGATACACTCAGATTTCCATTTTTAAAGGTCAGTCTATACTGCCCATAGCACCCACGCAGGGGCTTTGTTTCACAAGCTGCTTGCGCTTATTTGAGTTCAGGTGTAGGAGAGTGGGTTGCTCAGACTTACTGAGCACTGCACAGGGAGCAGCAGAACATACAGCTGTCACTGGCCAAGAGGCAATCACAACAGTCGTTTTCTGGGAAAGAACTGCCAGATACTGATATCAACTACTGAGGAAGACCAAGGTGGAATGAGAAGGCCATGCCAAGATGGCCGCTGGCAATGGAAACTGCCTGGCAACAGGCTGTGATTGGTTAGGGCATAGACCACCCCTTGACCGGATTGGCTGGTCTTGGCTATATAAGCTGTTGTACCAACTGAAATAAACGAGTCTGCTGGCTGCTCGCCTCAAGCCTGCTTTCACCTGCCTCCCGGGGTCTGTGTGGTAACTCCGCGCCTCTTGCCCCCACCACGCTCCTCCCAGAACGAATCCACAGCAACAGACCAAGAATCTGATCGTACCCAGGAACTTCAAAAAGTTCGTGGAAAATGGAATTAAAAGTTTACTTTGAGGTAAATGTGTTCTGCAGTCCGTAGTCTACATAAATGTTTTGTCTGTGACCTTTTTGAATTGAAACAAACTTATCTTGGAATTCCACTGACTGCTAGCCTTCTGAAGTGCCCTGGTACACGTGTCCTGAGAACACCCAACACTCAGCCTGCGTTACCTTTATACATGTCCTGGGCTCATGAAACCTGCAGTGCCACTTGGCAGGCATTCCTTACCTTTGGCCTGATGTCTCTCTTTGCAAACAGTGCTGCAGCCCACATGGAAACAGTTGGAGTTCTCCCTCCAGTGTGCATCTCAGAAACTCAAAACCAAGCAAGACTCTCTAAATATGGACTTGAGTTTGTATAAATTATTAACTCTCTGTAAAAGTCAGTAGCGGGTACAGGGTCAGGTCTCCTGCTGGCTTCTTGTCCATCATCCAACTTGCTCCACTCCCCCCCCAACCTGGAAGCTGACTACCTACCTACCTGTCTATATATCTCTCTCTCCCAGCTGGATCCTTTCAGACAGTGCTACCTGCACCCCCTGGCTTTGTTCCTGTGGGTCTCTACCTTCTTCTCTCTGGTGTCTGTGCCTTTAAGAACCCTGGCATGTCCTTGGCGCCCTGAAGGAAACCACCTTCAGCCTGACTTGGCAGCCAGCCCTGCCTTGACCCTTGCCTCTATGTCCTACTTAGACACAAGGCAGAAGTTCATTTCTTTGCCACAGCCCATCTCGGACTGCAGACTCTGCCCTCGAACACGTGGAAGGAGCTCCGAATCAAAGCCCAGCGCCTGGAAGGGCGCGGCTTCTCCACTGAGGCCCCGGGGTTTCTCTGGGCTCTGAGGATCTTTGCCAAACCTTCCCTACATTCATTCCCTTAGTGCTCGCTCTTCCTTCTTGGCTCATTTTTCTCAGCACACATATTGGTAATCCTGTTCCATGCTGGCATTACGTCCCTGGCTACAGAGGTTGCTAAGAGGTTTCAGGAAGGGCTACTACCTCTCCCCAGGGAGTTCCCACGCACATGCGCTGGTTTTTCTGAGTAGTGGTCAGTGGCCAGCATTCCCACCACACACACAGACCAGGCGCTCTGCCAGAATCACCCTGGGCTCAGCTGGAGAGAGCTATTTTTTAAGTTAAGAAACTCCCACAGTCTTAATCATTTGCCCAATATAGTTTCTTGTTTCTTAGGGCAAATATTCCAAGTCTTAAGAGATAAGATTTAAGAGCTCAAACTGTTTTCTTAAAAGAACATTCCTTAGTTCCATTTGTATGAGCTGATAATATGCTTACTTTGTGAAATATTTAACTAAGACTGTATAAAATGCAGGGGCCACAGCGTTTGCAGGCTCAGTGCTGTGTGTGTCGTGAGTGACAGGTTTATTTACCCAAGTAGAGTGCCTAGGAACACCGGGGCCCTCTAGCATCCCATGAGACCAGTATTAAAAGGATTAGAATATTCAACTTGCTGTATAGTTTTAGACTAAGACTTTATAACATTGATTAATATTTTTAAACTCACCTGGATTGTTCGTATAAAGGCCACTGTTACCCGTTCTTCAAATTCATTCAGGGGAGTATAAAGGTTTAAAATTTTGACAATCTGTTGGAATAAAAACAGTTTAGCACGGTGCTAAATGAACACAACACAACGTTGGAACTTAATGTGCCATCTAGGATACATGACATCCGGACAAGAGCTCTGTCCTCTTCAGACAGGACCCACACTGCCTGCAGGTGGAGCTGGACTGATCCTTAACACGAGGAAGGAGTCCACGCCTTTGCCCAGTGGGCCAGCATCCTCTTACGGCATCCCTGTCCCCTGCAAACCCCACACCCCACACTTGGTGGCGTAGACAATGAGGAGTTTAGAGAACTGTGGCCTGGGACCCTCTGCCTCTTACCTACTAGGTTTCCCCAAAAGACTGGTGGGGCTCCTGCCTTCAATGAGAGGTGTTGTCTGACAACGCCTAGCTACTCTTCTGCCCCCTGCCTCACCCCTCCCAGTGATACTCCCTCCCTACTTGAATGGAAGACCACCTTTTGTCTGCCTGCCAGTTGTCTGGAAGTAGCCTGCCTAGAAGTCAACTTATGAAAGTAAAATAGACATTTATATATGTGTATATTATAAAGGAGGAAGGCTTTCAGTACATTTACTGAAGGAAGTTTTTCTTAAAAGGTTGCTATTTCATTTTTAGTAGCTGCTGGAGGAGGTAAGAGAAGGATGTCTACTTTGCTATACTGAGTTTGGATTTTTGTCGTGTAGGTGCTGATTGGGAAGAAGATGCACCACTGGATTTGCAGAGTCTGGTTTCCTTTTGCTGGTCTCAGATCCATTTCCAAACACACGCACTTATGGTGGAGGCAAGGTCTGCCTGTGTGTGGGCAGCATTTGTCTTTTTATAGACTGCAACTGCGTCACAGTATAAATGCAATTTTGGGGGAAAAGTACAGTAAGAGTTAGATGCCTCTAGGTTTTTACTGGTTTCATTTAAAATAATGTAAATAGAGTCTTAAGTAAAAATATGACCATATTGAAAGCTTAGTTATGGGGCTGTCACTGTGGCATAGCGGGTAAAGCTGCCACCTGCAGCGCCGGCATCCCATGTGGGCGCCGGTTCTAGTCCCAGCTGCTCCACTTTCCAGCTCCCCGCTATGGCCTGGGAGAGCAGTGAAAGATGGCCCAAGTCTTTGGGGTCCCTGCACCCATGTGGGAGACCCGGAAGAAGCTCTAGGCTCCTGGCTTTGGATCAGCGCGGCTCCAGCCATTGCGGCCATTTGAGGAGTGAACAAGCAGATGGAAGAACACTCACTGCCTCTGCCTCTCTGTAACTCTGCCTTTCAAATAAATCTAAAAAAAAAAAAAACAACCTAATTATAAAAAAGCTTTTGTTTATAATCATAGTTGTAAAGAAAGCAGATGCTTGATGCTGCCAATAATGGAAAAAAAATTAAATTTCCAGGTAATAATGCAGAATGCATTGTTACAATAAGCAT
Source organism: Lepus europaeus (assembly GCF_033115175.1). NCBI lineage: Eukaryota > Metazoa > Chordata > Mammalia > Lagomorpha > Leporidae > Lepus > Lepus europaeus. Next base: position 97,791,713 of record NC_084835.1, read on the forward strand.
TTAGCACAGCTTGAGATTTTGTGGGCTTGCTGCCTTATCTTCCTAAGTGAGCAGGGGAGGTCAGAGGCGTCTCACGGCACAGACCAGAGTGGTCTCCGGTTCGCCCAGGACACCCTGGGTATGGTATCATGAGGGGTGACAGAGGCCGGGAGAGCAACAGCAGAGAAAGAACCCGAGCAGCGCAGCGCTGGAGGGGAAGCGGAGTGCACCCCAGGTGCCCGCGGACTGGCCAGGCTGGCCCACCTGCTGGGTGCTGAGGGCGGTGCACAAGGAGCAGATGGCCTCCGCATCCTCTTGGGTTTTCTTCTTCAACTGCAGGAGCTGGGCTGCTTGGATGAGGGGCTCCATGGTCTGGACTGCTCCGCTCTGGTGAAGGTTTCTTCCCCGTAGCCACTCTTCAAGCTGACTTATGTTGTACCTTAGTCACGGGTAAAAAGCGAGTGGGGTTAAGCTGGTCCTAATTCAGGGACGAGGACACGTGCTGGCTTCGCAGGCTGCCTGCACTCATGTCACCATTCTCGTCACCTTCATTCATTATCTCACATGGTTAGAAGCTTGCCCCATGCTCAGGAGCTATGTGTTTAGAATGAAAATATGAATCAATGGGTGCTTAAAATCAAGTAAAATACCCAAAATCTACCAGTGAATGGGGAAAAAATGCACTCAATATATCAAAACAATTCATAGGGAACATTCACAAATTTCGGCCTCCCCGTGAGCCTGCCATAATCACTGATCTCTCTCTCTGACCTCTCCGTGGTGTTCAGCCTTCAGATTTGAGTGTGGAGATGTCCGAGCTAGGAACGTGTTTACTGAGCCCCCACCCCAGCATCTGCTGACGAGCCGCGCGACTGGAGTCCGGCCCGGCCAGCGTTGGCGCGGGTCGTCCGGCCCTCACCTGAGCTGCATGCCGGTGCTCCAAGAGCAAGCGTCCTTGCGAAGGAGCAGGTTGTTGAGGGTCACCGCGCTGATCATGTAGAAGAGCTGCTTGAACACCTGCTGGATGATCTCGGGGTCCAGGCCCTGGTCACACATGACCGTGTGGAAGGAATTCATCTGGCGGATGACGGCCTCCAGGCAGTAGGCGTTGTCCCCGTCCGCCATGCTGGAGGAGCGCTTCCGGTAGCCAGTGGGCTTCACCCCAGACAGCCCCTGGATGCTCTCGTTTTCTAGCATGGCAGAAACTGCGAGAGGAGCACAGATACGGAAATGTGTGCGCTCAGCGCAGACCTGGCTTTGGACTGCTGAGATCCCGCGGTACCCGGGGCTGGGCAGGGACACTGTCCGGAGGTCTACAAAGGTGTACGGTGTTGACATGCTCGGGAACTTAGGACACTTGGCAAAGAATTTTCTAATGCATCAGCCTCTAGATGGAATGCGACAACTCTGGACCAGATTGCCCCTTAGATTGGCGATGGGGCAAGGTTAACGGGCAGGTGTCAGGTTGACTCTGTACTGTGTGCTGAGGGCCCAGAGTTCCCGAACGGAGCCGCTTGGGTACAGCTCTGACCCAGCCACTGGCTGCATGGCCAGCTGTCACCCTCACGGAGCAGCACCAAGCTAGGCACCAGGTGCTTTCCGTGCAATACCTCTTTCCATCTTCCAGCAACTCTATAGAGGATGCTGCTCCGTTTTACTGGTGTGGAAATTGAGGCATAAAGAGGCTGAATAACCTGCCTCAAAGTCATGCTGCTAGAAGTGGCAGGGCCAGGATCCGAACCCAGGTGTGGCTCCAGCACTTGCGCTCCTGACCACCACATTGTTCTGAGATCTGAGGTTTTTCCAGATTTCCATGCCCATTCTCCCTCTGTCCGGGACAAACAGATGGCCAGACAGGGAGGAGCATTTGGAACGGACCTCATCCCGGAGATGCATGTCTGGATTGGTCCATTTGGCATTCACCCGGGAGCTACATGTGTTGTGAGAACCCAGGGGTGGGGGCATCCCACACAGGCTCAGGCTCGAGTTCCCCCTCAGCCTTCCCAGAGCTGTCGCCTTGTATCACGTAACACAGCTACTCTCAGTGCCCAGCTCTGGGGCCTGCGTGCTCAGTGCACGAGTGCACCCCACTGCATTAGAGGCGAGGGGGCAGTGGGCGCTCAGCGCGCGCACACACAGCAGCGCACTGACTGCCTTTCTTCATGAACAGAGTCCGTACCCGGCCAGAGGAGTCTTTTCCCCCCACCGTATATGCATTTATACCCTGTGAGTTACGTCAATTACCTATTAAAATTAGCTTGTTTGGGGCGGGGGGAATAGAGCATCTCACAGTAAAAGAGGTAAAGGAAGAGGCAGTGATACTTGTCTGTACACTCAGAACCCCAGCATCACAGAGGAAGGTCCTCGCTTTCTGGGGGCTGTGGCTAAAACGAGGGGTCTCCAGAGCGTTCAGGGAAAACACTCGTTAGTAAATGCAGATCAGTAAATCCATTTTCCCACACACTCTTCGTCAAGGGCACACGTGTGTCCGGTTCCCTGAAGGCAGGGCGAGCTCAGCCCAGCTTCCCCTCGTTCCAGACCCCGTGCTGCCACCAGCTCACCTATCATGGGCTGCAGCAAGCCCTCGGCGATCTTGATGAGCTGCTGGTAGATCTGGATGGAAAGGTCGCTCAGCACCTGGCGGTATTCGGTGAGGTCGAAGTTCTTAAGACAATGCTCGTTTTGCTTGGCCGTATTCTGGGTCATGAAGCCCTGCGGAGGAAGAGGCGGGCGCTGCCGAGATCCGTGGGCTCGGTGCTCCTTGAGGGGCCCCACCCAGCCCTCTCTATGTGGAGCTACCTGTATGATGTTCTAGAAAGCCCTGAGAGTTCTCCAAGACCTCACTGATGGCCCTGAACTTGAAGGCAGTGTAAAAATACACCACGACCGAGGAGTCAGAAGCGTGTAATGGAAAAGGTCTGCATTACGGAGCTCAGATCCCTGAAGTGATTTCCCTAAGGGGGCAAAACTCAGACCGACACCAGGCCCAGAGAAAGAGGGGCCCATGTTTTTAAACTGCTCACCGAAGTGCTCTCCCCAACGTACCAGGTTACCCTAAAAGGTTAGACACAGCGCCTGAAGGAGTGTTACCAGGGACCAGGTTACGTCTGTGTAATGAGAAATTTTGGACGGATCCCATCATTAAATCTTGGAACTAACAGATGGACTGAAATGATTCCATAGCCACAGTGCTCTGTCCTCTTAGCCATCTACATTCACAAGGTGACATAACATGTAAGCTAAAAGAATGGCTGGTCCCGAAAGGATTCATATGACCAATGTCCTTTGTATTCAGGCTAAGGGGAACCACGGGTCACGTATGACCCGTGTTCTCAAAAGGGCGGCCCTAGCAAAGCTCTGTCACATCCCAGAAGTCTCCCTGAAAACACACACGGATGGAAGAGGGCAGAAGTGTGAGTGCTCAGACTGGTTCCTTCGCTCCTCGTCGGCAAACTACACTGAGCCAGTCATGCTGTGGGTTCAAGTCTCGTCCCTGAGAACCCGAGCTCACGTGAGGACAGCCTAAGGGAAGGAGCTCTTGGTCTGCTCTAGCCTTACGCATTTACCCTCCGCCCCATTCAGAACCTCTCTCACAGCAGGTGGAGCGGTGAACCTCAGTGCCACGTGGTACGTGCAGTTCTGTACTTACAAAGCTTGTGTACGATGTCACATTACAGAGGCCTCTGGTTTGAAACCAAGGACAGTTCTTGACCTGCAGCCCTCCCCTTCCATTGTAAAAGCAAGTAAGCCCACAGAATTTCCACCTCCCAGCAAAGAGACGGAGTGGCAGCCGTGTCCCAGAGGTAGGACCGGCGGGGGTGGTATAGCCCTGTATCACCCCAGGGAGGAGAATCTGTTCTGGCACAAGAGATGCAAAAAAGCTTTCAAAACCATTGCACGACTTTGGCTGACGCTGCCTTGGGAAGGGTGGGCGGCAAGGTTTGGGCAAGGAAGGGAAGAACGGAAAGGCCGAGGAGACGCCCAGGGATGTGGGAGTGGGCCGGTGTGGAGGCAGCTGGGACAGTTCAAAGTGTGGCACGGGTAACCAGGTCACAGGCTGAACACAGCACAGAGGAGCTCTCCTGGGGCCTGAGGTCAAATGGCATGGAGCATGACAAGAGGCGCGCAGGCCCAGCCATCAAGTGTGGTTGGGAGCAAGAAGCCGGACTTCCAGGTCAGTCTGTACAACTGTCCTGGCCGCTGGGTGCTCTTCCCCTGTGCCCATCTTTGTCCATCTTGAAATAGGCATTTACGGAAATGGCTGTCCTGAGGCGGCTTCAGCAGGACAAAGTCACCCGGGCCCTCTGAGGATGGACGGGCTCAGCAAGCTCACTCTCCTCTCTTACCAGGCGTGCTCGCCAGGGGCCCTCGAGCAGGTCTCCTGCGTCCTGCCTCATTCCCACTTCCAGTCTCCAGGCGTGGTTAGTGCTGCCCACTGTCTGAGGCCCCAGCAGGTGCCCCTTCCTGAGGACGCACAGCGCCTTGGAACGCATCGGGACGGAGCCAGCATGCCTCCCCGGAGCTCAGCCGCTCACTCACCTCGTCCCCGCTGTACTGCTTCAAACAGTGGAGCAGGCGGCAGGTGTTGGATAACCAGAAGGTCGTCATCTCAAAGTCGTCATTGTGCTTCTGGGGAAAGAAGAGGAAACGTCCAGCTCTGAGTGGTCCTGTCTGCGGACATGCCTACTCAGGCCTCTTCCGACATCCTGCACCCCATCCAGCACTCCACGGCAGCCCTGCTGGTCCCCGAGAGGAGACCCACTGCCAAGAGATTGCAGGGGTGGCACCCGGGACCCCTTTCCTGGTCGCCAGCCGGGAGTGCACACACAGAAACACACCTGCGACAGGCCGCTTCCCATGGCTGAAGCACGCACAGTGAAGTGACGGCGATGAGGCTCAGCCCCAGCAGCCTGGGCCCTGCTCTAACCACCGGGGCGCTCTGCCCTGTTTGGGAACTACCCGTTTTCCAACTCAGGGGACGCGAGGGCATGTGCCAATGAAATAATTTGGGGTCCCATGTATCCAGAGGTCAGCTGTCCAGTGGCTTCCACTGTAGAGAATGGCTACAAACCATAACTAAGGAGGGGGGGAAGCCATCAATAACCCCAAGATCGATTTCTTGACTGAAACCCCGACTTCAGCTGCTCGGTCGGTCAGAGACGCATTAGCACCGATTCAAGGGCAGAGCACGGGATCAGCTGTGGTGATGCAATGGGAGTTGAGTACAAAGGGACCAGTGGGGCTGGGGCCTGCTAACTGGGCTCAGGATCAGGGAAGGCTTCCCTGGGGAGGTGACATCAGCAGTCAGTCCAAGCCAGGCCCAGACTGACCGAGACTCCGGCTGCTGTTCCTGAAAGAGGTCAAGGCCGAGACACAGGTCTGAGAGGCTCCAGAATGCCGAGAGCTGCGAGCGGATACAACAGCCTGCGGAACCCAGCTCCCTGCTAATGTCTGTGGGAAAGCAGAAGATGGCCACATACCTGGGCCCCTGCACCCACTTGGGAGACCTGGGTGAAGCTTCCGGCTTTGGCCTGGCCATTGAGGCCATTTGGGGAGTGAACCAGTGGATGGAAAATCTCTAACACTACCTTTCAAATAAATTAAAAAAAAAAAAAAAAGAAAGAAACAGAGAAAACAGCAGTAACAGTGGAGCCCTGGGCTGCTAGGAGGCAGAACATCCTCTCCCCCTCCCCTACTTGGCCCTGGCCCCTTGTGGACAGGACTCACCTCCCTGCAAGCTACTCTGCTCCCACAGGGGCCGCCACTCCGGCCGTGAAGAGCCTTGTGCATTTCCGAGCTGCTTCGACAGCCTGTGGGCAGCCCCGTCCTGGCCCAGCTGCCTCACTGCGGCACCTGAGCAACGCCAGCAGCACTGCCCAGGGGAGAGGTGAAGGGGCCCTGGGTTCCAGCTGGGGCTTCACCAGGACCAGGCCCCCCAGCCCTTGGCTGTAGCAGGACGTCTTCCCAGCTTGTGCGGCAGTGGGCAGGCCCAGGCATGGCAGGCACTGGGCAGCCCTGGAGGGCTGCTCCGGATTTCTGGCTTCCTGCCTCATCTGAGTCCGAGCATCCTGGCTTCCCAGGTGCCTCACTCGCCACCCCGAAACCCAGACACAGAGAAGCAGCAGTGGGGACCTGGCCACGCTGAGCCCAGCTTCCTGCAGGGGCACTGACCTTGAGGACTTTCTTGATGCCGTTGATGGTGGAGGTCAGCAGGGAATGCACCTTGAGGTCGTCGTTGGTGTAGTCCGCGTGCCGGATGCACATGTAGAGGATGTAGGCGGGCAGGCAGGGCACGGTGCCCAGCAGCGTCTGTGGCTTCAGGTCTGCCAGCAACGACAGCAGCAAACAGCCAGGGTTAGATGGGGGAGGGGGTGACTCCCGGGGCTCAGAGCCCTCCTCCCAGAACTACTCCCGGCAGCTCGTCTAGGAACGAGAGGGTTGGGAGGGAAGCTGGGGAGAAGCTGCCAGCTACCCAAACGCCTCCTGGCCCCAATGGCCAGCGCTTTCAGACGCTGTAGCAGAAAACCAAGACGAAACCACGTGGCTCAGGGCTCGCCCTGCACCACTGAAACAGGCCCGACACCTCCTTCTTACTCCATGGAGGAAGAGCCCAGAGCTACACACAGACACAGGGGCCCCAGCCCCCAGGAGGCCAGAGGCAGGGTGCAGACAGGACAGGGCTCCCCAACCTGGCGAGAACCCTCGACTCCTGGGGACCACCGCTCCCTGCAGCAGAATGTAGGGGCCGGCCCCAGGAGAACTGGGCAAATTCCATGTTCCCAAAGAGAAAGCCAGTCGGCCAAGCACGGGGAAGGCTGGGGCCACCTTTGGCTGTCACTTTAGGGACAGATTACCTGGCAACGCTGGCCCTGAATCCTCCCAGGCAGATGGCTGGAGCAGGTCACAACCACCCCCCGCCCTCCCCCAGCTGCCTTCCCCTGCAGCCCACACCCCTGCTCCTGGGCCAGGGCTGCTCTGGCAGGACCCGCACACACAAGCTCGGTCCCCTGTCCCCTCTGCTAAAGCCTCGGGAGGGCCAGGGAGAAGCTGTCACACTGCTTTCTCTTCCCGAGCATGCTGGGGAACTCACGAGCCAGGCCTAGGGCAACCAGTGGGGACAGGAGCCCAGAGGCTGGGGGAGGCCTGGCGCAAAGACAAGATGACAAGTGAAGACGGTACCCATGGGTCTCACTGCAGCCCACACTGTATCTCCAGTGCTTGGCCCTCTCATTACACTCACCCACGAACACCTAAACTGGGTGTCAGGAGCACTTCCTCTCACTTCCCATGCCCCCCGCCCCCTCCTCAGGCTTGCAATGGCAGAGGAGGGCCCTCCCCTCTGCCTGCAGGGGGGCAGCATCCTTGAGCCTCTGCCAGGGCTCTTGGGTTGGGGGCAGGTTGTGCTGCCAGTGCCTGCGCTTGGGACTTGGATTATATGTCCCCTCAAGCGCATTCTTCCAAGTAATGCTAACTACACAGACCATTGCACTCTGGGTACCTGGCTAACATGTGGATGGGCTCAAGAGGTGGCTGTGGATTGACCCTTGGCCCTAATTAGAATGCCAGTGGCAATTTATTCAGGAAAAAAAAAAAAAAACCTGATTTGTTGCTTTAAGCCTGACCTGTGTGCAGACTGTAAACAGCTTGTCCTGCCTTGGTACGTCCTGTGATTGCACAAGGTTTGCTCGGGCTGCCCGACTCCACCTGAGCGGCTCGGGGGAAGAGAGAGTGACTCGACTGTCCACTGTCCTCCGCCCCACACGCCACCATTAGGTACCTAGGAGTGGCTGGGGGGAGGGGGAGCACGCCGTCTGTTGGGTTGGGGTCTTCAGGGAGGATGACTGGCTGCTTTTCTAGACAGCTTAGTAGGATGTGACCTGGCCTGAGGCCACCTGAGCCACGACGCTGCCAGGGCCACCTTGAGTTCGGGTGGGGCTGTGCTGCCAGCGCCTGCACTTGGACCTTGGGTGACACCGTCCCCTCCAATGCACGCTTTGGATTGACGCTCACTGCAAGGAGGAGCCACGTGCCCGGAACAAGGGGTCTTGGTGAACCCTGACGCTGAGAACCCAGTGTTCCATTCACCAGAGAACCAAGGTCTGTTCCTAAGCGCACTTGAATAAGACACAGCCTGCTTGAGGGCACTGAAAGTGAACTTGGGTCAGTCACATCTAACTGGCCAAGTGGAGGGGAAAGTAACCTTTATACACAGCAAAATAGTAGTAGGTAGACGACAAAAAAAAAAAAAAAAAAAAAGCCACCTGGACCCAAAGCAAAACTAGTTCTAGGCAGTCAGATACCATCCTGTCTGCACCCCAGCCCTCAACAACCTGAGAGAAACTTCTCCACGACAGTGGTGACCTTATCTGAGCCTCAAACGTGCCTGTAGAAGCTACCACTTTGTATTCCTCACATCTCAGCAGGGGTTTGCAGTTTTACCATAGCCCTTTTACCTTTGACGTATTCCAGGTGACCGGGCAAACACAGTTGGAATAATTGTGCCCATTTTACAGATGGGAACACTAAGGAAGCACTGAAAAGGGAGTTCAGAGCCCACACTCTTCATTCCTGCATGGCTCTTTCCTCTAAGACCCCACCTCCTGGCTCTGAGAGGTGCTGCCGGGTCGGGCCGGGCACAGAGCAGGTGGTGGCCATGTTGGAGCTGGGTGGGGGGTGAGAGCAGAGGGGAGAGTGCAGGCATTGGCAAAACAGACAGGGCTGGTGAGGCAAACAGCTCCCTCAGCCCCGGAAGGGAGCGCCCGTACCTGGCACACACGGAGCAGTGGGCAGCATGAGGCACAGCCCTGCCCACAGCAGAGGAGAGCACCCCCAGGGGCAGGAGGCTCCTCTCTGACTCAGCAGAGGAAACCAGGCCCCTCTCCCAGCTGCCTGGGAACCTTGGGAGCACGTTGGGGACCAGGCAGGCCAGGCCCGACCCAGCCACCTGCCTGGAGGATGGAGGCCAGGAGAGAGCGCATTGCTGGCCCCGCCGTGGGCTGTTTGATCCCAGGCCCCGTGCGTGTATGAACTCAGGGTCCTCCCGTGCTAACGGAATGAGCACCCCCTGATGTCTCGCTGGGCAGGTCTGAGTGCGGCCTGACACCGTGTTTCTCGCCACTCCCCACACTTCTCCCAGCTCTGTGCTGTCCCCTCTGGGGGCGCTGGTGAGCAGCACCACGACGGCCACTCCGTCCGGAAGGCCAGAGCCAGCTGTGTGCAGGCCGGCAGACGCCCGAGAGCCCATGTGCACGGGAGGTACGCATGGCACGTACAGACCACAGAGCTCCGTCAGAGGCTGCCCAGCCCTCGAGCTGGAGTGGCGTCTCCGTTTCCCCAGTGTAGCTTAAACAGCACGTTCCTGAGAAGGGTTCAGCGAGGTGCTGAGGGCAGTGGGCTGGGCAGCAGCCGGCAGCAGGATGCCCAGGAGCCTGCCCATCGCTGCGGAAGCAATGCAAGGGGGCCGTGGCTGCAGCTGGGGCGGGGCGGGGCGGAGCCGCCAGCAGCTCCCCTCTCAACGCATCTACCGCAGCCAGAACAGGGCCTCCCTGTCTCAGGTCCGTATTGCTGTGCAGCCAACGGGTTAGCTTCTACTGGGCTAGCACTGGGTGATCCCCAAGAGCACCAGCTGGGGGCGGTGGATGGGAGGGGGAAGGAGAGTGGGCAGGGACCATGGCAGGGGTGGGGGTCAGGGGACAGAGCATAGGGTGGACTGTGCTCGGGAAAGAAGCAGGAGGGGGTGAAGGGGTGGGGGCGCCCAGGGTCCTGACCTGTCACCAGGTTCCGAATGAGGGCGGCCTCGTCCTCCTTGTGGTACTCCAGCATGCCCTGGAAGTCCTTCTCCTTCCGCTGCACCGTCACCTGCCTGGTGAGCTCATGATGCCTCCTGTCACTCTGGGCCAACGCCTGGGCAGCTGAGCGGGGGGATCAGACAGGACACGTGAGGGCCTGGGGCGGGAACAGGACGTCTCTCGCCGGGAGACGACTGGACCCAGGTCTGGGAATGGACGCTGCGTTCTCCCTGAGCACCACACTCTGAGATGTCCCCTGAGCCACGCCCCGAGTGGCTGCAGAGGAGCCCCAGCCTCTGGCATTGGGGCCATGCCGCATGGGGGGCAGGGAAACACTTGGAAAGGCAGGAGACATGCGGCAGCCAGGTGGCAGAGCAATGTCACCAGGCAGTGGTTTCTGGGAGGACGTGTGAGGCTGTGGCCAGGCCAGAGGGGAGCCACCAGGGCAGCACGCCATGCAGTCCCAGGGGTTCAAGGCCAAGGCACCACCTATGGCCTGTAGGGGTGGAGCAGGGCTGTATCAGTGCAGGAAGGCACTGTGCCTGGCACCCACGCCTAGGTCGGGCAGGGGAACGCGTTAGGTGCAGTCCCTGTCTGCAGGGAAGGCCATTCTCCAGGGGGAGTCGCCGTGGTGCGGGTGGGATCCATCCCCACCCAGGCCTTCCCTCAGCCCGAGAAGCGGGGGGAGGAGGGTGGGCACCCAGATTCACCCTCATAGGAGCAGATATGGGGGAGTACCCAACCTCATCCCTGGACCATCTAGCTAAGGAGACACCTCTAAGCGTTCACACACAGGCACACTTTACCACACGACTGGGCCAGGTGTCACATTGGGCATGTGCACCATAGGTGCTGATGGCTGCTGGACAGGAGATTTTGTGTTAGAGCTGGGAGGACCCCACAGAGGACGGGGGGAGGACGGGGGGGGGGATGGGTGGGTGGGACCCACCAGGCACCAGTGCCTGGAGGAGCAGAGGCGGCCACCAAAGGGCTCTCCCGGTGCCTGGGTCTCCATGACCTCCCAACCTCAAGCCCTTTGGGGGCAGGGAGCACCAGGTTGCTTTCTTGGCCCCCACATTCTCCAAGCCCACACAACCAGGCTCACAGGAAGCACCCAATTCCCCCCCACCCCAACTTCCAGCATCTACCTTCCACGTTCGGCTGACTGGGGACATGGAGGCTCATGGGGTCTGAGCTCTACCGTGTGGCCAACCCAGGCCCAGCCACCAGGAAATCAACCCAGTGGGAAGCGAGTCCCGCAGGCGTGGCCGGGCACACCTTCGCGTCCCCCCCCACCCCCACGCCCGCCACGCGCGCACACACGCTACCTTCTAGGTCCTGGACTTTCTTCATGTAAATCTTCAGTTGCTTTTTGAGCTTCCTCTCATTCTTCTCCAGTTTTTCTACCAGTTCTTTAAAGTCCTGAAAAGCAGAAGGAAGCAGAGTGGGAAAAGAGCTGAGCCTGGCCCCGGGTGGCGGGGTGTGGCCTGCAGCTGCCGTCCCGCAAACACTGGCTCAGAGACCTGGCCGGGACGGTGCTGCCCCTGCCGTGGCGCCCAGGAAGCAGAGGATGAGTCAGAAGCGGTCATCACCACAGCAGGAGGGCAAACTCCCCCAGGTCCTGGCTCTCTGGCACCCCAGGGCTCCCCCAAGCCAAGCCTCCTGGGGTTGCCATGCCAACCCCCCAGGAGACAGCCTGGCATCCCTGGATGGAATGGGTGGGAACGCAGGGGCAGGGAGCCCTCACGGGAAGGGCCAGCAAGATCACCTGGGGCCCAGCAGAAAAGCAGGACCGTGGCCTTGGCCATCCTGTCACTGCTCAGTCCCTAGCAACTGTTGCCACTGGGCGCCAACCAGTCCACTGGGACCAGAACAGGAAGCCTTGGGGAAGAGGGTTTTGTTGTCATGAATGCCACCTTGTCCCAGGCGCCTTCCATGGGGGGGGGGGGTGGCAGGAAGAGGGGACAGCAGCCCCTGCTGTCATCCTGAGAGCCAGGGTGCCACAGAGTTACAGGGAGGTCACAGGGGGTGGCCGTCTATCTCAGAGCCTAGAAAACACCTTGAGTGACAGTCGTCTTAGGGCTGGGCTGCAGCCGTGAGCAGGCACTATGGCTACTGCAGACCTCGAGTCTAAGGAGAGCTGTTAGGGTTTACTTATCTCAACAAACAAGTCAAAACCCTCCAGCTGAGAGGCACCGGAAGTGCCAGCCTGGCTGCCTGGAGCTGTGGCACAGAGTGAACCCACGGTGGGGCTCCGAGTGGGCTCTGCGCCCCGGCCAGGTCCCCTGCTGCCGACTCTGCTCTCCAGAGCAGTGCCACAGTGCACGCGTGTCCCGCGGCAACTGCAGGGCCACCCCTCCCCCTCTCTGCCACAGAACCCTTTCCCTAGCCAACTGCACTGAATCCTCAGCTGTGACAAGGGATGAACCGATGCTTGCGGGCAAATGACTTGGAGGAACCCAGGCCAGGGCACTGTGACCGCCAGCCAGTCCCCAAGTTGCCCTGGGCGCCGCCCACCACACCCAGAAGGCAAAACCACACCTGTGTCTTTCCCGCCCTGTCCTGAGAACTTCCACTAGACCCAGAGGGGGCAGACGCTGGCTACCTACAGCCAACTGAAGCCCGGCTGCTCCAGCCCGGACACATGAGCCCGGTAGCCAGGTGCTGGCCACTGTACTGTGTTCAGGAGCCCTGGTAGCTCAGCTGGCCAGTGTGACACCATGCCCGAACCACTCAGTACAGGGGACTCTGGTGGCTCTCCACGGGGGAGGACTTCCTGTGTCTGCCAGCTCTTCAGGCCAACCCCCTCCCAAATTCCAGAAGACTACGTCCCTTGACAGGCTAAGGGGAACTGTGTAAAGCTTTGCCCCCACACTTGTGGCGACACACGAACCACCCAGAAATCTGGAAGTTTAAAATCTGCAGATCGAGGACAAGGAGACCACGGGGGCCCAAAGTCAGAGGGCACAGCCACAGGAGAGCGAGCTCGGCTCAAGACCGACACCCGGACCCTCCCAAGTCGCTGCCATCGCGGTGCACGCTGCACCCTCCCTCTGAGCGTGTGACTCCCCGGTGCCTCCGGCCTGGGGCTGTTTCCCTGGCTTCCTGCTCATGGCCTGAGAGCCTCCTGGCACACAGCGGTGATCACCTGTGTGCCCAGCGGCACCCGGGAGCCAGGAACGCTTGCTGAGCAGGAGAACACGAGTTCCTGACCACTCTGTTTGCAGGTCCCGGCCTTGGCCTGGGTAAGGTGGAAGGCGCTGCACACGGGCAGTGCCCTGCAGCCAGGCTGCAGGCTGGGCCCTCCTCCTCAGGCTCACCCTCCCTCACCTCCAGTCCAGGCTGCTGCTCTGGCCGAGGGGCTTGCGGTGCTGTCCTGCTCTCCCCTGGGTGGTTTCTCAAGGTGGGACCGCCCACTCTCCTCCTGGGCTAGCCCCATGACCTAGCATTGTACCTCTACAGCACCCAGGCCTCTCTGCAAGGTGGTCGCCTGCCATGCTACTTGGTCAACAAGTAGCGAGGGTCAGCAAGTGCATTCCCCAGGCTGCCTCTCTGACCTGGCAGAACTGGCTCAACAACACGTGCTTCTTCCATAAAGCCACCCGTGTGGATACGTGAGTGACAGTGACACACGCACAGGGAGAAGGAAAGCCGTGCGCACACAAGTCCTATTCAGGGGGCAGTGGTTGGTCCAGGTCCCCAGCTCTCTTGGGATTCAGGGAGCCAAGCACCCGACCATGGATCCCCTGTTTATAAGGCGAAATGGCACTGTTGAATGGGCTTCTGGACTGGCCGCATCGCTGGTGAGGTCTGGGGGCACCTGCCGCCGCTCCCTGCTGTGGGCACACCCACTTCAGAAGGCTCTCTCCTGCCCATGCTCCTGTGCGGGTGTCCTCATCCAGGGACTGCTCCCTCTTCCTCCTCTCTGCCAGTCTCCACGGCTACACTCCCTTTTCGCCTCACTTCCTCCCAAGAGCCTCCCCTGAATTCTTGTAGAATCACGATTCTAGAACAATGATCGCTGCTCCTTCCATGTGCCTCACTTTCCCTGCTGTCCTGTGAGCCCTCTGTGGATGGAGGCTCCCATCTCTCCAGCACCTGCTAGGGGTCCCCTGGTGGCTGCCTGCGCAGCCGGCCACAACAGAGCCTCGCGTTCCTCCTCCCATCATTCCCCACTGCATCCAGCTTAGCTGTGTGATGGTTTTTTTTTTTTTTTTTTTTTTTTGACAAGCAGAGTGGACAGTGAGAGAGAGAGACAGAGAGAAAGGTCTTCCTTTGCTGTTGGTTCACTCCCCAATGGCCGCTGCAGCCAGCGCACCGCGCTGATCCGAAGCCAGGAGCCAGGTGCTTATCCTGGTCTCCCATGGGGTGCAGGGCCCAAGCACTTGGGCCATCCTCCACTGCACTCCCGGGCCACAGCAGAGAGCTGGCCTGGAAGAGGGGCAACCGGGATAGAATCCGGCGCCCCAACCGGAACTAGAACCTGGTATGCCGGTGCCGCTAGGCAGAGGATTAGCCTGTTGAGCTACAGTGCTGGCCATGATGGATCTTAACAGTAAACAGCACTGCTGGTTCTGGAACTGGGCCTTGGACGGCCTCGAGCCTCTGGCTTGCGTTCTCTCGGCTGCCTGCTGCACGTCAAACAGCCTGGGCTGAGGCCGTGGACCACAGGAGACCATGTGGAGACAGAGCCCACGAGAACCAAGACACAGGAGTGAGGCTCTCTCGGCTATTCCAGCCCCAGCCAATGCCACATACAGCAAAGACGAGCTGTGCCCGTTGGGCATGAATTCCTAACCCACATGGTGGCTGCTATCTCAAGCCATTAGTTTTAAGTGACTCGGCTCCGTGAAGACGGGAATTTTAGTTCTCTACCAGCAGCAGACTGGAGAGTTCTAGAATCTCTTATTGCAGGGCTAAGGACGCACACCTTGTCCGCCCGTTTAGACGCAGGCCACCCTGACCCTGTTTTCCATCCAGGACTCTCCAGAGCCGGGAATCCGCCAGCACGGCTGCTCACCAGGTTCTCGTTGGTCAGCCGGGACATCTCCTGTTGGACGCCAAATTCCACCTGGGCCTCTGGGGAGAGCAGCAGCGTCTGGGAGAAGGTCTGCTGCTGCCTGTCCAGCTCCTCCTTCAGGGCTTCCACCTGGGCCTGCAGCCGCTCCACCGCCTCCTCGTGCTCCAGGCTCTGGGCCTGCAGCTGCGCCTCCAGCAACCTGCACCGGGCAGAGGACAGGTGACCGCGCGGCTCGGGCGGTGTCCCCGAGAGGGGGGCCATGGGCAGCAACAGGACAGGGGCTGTGGAGCACACAGCAGGAGCGGATGCAGGTCCTCGACAGGGGGTGGACGCAGCAGGGAGCAGATGCTGAGGGGGTCGTCAGGCCAGCAGGGCGGGCGGGAGGGGACAGCAAGGCCAGAGCACCTCTGCTCTGAGCCTTTTCTCTCGGCCCCGTCTGTTATTCTGCACGCATGGTCTGTTGGTCTGGGATAGAGATGATTTCTATCAAGACATCATCAGCAAAAATAAATTTATTACAGTATCTCTTAAAAAAAAATCCACACCTGCTCCAATGTTCGCAAGAAACTTGGTTAACACAAAACTGATCAACTGAGCTAATTCTTTCATGTTTTCCTATCTTAGATTCTGTGTGGGCTTTAGAAAGGCAAAGTATCAGCCTTGTTTTGTTTTCACCACAACTGTTCCCACTCTCATACCCCTCCCCTAGCCCCAAACACAAATGAAGACTGCTTGGAGATAAGTGGGGAGGCCTAAGATCGCCTGGTGTCGTGACAAACAGCAGAGACCCCTGGAGAGGTTCTAGAATGGGCTGGCCACGAGTCTCCAAGGGCAGAGTTCCCGAAGGCCCAGGGCCAGCGGGCAGCCCGTTACGGGGCAATTCTGGAAGGCACCTGTTCCCTCATGGCGGAAGGTGAGGACTTAGCCAAGGCCCCAGGGCCATCTCTTCCCCAGGAGGTTCAACCCTAACACATCTATGAGAAGGCTGCCTCCCAATGCCCTGCTCCATGCTCCACAGAAGGAGAGGTAGGGGCACTGGATGACGAGGCCTACGTGGGCAAACATTCACTCATCTCTTCCTGAGATGCAGATAAAGGTCATGCCATGAGCTGGGCACAGCTGGGCAGCAGGCAGTGCCCAGGGACTGCTGGTGAGCCCTGGGCTGCCTCGGAGGCCAACAGGTGCGCAGGCACTGTGGTTTTGCAGTTCTGCTGGTTTGGGAGGGAGCCCATCAAGGAGGGAGGGAGGGCAGGGAGCCCCCACTGTTGATGGGAACCGTCACATTTTACATAGGATTGTGGGGCAATAATTAGGCAATGAAATCCGCATTGCAGATGCTACAGAGAGCTTAGATGTCATTCCCTGTTGGCTACACTGTGCTAAATTAAGCAGTCACCAATAAGCTATGAACTCGGCGAGAAACACCAGGAACGCGTGGGCTCAAGGCCTGCTGCCTGCAGGACGCGTCTCCTATTAATGCCACACGTTCACTTGGAGCTGTCTCAGTCTCAGGGGGACTGCGGGTGACTCAGCCCAGCGATGTGGGCAAGGTGCAAGGTTCCCACCCAGGCACCGGGCAGGCCAGTTCACCAGGTGAGAGGTGAGAGGCTCAGCAAGTGGCAGGACTGGTTCTACAGCCGGGCACCTGGCTGCGTGGGTCTGTGTTTTTCCTCTGCTTACCCAGCACCCAATCTGATAGGGGAGGCACCAGGAGTCTCACACCTAGGTCCCTTCTCCAATAAAACTCTGGGTGGAGCAGGAAGCTGGTCTTAGCGAATAATCATGACAGTAATAGAAGTAGCAACTAATATTTATTCTATGCTTACTACATGCCTGGCAGGTGCAAAGTACTTTACCTTTATTAACATTTTTAAAATTTTATTTTTATTTTATTGAAAGGCAGGGTTAGAGAGAGACAGACAGATCTTTCACCCACAGGTTCACTCCCCAAGTGGCTGCAACAGTCAGAGCAGGGCCAGGCCAAAGCCAGGAGTCTCCCATGTGGGTGCAGAGGCCCAAGCACTTGGGCCATCTTCCGCTGCTTTCCCAGGCCGTAAGCAGAGAGCTGGATCAGAAGTGGGGCAGCTGGGATCCAAACCAGCAACCATATAGGATTCCGGCACTGCAGCTGGCGGCTTTACCCACTGCAACCTTAACCTATTTTTTTTTTTTTTTTTTTTGACAAGCAGAGTTAGACAGTGAGAGAGAGCGAGACAGAGAGAAAGGTCTTCCTTTCCATTGGTTCACCCCCCAAATGGCCGCTACAGCTGGCGCACTGCGCTGATCCAAAGCCAGGAGCCAGGTACTTTCTCCTGGTCTCCCATGCGGGTGCAGGGCCCAAGCACTTGGGCCATCCTGCACTGCCTTCCCAGGCCACAGCAGAGAGCTGGACTGGAAGAGGAGCAACCGGGACTAGAACCCAGGGCACCGGTGCCGCAGGTGGAGGATTAGCCAAGTGAGCTGCGGTGCCGGTCCTTAACCTCATTTTTAAAACCACCCTGTAAGGAAGGCTTCGTTCCCATCCACCATCTACAGAGGAGGAAACCAAGACCTAGCTCGTGCCTTGCTCACGGGTAGTTGGTGGGGGGCGTGTTTGAACAGAGACCCTGCAGAGCCAGGGGACTCACTACCGTGTGAATCAGCTGTCCTTGACTTTGCCAAGACGACGCACTTATGTTGCTTTACAGGGACCTCAGTGACATCATCAGGGGGCCGCAGGGAGGGGGTCACAGGAGAGGCAGAGATGGAAGCCTGAGGGCTGCAGGCTCCTGTTCCAGCTCTGCCCCCACAAGAGGAGTGAGCCTCGTGACCTTGGCACCCTCCCTTGTTAGGAGGGTCAAATGAGCAAAGCTAGACCACACCCCCTGAAAGCCACTGGCTGACAATCAGCATCGGTCAGGCCACTGTGCTGCTCTTCCTGTGCACCTACCTCCCCTAGCTGACCTGCTCACATGGCACCAAAGGCCACCGAGTCACCAGGTGCAGATCCTGGTACCAGATGCCAGTTCTCTTCCACCTCAGCAGCAAATTCCTTAAGCCCTGCGGGGCTCCCCTCCCCACGAGGATGCCACGTGAGTGTGAGACGCCACAGGGCAAGCACTGCATTTGGTTGCTGTCAGCTCCCGGGAGCCCCTGAGACCAGCCCCAGCCCACGTGCTGCCGGGGAGGTTCCCAGGAGCCTTGAGGCTGGCGCACAACCAGCAGCATGGGCTGATACTTCTGGCTCATCCTCAGAGTCAGGAGGGTTGATGGGTGGGCATGGGAGCTGCAGAGAGCCAAGAACCCCCAGAGGGAGGCAGCTTCTCAGCCTGGTTCCAACTAGCTGCCTGCCTGTTGTCACAAAACTCCCCTCTTGTCTGCTTCCTCACCTATGGAATGAGAGCCTGGATTGCCTGGTTTCTCAAGTATCACCTTGACCCAAACAAGCAGTCTCCCTTGACCTCATCTGGACACAAAGTGACAGGCGGGTGACGCCAGGGCCCACCAGCCAGCACCTCTTGTGAGCTGTGCCCCGTGCCCCTGCACTCAGTGTAGCCGAGACACAACTGGCCGTAGACATGAACAGCACACAGACAAAGCAGACACAGGAAGGAAGGAATGCATTTGACCTGGCGACTTGCTTTAGGCCTTGGTAGGCCAGGCCGAGTTCTCCATCTTCATTCAAATATCCCCAATCCTCAGTCTTGCTAGAAATAAAGGCAGAAGAACAGGGTGTCCAAGTGCAGAGGAAAGAGGCTGCAGAAAGCCCAGTGAGGCGAGGCGATCCTAGCCGAGGCCTGGAACTCAGAACCAGGAAAGGCTTCGGGACCCTCCTGTCCCCTCTGCTGCTGTGCACCTGCCAAGAGCATCTCTCCTCCCAGGTCTCCGCCCCTGCCCTGGACCTGGGCGCCTGTGGTCTCTTGTGGGGCAATCACAGGCAGGCACATGTGTTGCCAAGGACAGCCGGGGCTACAGCTCCACGAACAGCAGTGGTGCGGCAGCACGGGTTGAGGGGAGCTCTGCCTTGGCCTCACTCCTCTGCCCTGCTTCCCTCCATCACTGGGATTCAGAACCCAACAGGGGGGGAGTGGACCCCTCCCGGGAGGAGCTTCAGGCTAGGAGCAGGCACTCGCTGCACCCTGCAGAGTAGCAGGTGCAGCATCTCGCCGCCACTGGGCTGGATGCGTCTCTCCTTAAGGACACAGAAATATCAACTACCCTTAACTCCAGCTCTTGTTACAGAACCCTGTATAAAGCAACAGCTACTACAAACTTGGTGACACAGAAGAACTTCTCCCTTTGACCTTGGGAAGGCAGGATGTGCCACCTTCTACCTGCAAACTGTTGCCATCCCCACATGGCCCAGTGGCTGCTGATGCCAACAAGGAGCCCCTGGAGGGCAAGCATGTGTTGACCGTGAGCGCTTCTGTCCACGTACCCCTGCCTCATGCAGTCCTGGGCACGTGGAGAGCCTTAAGGCCAGTGGGACTGGGTGGTGGCAGGCAGGCAGGCAGGGTTCTGTCCCACCCATGGCTCCTAGTGACAGCAGCGGGCAGGAGCGCCTCCTGCTGGCTGGATCCCAGGTTCCCCAGTAGGCAGCAGCCCGATAAAACTGTTAGCATCCCTCCAAGCCTTCCCAACTCCCAGGGGGCCAGCCACTGTCCCCAGGAGTGTTTGTGGCCTAGGCCAGCCCCTGCCCGGTTGCGTGTGAGGTCCAGGGAGTGAAACAACTGACCATCTTATCTCTCCACCCCAGCTCAGCCTCCCAAGGGAGGCTCGCAGACCCCACTTGCTGCTCCCTGGGCATAATGCCCGCCATCCTGGGGTCTGGGGGCGGGGAGTGGTAGAGAACACACTCCTGGGGGTGCTGCATGGGCTCTGGTCGCTGGGTGCTCCCCACATGGCTTGGTCTTCCAGCCAGGCCACGGCGAGACTACTGCCAATGAGCTTCTGTCCCCTGGGTTCCCCACACCCAGGCTGGGTCTCTGCATATCCAGCCTTTGTGGTGGACTCTGCCGTCCCCGCCATGGCTGCGCTCTGCTGGCCCGTGTTCCCTGTGTCCCGGCAAACCGCAAAGTGACCTGGGGCTGTGTTAAAGGGGGCTGGGAGCTCAGCACTGTCCCTTCTCAGGTGGCCACACGAGGAACGCAGCTGCAGGAGTCCTTGGGGGACCCACAGCGAGGACCACCAGAGCTGAACTCAGGGTCCCTGTACTCCAGCCACCCCCCTTGTCACAGGGGACAGCCACTGGTACCTGGGCTAGGGCCTTGTGAGCCCCCCGCTCTCTCAGTCTCCAGACCCCAGGGGCTGCTGGGTAGCACACAGGTGACACTGAGATACACAACGAGGCCAAGTCACCACTAGCCTCGGCAGGGAACGCCCCGAGTTCTGAATTCTGTAACACACCGGGCATCATGGACAAAGGCAAAAATGAGAGTACCGGGCAGCCTGGGCTAATGAGTAAATGAGAAACCAGTGTGCCCAGATGAAGGGGAACCAAACCCCAGGAGAATCTCCCTGCCCCGCCCATCCAGGGCTCCAGGGGTGCCACCTGCTGGTGAGAGGAGGAGAAATCCAAATAGCTCCCAGGAGTTCAGTTTCTTAAAAACTGAAGGGCTTGATACCAACAAAGAAATCAGCATGCATCCATGGAGAGCCCCCAGTACACAAGCCACGTCCCCCCCCATAAGGCACGGAAGCCACAGGCACAGCTGCTAGAAGCTGCCAGAATTCCCAGGGGGCTCCCCTCTGTCTCTAGGAAGCCCTGGCTCCTCCACTCCAGGCAAAGTAAAAATACAAAGGCTGCCCTGGATCTCAACTAACTGCTAACTGCAAAGGTGGCTCCCAGACCGCCTTCCCTCTAGGGGGATCTTGAAAGCGGCTGGGGCTCTGCCTGTGCCGGGCCTGGCCGCCCCGAGGAGTCTCCTGTCCAGTCCTGTGTGCTCCCTGGGTGTCACTTCCTTGGCCTGCCCCTGGGCTTTCCAGGCAGCAGTCAGGTGGTCCCTGGGATGGTGGAGGCATCACTCCCAACGCCAGGACCCATGGAAGCCCGCGAGGCTCCCGGCCGGCCCACGTGGCTGTGTGATCACTGACAGCCACTGTGGGTGTTTAGAGGGACGGGCTGTGGCTGGGGGTCATGGGGACCACCCCAGAAACTACATCCTTCTAGGAAGGGGGAGAGTTCAGCAAAATTCTAAAGGGCTCCAAGCTCCTCCCACAAACCTCACACGGAGTCTGCTCAAAGATGCATATTAAGAACCACACTTGTGTTTATCTATTTTAGATGCGAGGGAGGGAGGGAAGGAGGGGGACACAGAGAGAGGGGGTGAGAGATCGAAGTTCCATACACTGGTTCACCCCTCAAATGGCTCCAATGGTCAGGCAGAAGCCAGGAGCCTGGAACTCCATCTGGGTCTCCCACATGGGTGCAGGGGCCCAAGCGCTTGGGCTACCTTCTGCTGCCTTCCCAGGTCATCAGCAAGGAGCTGTACCAGAGCAGTCAGGACTCGAACCAGTGCCCACATGGGGTGCTGGCGTTGAGGGCAGCAGCCCCAGATTTCAGGTGTTTGGCACCCAAATAAACATATCACTCTGGGAGCCTGAGGAAAGGCAGGGCCCCTCCCCCTCTGTCTTCAAAGTCCCTGTGGCTCGGGCAGCCCGCATCCTGCAAAATCCCAAGGCTGGGACAGCTGCTACACTCCTAACATTTCCACAAGGCTGAGGCAGCTGCCCGTGGGAAGACCCCAGCCCCCATGCTCACTTCCGTGGCACCTGGTGGGGCAGGCCTCCCTACCCTGGTCCACTGCTCTCGCCTGTTCTTAACTCAGGACCACAGGCCATTAGTTTCCCATTGTACGCTGGGTTTGCAGGGACTGGAATTATTTTAAGATATAATAATAAAATCTATATTTATTTTATTGCTCTCATCATTACTGCCATAAAGCAAGACAAATCCAATGATTAAGCAGCCCCTGGGAAAACCGAGGCTGGGGACCAGCTCCTTTACTTGGGGGGGGGGGAGGTGTGAATTGAAAAGGGAGCCAGTTCTGCAGATCAGAGATGAGCACCGCCCACAGCAGCGGGTGGGGGTGGGGTGGGGGGTTGCTGCTTCTCACTGGATTATCACCTGTGCCATTTCCTGTTACTCAGCTCGCTTCTCTCCAACCCCAGCTAATTTAAACGCAGTGAATCTTGACTGCAATTTCAGCTGGGAGTCACCGTCCTTCTTTCTCCCCCTCCTTGAAGGGGGAAGAATGACCTCTTTCTTGAAATACACTCGGCTTCCTGCTGGGGCCTGCCACAACATCTCCATCTTCTGACTACCCACACCTGGGCAGCAGCCACCTGGGCCAGGCCTCCCTGGCTCTCCCTGGACTCAGAAACAGGCCCAGCGGCGTGTCTGAGCCCTACCCGCTGGGGCCTCAGTGTTCTCACTGCAGAAGGTGGATCAGAAGTGCTGGGAACCGAAGGAGAGTCTGGGGCACGCTTGCTAAAAGCTGAGCACGCACTCACAGCGCCCCCTACTGTTATGTTCTGTTTTCAGTGATTCTGAACCCATGCTTGCTGACTGCTCAACGCTCAGCTAAGGCAGGGAGAAAGGGGCCAGCGAAGAGGCCTGCTCTGTGGTTACAGGTGCCCAGCGGGGGCAGGAGGCGGCCAAGAGCGCCACGGCCATGACAACCCTGACACGCACTGCCTGCGTGCTGCCTGCCGCGTGCTGCCTCTGTCCGGAGGGCTTCAGCCAGGGCTAACCTAATCGTCCCAGTCGCCACGGGAGGTGCCCTGCTATGACTGCCCTAAAACACAGATGAGGCGGCCGAGGCATGGAGCGGTCAGGAAGGGGGCTCCCAGTCAGTGGGCAGGCAGGTTGAGCCCATGCTCCACTCTGCAAGTCTCCACTCTGCCCTGCAGCCTCTCCCCCTCCTTCCCTCAACCCTTGACCCTCAGCTACCCCTGAAGAGGCACCGGAAGTAGATGGTTGAGAGGAAACCATTCAGCACTGTCTTAGAGGTGAGAAGCTCCCATTTGGCCTCGGCGGTGCCTGGCCTGGCTCCATCTGTTCCGAGGGACAGGGGTGGCCCCACAGTATGGTGGCCACCCCGGTGTGGCACAGGTGGCTCCACAGCAGGTGTCTGGAGCAGGTCCCTACAGTTTCTCGGGCTTCCCCGGGCCAGCTTCCTCTCTCTGCGAAACACCATTCCTGGCCAGTCTTTCTGAGCCTCTGCCTCCGCCCAACACCCCTCCCCCTGGGTGCTCCCTTTCCTAGTCCCTCTCAGGGGGTGTGGCTTCCAGATGCTCCAGGTACCACCCAGCCTTCCCAAAACTACTGGCAGGCGTCCGCTCCTAACATACAACCCCAAGGCTGGGTGCGTGGCGAGTGCCTCCGATCAGGCCTTAGCAGAGTAGGCTGGGCAGGGCCCCTCACCCACCACCTCCTCCAGGCAGCATCCAGGGAGAGGCGGGCCTTACCTGTTTGTCTGGCAGACCCCGTGATAGGCCTCGATGGCGTCTTCCTGGTCCACGTGCTTCTCGCTGTTAGGCCAGCTTGTCCTGGCGTTAATGTTGGGCTCCTGGAAGGCCCCAGATGGAGAATAGTAAGCAACTCTGGTTGTGCAAACAACAGCCACACCACGCTTCAGACACAGAGGCTTTGGAAGAGACAAAGGCCTGGAAGAGCCCAGGTAGGGAGGGACGTGAGAAGGCCCCTTCCTAGAGGCCTGGGAGAGGCTGAGCAGAGTGGAGTCTGTGCATGGTGGGGGGAGGCAGGGTCCAAGACAGCGGGGACAGTTCCCCTGGGAGGAGGACACATCCCAGGTGCATGGGACAGGATGGAAACCTGATCTCCTCCATGCCCTTGGCAGCCCAGTCTGTCCCCTCCCTCTCACTCCATGATCTGTCCCAGGAGGGCTGAGAGAGCTGAATGCCTCTCCCACTCTACTTCACAAACAAAGGAAACAGTAAGGAGCCCCTGAAGTAAACAAGGCCACCCCTATCTAATTCTGTGCCTGGTTCCTCTTGGGCACCTTCAAATTAACCTCAGAAGATTCTAGAAACTTCTGGCACCATCCCCCAGGAACAGCCACACTGAGGAAGCAGCCAGTCCCTTGCTGTGCCTTTACAGGAGACTCTGGGACAAGAGAGTCTGTGTTGTTAGGGTGAAGCCTCTCATGGGCAGACACATGTGAGCGAAACACGAAGCCGGCCCCCAGTGCCACCACCGCCGTGCCTCCTCACCGCGTTCTTGCCAGCGAGCCGGCGCTGGTCGGTGCTCACGATCTGCGTCCGGAGGATGAGCACCTCCTCCTTGCGCACCTCCAGCTCCTCGTTGGCCAGCCTGAGCTGGTTCAGCAGGAGGCTGTAGCCGTCTGGAGAGCTGTGCGTGGCGTTGTCCTGCGTGGCGTGGTCGGCCACGGCTTTCCTCAGCTCGTTCAGGTCGTTCTTCAGCCTCTTGTTCTCCGACTCCAGCTCCTGCCTCTGGAAGACAGCGCAGGGCCATGCCTGTCACTCCCTGCATCCAGGGTGCTACCCCCAGGTGGGCCACTGCCACCGCCCCTTCCTCACCCACCCTGCCCTAGCTGCTGGGGAAGCTATGAGCAACCTTCTTCCCGTTGAGCGATGATACATGGCAGAAGTTCCGACTGGCACTGGCAGGCAGAGCTGGGGCCTGGACTTGAACCCAGGACCCCAGGTCACGGGTGAAGCATCTCTGGCGCTGCCGCCCAGCTGCGCCCCCTGAAGGATTCCCTAGCGCTAGCACTCCCATGCATGCGGGGCCGTGAGACCCTTGTTTGCAGGAATGCTGGCTCAGGAGTTCCGGATCCACTCCTGCCCAGGTGACTTCCTAGGGTAGCCGAGCACCACCCTCAGCAGAGCCAGTGTCACATTGGAGCAGTCCTGCACCTGGAGCAGGCATCCCATCCCTCACCCTGGCGCCTGGTGGCCTTCTCGGACAGGAAACCCTGCTCTGGAGTTCAGTGTGGCCCCATGCTACAGTTACGAGTCTAGGACCCTGGACAGAGATGGGATAGGGACACATCAAGGATGCTGTTGGTGAGGTTGCCGAGGCTCCGTGAGTGGGGTTAGGCCGATGTCACTCAGGGAGAGCGTGCAGAGTGCCAACGAGCAACAGCTGGGCTGCTGTGCACCCCCCACCCAGGACTTCTCATCAAGCGGCCAGAATAGACCGACATGGGACAGATAGCTGCACCTCAAGGTAGGCAGGAGAGGTAACTATCTTTTTAAAAAGATATATGTGGGGGCCAGCACTGTGGCGTAGTAGGTAAAGATTCCGCCTGTGACACAAGCATCCCATATGGGCCCAGGTTCTTGTCCTAGCTGCTCCTCTTCCGATCCAGCTCCCTGCTGATTGCCTGGGAAAGCCGCGGAAGATGGTCCAAGTGCTTGGGCCCCTGCACCAGCATGGGAGACCCTGGATGAAGCTCCTGGCTCTGGATCGGCCCAACTCTGGTCGTGGTGGCCATTTTGGGGGATGAACCAGCACATGGAAGATCTGTCTCTCCCTCTCTCCCTCTCAAATAAATAAATAAAATCTTTAACAAAATATGTATGTTTTTTAACCTTCCCAAGGGTCTTTCAGGTTTCTGGATTAAGGTGATAACTGTACTTACTTATGGGGGTGTGGTCTGTAACTTGGACACATCCCTGGAGAACACAAAGGCGCCCATGATGACAGAGACACAGTCTCAGGGGCTGAGGGTTCCTGCTGAAGGCTGTGCCATTCTGAACTCTGTCTACACTGGCCTAAGGTCCTGACAGCCTGCAAATGTGAACCAGTGAGACGGACTCGCTTCACAGAGCAAGCGGGAGCTGCAGGACCAGCTCAGGGCCACAAGAAACAGTGAGCCACACAGTGACCTCCTTCAGACCCCACAGAACTGTAATGGGATACTGAGGGGTGATCCAGGGTCTGTCCCTCCAAGTTTCACCACAGCAGCATTGATGGGAGTAACACAAACGAGTGTTTTCAGCAATTAGAGGCCGGTTAAGAAAGCTGTCATAACCATGTCACAAAAACATGATGTTGACAAGGATTGTTAGGTAGAACATATGTAGATATGTGTTATATAAATAACATGCACAGAAAAAGCATTGGGGAGAAACACTCAAATATCAGATTGTCTTTAAATGGTTTTTTAAAAAACCCTTCACACATTTCAAAAAATTATTTTAAAAAAAATTCTTGAACTTTTAAATTTTTCTAAGGGTACTACTTCCATAAACCTGTAAATAAAGTGAAAAGTTTCCGTAAAAAATGGTATAATAAGGAAACACCCAAGAATCACCAGGAGGACCTCCTCAGAGACGGCTTCTCTGGTTCACACCCAGTGTCCAACAAGCCTACGTCTGGACGTCAGTCAAGGTGAAAAGCACGTAAGGGCAGCACGAACCACGCTGCCCCGTCCCTCCCTTGGCTGCAGCCAGCAGCAGGTTGGGAAGGGAAGCCCAAGGCTGTTGTGGCCCTTAGCAAGCCTGTTTTGCGCAAAGTGGTCTCCTGGGCTGGTGGCGGTCATGGCTCCTGTTGGCTCCTTGGCCTGGCCTGAGACCGTACTGGACATGGGAGGGAGGCAAGCAGCTTCTCCCCTTCCTGCCCCTGCGCCTGCCCCTGGGTTCCAACCACCTCCATCACTCACTGCCCCCAGCACCTCACCTCCCAGCCTAGGCTGATGGGGACACCCCACCGGGCAACCCTGCCAGCTGCCTCAGGCCTCCTGGGAGAACACTGCCAGGCAGCACTGGCCCCAGGGGCCCTTCCCTGACCCCCAACAGAAGGCACACTCAAGCTTGTGTGAGACACCCAAACATGGCGCCTCTGCAGGGAGCTGGGGCACCCACATGGGTTACAGAAGAGTCGGGGGAATGTTTATACAGCAGGGGTAGGGCTGAAATAAGTCATGCTTGGTAACAGGTCCCCACGGTCACCTCCTCGCACCCATGCCCTTGTGAAGTTTTCCGAGTCCAGCTGGAAGTGGAGGGATCAGGTTGGAGAAGAGCCGAGCAGCCGGCTGTGTGGACTCCTCACCCGCCCTAGAGCTGGGAGGATCTATGCCTGTGGGGGGCAGGGAGCCCCCCGCTCCTTCACATGCTCCATCCATCGGAGGCACAGGCACAGACGAGGCTCACTGAGCACAAGCTCACTGGGGTTCGCCTCAGAGCCCAGTTTCACTGTAAAGTATGAGCAGGTGGTATCCAAGTCCCCTGAAGGTCTGAGGCCGGGCCTAGCTCAGTGGCAAGCACCCTGGCCAATCCTATAATCCTGTAAGTTACAGAGGTGGATGGGTATCTGTGTAATGCCAGGAGTGTTTTTTAATACCACAGAAATGCACACTTAAAATGATTAGTCTGGGGTCAGTGCTGTGGTGCAGTGGGTAAAGCCGCCATCTTCAACAACAGCATCCCCTATGGGTGCTGGTTCATGTCCCAGCAGCTCCACTTCTGATCGAGCTCCCTGCTAAAGGGAAATGCAGAAAATGGCCCAAGTGCTTGGGCCCCACCACCCACATGGGAGACCCAGAAGAAGCTGCTGGCTTCGGCGTGGCTCAGACCTGGCTGTTGAGTCCACTTGGGAAGTGAACAGCTGACGAAGACACTGCTCTTTCAAATAAATTTTTAAGTGATTAACGTTGTGTGCATTTTACTACACAAACATTTGCAGGAGAACAGCCAGGAGAGTGATGAGGGCTGTTTCCCTGGGCTATGGCACTGTTTCCAGAGTTGTGTGTTGCCCTATATGTGCCTCGCAGATGGATAAATTCCCATATCACCAAGTCTTTTGGGAACAAGGGTGGGGCCGTTCCAAAGTCATCCTCCCTGCCCCGGGGCCTGTTTGTCGTTGGAGCTGAGGCTCCGCATGGTGCCCCCTTGCCCGTCTCCTGCTGGGGCCAGGCAGATCCATCTGCCTTACACCTGCCCGTGCAGATTCTGTGTGGTTTCCTGAGAGCTGATGTCGCCCCAGGGGCCACATCTGTCGCTGTCGCTGGGGAGATAGGCACGTACCGCTGTCCTCTACAGAAACACTGATCTCCCTTCACTGCGGAGCTGGAGCAACGGAGGCTGGAGAGGGGAACCTGCCTGCCGGCAGCCCTTCTGACCGGCCCGCTGGAGCTCAGGACCGGGTCCCCCGATGCCAGTTTTGTCCTCCGTCCTCCAGCGGGGGCGAGCACGGGGAGCCTGTCCCCAGGAGTCTCACCTTCAGACTATTGTAGGCCAGATCCGCATCCTGGTCCAGACCCAGGTCGTTCTTGGGTTGTTCCGCCTGCACAGGTGGGGAGACAGAAAGGGCGGCACGGACCACAGGTGAGTGCTGCCCACTCTCCCCACGTGCAAGTCCTTCCCCCGTCGACAGGCCGCTCAGTACTCAGCCCCAAAACACCCCCACTTCCGCCCGGCTCTACTCACACTGCCCCCACCTCCTCCCAGGCACTAACACAGGGAAATATTTTTTTTTTGAAGATTTTTATTTATTTATTTGAAAGTCAGAGTTACACACAGAGAGAAGGAGAGGCAGAGAGAGGTCTTCTGTCATCCGCTGGTTCACTCCCCAATTGGCCCCAATGGCCGGAGCTGCACTAATCCGAAGCTAGGAGCCAGGAGTTTCTTCCAGGTCTCCCACATGGGTGCAGGGGCCCAAAGACTTGGGCCATCTTCTACTGCCTTCCCAGGCCATAGTAGAGAGCTGGATCGGAAGTGGAGCAGCTGGGTCTTGAACCGGCGCCTATATGGGATGCTGGCACTGCAGGTGGTGGCCCCACCTGCTATGCCACAGCACTGGCCCAGCAGGGGGATATTGAGAGACACGTCAGGGGTTGAACTGTGCCTCCCTTCCCAAAGATAATGTGTCAAAGCCCCAATCCTGGGTGCCATGAATATGACCTTATTTGGAAACAGGGTGTTTGTGGATGCAATCAACTTAAAGATGACGTCATTATGGTGAGTAACTATCCAATATGCCTGGTCCCCTCATAAGGCCAGACAACACAGATGGAATGGGTGGCCCTGTGACTTAGAGGGCTAAGCCTCTGTCTGCAGCACCCACATCCCATATGGGTGCTGGTTTGTGTCCTGGCTGCTCCTCTTCCAATCCAGCTCTCTGCTGATGGCCTGGGAAAGCAGCAGAAGATGGCCCAAGTGTTTAGGCCCCTGCACCCACATGGAAGAACCGGAAGAAGCTCCTGGCTTTGGATCAGCTCAGTTCCAGCCACTGAAGCCATCTGGGGAATGGACCAGTGGATAGAAGACCTTTCTGGGCCTGCATAGTGGAGTACTAGGTTAATCCTCCGCCTGCAATGCTGGCATCCCATATGGGCACCAGTTCTAGTCCCAGCTGTTCCACTTCCAATCCAGCTCTCTGCTATGGCCTGGGAAAGCAGTGGAAGATGGCCCAAATCCTTGGGCCCCTGCACCTATGTGAACGACCCAGAGGAAGCTCCTGGCTCCTGGCTTTGGATTGGTGCAGCTCCAGCCGTTGTGGCCATTTTGGGGGTGAACCAACAGACAAAAGACCTTTCCCTCTGTCTCTCCTTCTCACTGTAACTTTCAAATAAATAAATAAATAAAATCTTTTTTTTTTTTTTAAAATAAGACCTTTCTTTCTGTCTCGCCCTCTATCTGTAACTCTACCTCTCAAATAAATGAAAGCTTTCTTTCAAAGACACACACACACACACACAGGGGAGATAGCCGGGTAAAGATGAGGCAGACTGGAGTAAGGCAGCAGCAATGGCACAGACCCCAAGGACCACTAGCAACATCAGCAGCGAGGAGAAAGACAGGGAACAGACGCTCCCCTGGAGCCCTCGAGAGCACAAGGCTTGGCAACACCTGGGTTCTGACCTGGGGCCTCCAGAACGCACAGTGCCTTCCCACTGTTTGAATCCATCCAATCGGCAGCAGTGGGGCTTTTGGCAGCCACAGGACGCCCACACCCTGTGAGGTGCGTGAGCTGTGCTGAGGTACACCTGGGGGTGGGGCGTGCACCTGCACATTCTGTGTCGCAACTCTGAACGCCTCGTCCAGAAGCTGCCCTTCCTCTGTGACACCGCGACAGGTGCTGGGACAGCTGGCCCGAGCCAGAGGCTGAGGCAACGCAGCCACGTGCACTCCACAGCTGGAGCGGCTCGAGTCACTCCCCTTAGGAGCCGGCGGAGCCAATGGGTCACTCTGGGGCTGCTCCTGGACGCAGAGTGCCCAATGAGCAGCAGAAGCAAACTCGTGGATCGGTCACCGTTCGGGTAATTGTTCCTGAACAGGCAGGGCAGAGAACTGACTGGGGTCACCCACAGTGCTAGCGACCTTAGGTTCAGGTGAGGCTGCCAGCAGCCGTGGGGGGCAGGTGAGCCTGGGGTTTGGAGACAGGGCTGAGAGCTCAGCACCTCCTGCAGCCCATTCCGACCGAGGACACCTGCCCTGGCCGTGCTGTTTGCAGGCCTGTAAGCTGGGGAAAGACCTCCCCAAGCTACCACTCTGCTCTGCCTTCCACCGTCACCAGTGGGTACAGGGCAATGCTGCTCCAGCCAGAGGCCTGCCCTGGTATTTCTATGTAGTATGGATCTGCCACATGACCACAGGGACCGCCCACTCAAACTCCAGGGGCAAGATGGTCTGGCAGTCACATTTCTAAGGGGGTAGTCCATTGGAATCACCCTGGGGGCCAACGTGGCTTTGCTGGGCCAGGGGAAACAGCTGGATGGATCGGCGGTCAGACACACTGACAGCTGGCTGGCTGTCACAGAGACGACCCTCATGACGGCTGTTACCACCCCACAGAGGGTACACAGCCTTCCCCGTCATTCCTCAGAGTGAGGGCTCTCTGGACGGCTGAGCCCCAGAGCCATCTCTCTCTGTCCAGGAAGAAGACCCAGGTAGCTCAGGATTCCTCTTGGGACCAAGGGCAGATCCAAGAACTTGACCTTGGGAAGCTCAGGGTGCTGCAGAGGATTCCAGGCTCCTCCCCCTGCCCTTCAAACTCAGCTGTCAAAGACAAAGTCATTGTGCTTAGAAACTCAGTCCACATGAGTGCTGCGGCCCTACTGCTCCAGCTCTTGCTCAATGCTTATTTTCCAAGGAAAGAGATACTCTTTTTGACTCGGCATCAAGAAGTTTTCAAGCCAAGATTCTAAAGTTATCTGGCATTTCTGGGATGGGGAAGCAGAAGAACAACTCTTAAGGTGTGGCTGGGTGGGTTGGGAACACTTGGCGTTGTCTCGGTGGATTTTATTTACAGTTCCCGACTTGGGCTGGTTCAGCTTAAAACTTTCCAACTCTGATGGTGGGGAGCACGTATAAAGTTGGGGCTGTACCATGCATTCTGACCTGCCCCTGGGCCAGTGACCCACAGCGCTGTACTAAGGTGCTGGGCGGCAGCAGGGAGCAGCTCCCCACCATCGCCAGGGGAAGCAATCCACCCCCTCTAGCACACTGTGCTGAGCTGGGAGCTTGGGCAGGTCAGCCGTACTCGGTGCATTTTCGACCTGCCATATTTTCAGCCTAGGACGGGTTTATGAGGACACAGCCCCATTGTAAGCTAAGGAGCATCTGTATTTGATTTGTGCTCGCCTGTCGGGGCAGCTTCCCTTATAATTGAATGAGTCATTTATAAACCTGACCCTTTCACTCCCCTACTCTGAAGGCAATCCTCTTGAGAGATTTAAATCCATCTGCAAGATTTCCCTCCCTGCTTACTGCTCAGGGAAGAAAACCACGCATTTGGACAGCAATGCAGATCAGAGGCCACACGTTCGGTTGGAAAGGTAAGACAGCTGCTGCAAACCAAGCCGTGGGCACGGTGTCAACCCCCGCAATCCAGACCTGCGAACAGACCAACTGGCCTTTGCCACATCCATTACGAGGTCAGCTAATGAGATGACCCATTTCAGGACTGGCCTCGTAGCGCGCAAGAGACGGCGCTCATTCTCCGAAGAAATGAAAACTGGTTCTTATCTCGTCACGGGCTCTCTCTTCCCACAGCCCGGGTCTGCACTCAACTTTGCACACATCTAAGCACCACCAACGCTATTTCTTTACATCAGTGCCATGTCTGGTCCTCCCAAATGAGATTCAAAATTCCTCAGTGGCCAGGATTCTTACAGCTCTGCCTCCTTGTATTCAATAAATATTTTTGCACACCTATTACCAGCCAGGTACTACACGGTTCTGAGCACAGTTTAGCCATCTAGTAGGCCCCTGGTACGGACTGAGCACCTCTGAGGCCACTAAGGTTTCACACAGTATCCTTTGCAAGACCCAAGAGGCTGATGGCGATCTGGGCAGAGGCAGGGTGCAGCATGGGAGAGAAGGGTGACTCACTGCACACTTGGTCTGTGCCCGGCCCAATGGCTATCAGCTAAGTCCATGCCAGACTCCACCTATGAAAGGGCGGCAGTTTGCTCTGCTACGCTCTGACTTCTGCTGTACTTACTCTTCTTACACACCCCGATTCTCCTGGCATGAGTTCCCCTCTCTGCAAGCAGGTGACGATGCCACAGACACGCGCGCCCCTGTCCAGATCCCCTGGGAAAATCCCTGGGCCTGGCAACACCACTGAAGCTTACGCCTGCCCAGCTTGGTGGTGTGGGGCCCTCACAGAGAACACAGGGCACCCTCTGCAACCAGAACCAGCACGATCCCACAAAGTCGCACCTGCCATAGGAGCCCTGGGAGGTGTGAGCGGGGCCATTTCCCACCCCAGTCCATGAGGGCACTGTGGCCAGAACCAGCATGATCCCACAAAGTCGCACCTACCACAGGGGCCCCGGCAGGTGCGAGTGGGGCCATGCTCCCACCCCAGCCCCACGAGGGCACTGCAGCCCCTTGCACACCTGGTTTTTCCTGCTGTCCTGCTGCTCTTTCTTCTCCAACTGCCCCTGCAGCTTCTTCCTCTCCTGCTCGAGCTCCCGCACTCTCTTCTGCAGCTTCAGGAAGACCGTCATGTCCATGGCTGCCTTCTCCAGGCCGACTTCCTGCAGAGAAAGCCAGGAGCGGGGGAAAAAGGTTTTCACAGCAGGCAAGCCAGAGGGAATGCTGGGCTCCTGACACCACCTCCTCTGCCTCCCTGAGCATCAGTCCGCACCTCAAATACAAAGCCAGTGCCAGCCAAGCGGCATTTCTCATATTAAAACTGGTGTTCCAGGCTCATCTCATGCCTGATAACATCTGAGTCTCAGCCATTTATATTCCTCCTGCGTGAGCCACTTCATGTGACCCAACACATATTGTAAGAACAAATGGACACAGACACAGCTATGTTTTTTGGAAGCTAAGATCGCTCACTTTTGGAATATGGTGTCACACCAGCAAAATCATAAAGCTCAAGGCATAAAGCTTCCTGACGAAGAATCAGTGGGGTCACTCTGACTCACAGCCCCGGACACGAGCTGCCACCCACCACTTGACTGCACCCTGAAACGGAACCAACACCTGTCTGGCCATGGTGCCCATCTATCCAACAGCCCATCAGTTTCCTAGGGGATCTTATCTTGCCCTGCAGATTCATGCCTGGGTGTGGTCCCCCAGGTTCTGCACAGCATGGGGGTGAGAGTACAAACGTGTGCCTGTGAACAGGCACTCTATATGAGCACACGCCTATGGATTTTAAGCCCACGCATGCACATATATGACAACACAACTTGGCTCTGCCAGCACGTAGTGAGTGCTTTACGCTTAGCCAGCACTAGACCAGTCCACTCCCTTGAAAAACTCACAGTGGCAGTGCTCATACCTGCAGCGCAGGCAGGCACACATCCCACCAGCAGGTGGCACGGCTGGAGTTCACACAGAATGGATCGTGTAGAGGCTGCGATAGCAACTCCAAGGGCCTCACACGTGGAGTGCGTGCAGCAAGCAGCAAGCCACGCACAACTGCATGACAGTGAGCAGGCCCCTGCTCCTGGCGTCTCCTTTTCCATCCCTCTACCCTCCAGCCGTCACTCAGCATCCTTTTCCTTCAGAGCACACAGCTGCACTCGCAACTCCTGTCGCACATTTCCTTTGTTAATCACTCCTTGTCTGACACTCCATCGGGGTGCTCCATGAGGGCAAGGACCTCATCGGGCTTCGTCACTACTGTTTGTATTGCATGGCACAAAGACATGCTCGAAACCCACCTGTAGGGCGAGCGTTTGGCTTAGCGGTCGAGCCACCGGCATACCGTCTGGGAGTACCTGGGTTCCACACCTGCCTGCAGCAGGTGATGGCTCAAGCCATTGGACTCCTACTCCCATGCCCCCATGGGAATCAGAGTTTCTGGTTGCAGCCTCTGCCCAGCCCAGCCTCAGCCACTGCAGGCATTTGGGGAATGAACCAGCAAACAGAAGAGACAGGCACTCTGTCTCTCAAAGCAATACTTTTTTTTTTTTTTAAAAAAACACTTGTTTAAAATAACTGTCTCCTCATGTCTACCTCCAGATGCTTTATCTAAGTTTATGTGCCTATGGTTTCTTTTTTCATTTTTTCTCCAACTCTACAAGGGCACATATGGCCCTTTGACAAAGTTACACACAGGCCATAACGTCCACTGTGGGGTCCCATTATTCAACGTCTCTAACAGGCTACTACTGACAGATACAGGCCCTCCGCACACCTGCACTCCAACCTTGGGCAGTGGCCTCCGGGATTCTGCAGCTTCCGAGTCGTGGGGGTAGGGGTCTTCGTGCATAGTTGGTATTGCCACACTCCCTGTGACTCTGGATGGGGCGACCAGCTGCACCTATTGGACTGACTGGATTTGTCTCTCCCATTTCCCCTCTGTGTGGGTTTCTCTGTTTTGAAAGAGGAGCCAAGGGTCGCGTCTCTCTTCTGGACAGCAGGTAAGGTGAACAGCAGTGAATGGCCTTCTATGGGAGATGCTAGCTCCAGAGCACTGTCTAGAAACCTGCTGCAGTCCCAGGGATTCTGCTCTCAAGAATGAGCCTCTGGGCACCCTGGCTCCCATCCATGGGACAGCGCATTGCAGCCAGGCAGCCCGGCCCAGTGCCACTGCCCCACACCTCCCCCGCAGGACGGCAGCCAAGTGCCTGCACTACTCACCTCCACCTGTTGGAGGGCATCCTCCGTGTCTCCGATCTCAGACGTGGAGATGGACGGGTAATTGGAGTCAGATTCTAAGCTACTCTGGTTTGATGGATTCCGTCTGTGGCCTGGGGTTTGCTGTTCAAACAGAAACACATGACAGCTCATGACCAAGGTTAACAAACGCTGACTTCTCCATAAACACTTGGCCTTCTGCCACATTTGTCAACAGGAGTGAGGATCACCGTTTCTTGGGATGATGGCTAAATAGAGCTATCCCCAGAAATCATCTCACCTACACAACTGGGCCATCTCCTAGCTAATTAGGGGAGAAGAGGGCTCCGCAGTAGGGACCGAGTTCTTGTCTCTTAATGAGACCTGTAACTTTGGCTAATTTTCTAAAAAGCCCAGGGGGAACCACCTTTCATCCCCAGTCTTTCCCTCAAAAATGTAGCAAGTAGTCTCGTCGCTGGCCTCCTTCTTGTTGGGCATCCCACTGCAGACGCGTCCCCCAAGGCCCTCCCTGGGGCTGCACACAGCCGCCAGCTTCCGCCTAGGGAACAGCAGTGCAGGGAGTCCCCGTGGACGCCGGGCACATGCAAACGCCTTGGAAGTCAGATTTGGCGTTCAGACTGGAAACAGAGCTTGGTGGGACAATGTTAGGTTTCTACGTATGTTCCCATTCCGTTTCTCTCCCTGGTTTCTAGGCAATGCAGGCACGTGCACCTCTGGAGCGAACATTCACGTGGGGCCCCAGGGAATGTCTCTGCCCATCCCTGTGCCCCTCAGAGAGCGGGAGACGTGGCCAGGCCCTCGTGGGCCTCTCGGCCACACACAGGGAAGCTGAGGATAGAATTCCCCCTCCACACCACTGTCTCAGCCCTGGATGGAACCCTCCCTCCCTCCCTCCCTCCCTCTCTCTCTCACACACACACACACACACACACACACAATCTGCTGTCAGCTCACAACTGGAGTCTTTATCTCACACACACACACACACACACACACAATCTGCTGTCAGCTCACAACTGGAGTCTTTATCACACACACACAGAATCTGCCATCAGCTCACAACTGGTGTCTTTATCTCAGCCCGGTGTTGAGAAAGGAGCTGTCCCAAGGAGGAGACATGCAGCCCCGCCAGCAAGGATGGCGGCCGGGGCAGAGCCCACCTCGGCTGGACGCCCAGTGCGGGGGAAGGCAGGGTGCGAGGCAGGGCCACAGGACCGCGTGGGGTGGCAGGACGGCTCCTTGCCTTTACGACGGCCATCTCGTCCCGCAGGTTGTCGTATCTCTGCTCCAACCGGGAGAACTCCTTCACGAGGTTCTGGTACCGGGCCCGCTCCTCCTCCAGCTCCTTCTTCATCAGGTTCTCCTTCATGGAGCTTTGGGTAGCCTCGTCTGCACGGGGCCACACGGCAGTCAGGCGCCTCCCTTGTGGCAGGAGGGAGGGGGCGGGGCGGGAGCAGGGGAGGTCACAGGGACTGGGGCGAGGCCATGCACCAGCTCCCTGAGCCAGCAGCACCTGGGCGATGCTGAGGGCCGACAGACCCTCTCCTGAGCACGCATCCACAGATGACCCACCCGGGAGAAGAAACCATGATGGGGACTATGCTTGCTAAAGGCAGACGCAAAAACAGCAGCGACCACAGCTCCTGAGTGCTATGAGTTGGGCTCCGTCCTAAGCACCTGGCCTACATACGCAGCTCACGCCTCACACGAGCCCCCTGAGACCTGTTCCTTGCAGGTGGAGAGAGCCAGCACCTGCTCAGGCCACAGGAAGCACACGATGGAGCTGTGCTTGGAGAGCAGGCCCCGCCCTCGACTCACAACCTCGCTTTACACCACCCAGGAAGCCCAAGTGTGCCACCGCCAGATGGATGGCCACAGCATGGCCTCAGATCACCTCTGCCTTTCGTCTCTCCTCCGTGAGGCCTGCTCCCCACCCAGCAGCTTCCCCAAGTGCACACTTGCTAGGGGAAATCAGCAAGGAAGAGCCGGTGAGACCCCCAACGAGAAACCCAAGCACCGACCTCTGGACTGGCCCAGGATCTGGTTGTTGAGCTGCTCCTTCTCATCTTTCAGGAGGGCGTTCTCCTGCTCCAGGTCTGTGACGCGCTGGAAGAGAGTGCGACGGGGAGAAATGTCTCCCCCGAGACGCAGGGGAAAGCAAGGGCTCTTGGGTGGGGTTTCAGCGTCAACCGGTCAGGAATAAGGACCCTTTTCCCAAGAAAATTCAGTCGGCCAAAGCTGCTTTGGTTTTGAAGGAAAAGGATACACGGAAAGCAAAGTCCTATTAAAACAAGACAGGTGCACCCCCACCCAGTGCTCCCAAGACCACACCGGGAGTCCATGCCATGCTCCAGCCTGGCTGGGGAGCTGACCGCGGTACCAGGTACTAGTGCTGTGTCTGCTTGCCTTGCTAAATTCTGAGCTCTAAACGCCAAACCTGAAACTCGCAATGAATGACCATCCCCCGTCTTGCCCACGCCTTTCCTCAGGGGTCTGCACAGTCCAAACCCTGGGCAATGGAGTGGGGCTTATGCTGACACGCCACTCACTGCCAGTGCTTGGCTTCCAATGATTTACTCCCGATGCACACACGGAGCATCCTCAGAACACAATTCGCAGAATGGGAAATGCTACCTAAAGAAAAACCCTGGTCTGGTCAAAGAAAAAGAGTTTAAAAATGTGTAAGGCAAGTTTTAAGAAGTTTTTTTATTAATTTTCTTTTGCTATTTATTACTGGAGCAAAATTGGTATGGCTTTCAAAAATGTACCAGTTCCGGAATATTCTAAGAGAATTTGCAACTATTGGTAAAAGATGAGAACGGTCAGCTCTCTTGTACCACATGGGGGCTAAATTGCAACAGATCCACCTTTCAGTCTGGAACCCCTGGAGATGCCATCACGTCACTTTCTCCATGAAAGTCTTGCCTTTGTGACATAGACGAGGACACAGTTGGGAGAGGAGGCGGAACATGGGCCAGCGCCCCTCAACCCAGGCCCCCAGACCTGAGCCCTCACTTCCCGGATGGCTGAGCCATCACAGCTCCCGAGAGAGAAGTCCTGGTTCAGGGTGAAGCAGAGGCGCTTGGCAGTCACACAGAGTGGGGCCCCTGCAGCCTGACGGCCGCCTCACAGGGCCGTCTTCTGCGCTGAAGCAGCGGCCGCCTGTGAAGGCCCAAGCAGCAGGTGCTGCACACAGCGTGCGATCCGCGCACCTGCACAGGTCCACAGCGTCACCGCGGCCAGGCACTGAAAGGAAACAGGCTTTGAAACTGCTCTGCCACCTACCGGGAATTTAAAGAACATCTATTTTTCAGGGCTGGCGCTATGGTGTAGCAGGTAAAGCCGCCGCCTGCAGTGCTGGCATCCCATTTGGGAGCCAGTTCGAGTCCCAGCTGCTCCACTTCTGATCCAGCTCTCTGCTACGGACTGGGAAGGCAGAAGATGATGCCCCAAGTCTTTGGGGCCCTGTACCCATGTGGGCGACTCGGAGGAAGCTCCTGGCTCCTGATCAGCCCAGCTCCAGCTATTGTGGCCATCTGGGGAGTGAACCAGCAGATGGAAGACCACTATGCCTCTAACTCTGCCTTTCAAAATAAATCAATAAATCTTTAAAAAAAAAGAGAATTATCTATTTTTCACATAAAAGCAAGAGGAAGCACTTACAACTCATTTTCTGGAGCAAGTATTACTCCAATACCGACGCCCACAAATCACAAGAAAACAAAAGTACAGGCCGGCGCCGTGGCTCAACAGGCTAATCCTCCGCCTTGCGGCACCGGCACACCGGGTTCTAGTCCCGGTCGGGGCACCGATCCTGTCCCGGTTGCCCCTCTTCCAGGCCAGCTCTCTGCTGTGGCCAGGGAGTGCAGTGGAGGATGGCCCAAGTGCTTGGGCCCTGCACCCCATGGGAGACCAGGATAAGCACCTGGCTCCTGCCATCGGAACAGCGCGGTGCGCCGGCCGCAGCGCGCTACCGCGGCGGCCATTAGAGGGTGAACCAACGGCAAAGGAAGACCTTTCTCTCTGTCTCTGTCTCTCTCTCTCACTGTCCACTCTGCCTGTCAAAAAAAAAAAAAAAAAAAAAAAAAAAAAAAAAAAAAAAACAAAAGTACAGGCCAGGATCTCTTAGGAAGATGGATTCAAACATCGTCAACACACCAGGAATAGGAGGGCACTTCCTCAGCCTAGGAAAGGCCATGTTCAACGCCCCCTCCCCCAGCTGATAGCCCACTTCACGGCAAGACACAAAGCTTTTTCCCCTCCAAGATCAGGAAAATGACAAAAACGTCTTCCTCTTGCCACACCTACTCAAATTTGTACTGGAAGTTCTGGCCAGTGCAATCAGGCAAGGAAAATAGAAGACATTCAGAGCACTCCCCCAGAAACAAGCATTTTAATGCACAAAACCACAATAATTTACAAATGAATCACTTTATGGGCCACTTTATGGGCCTCTGAGGGGCTGTGAGGACACAGGTGGCTTCCACAGTGCGGGCACTGCCAACATTCCGGGCTGGAGACCTCTTTGTCGGGGAAGGGCGGCTCTGTGCTCAGCAACCTCCTTGACTTCCACCCACTCGAGGCCAGTGGACCCTCCTCGTCCCCCTTTTCCAGACAACCAGGACGCCTCTAGGCATCGTCATAGGTCCTCCAAGGAGAACCACAACACCGGATCAGAGGGAAGAGGGGGTGACGACAGCCAGCATCAAGGTCCAGGGAACTCCCAGGGAAGAGGGGGTTGGATGTCTGGGCTGCAGGGGGAGGGGCATTCTAGGCAGAGCAAAGCACTGGCCCACAGGGACAGAGGCCTGACAATGTGACGAGCTCCGAGCTGCTGGAACTGCAGCTGGCTGGGGCCAGGGGACTCACAGCAGGGCGGGTAGACTATGCGGCTGCTCCCCCATCCTTGGGATAGACTGGGACTCTCCTCCTTGCACTCCTAAGCACACTGCAACAGGTCCAGCTCATCTGGCCTCTGCCTGCCCCCAGCTCCCAGGTTTCCCCTGTTCCTTCTGTTAGGCTTTAGAAAGAAGCCCGCTCTTCATGCTTTTTGATTTATTTGAAAGGCAGAGAAACAGGATCAAGCTCTCACGCAGCAGCTCTCTCTGCAAATGCCCACAATGGTTGGGTCTGGGTCAGGCCAGTGCTAGGAACGCCATCCAGGTCTCCTACGTGAGTATCAGGGACTTGAGTCCTTGAGTCATGGTCTGCTTCTTCTCAGGGTGCACGACAGCAGGAAGCCAGAATTTGGAGCAGAGCTGAGACTCAAATGTAGTCACTCCCAATAGGACAAGCAAGGTGCCCCAAGTGGCTTCTTGGCTGCTACACTAAATGCCTGCCTGTCCCTCCCCACCAAGAAAACTTCACTCCTAGAGGTTAGCTACTTCTGTTGAATCAGCTTGACTCACTCTTCCAGGAAGACCTCCTATCTTGCAAGTGGGCAGAGCCGTGCAGTGTCCTGCCTCTACAAGGTCTGTTTGAGGCTCCATCCATCTGCATTGCTTCCTGGCCGCCTACTCAGCCTGGACTTGAGGCCCCAGTGTGGACCAGGAGACCCACTGCCAGGCTGTCACATGCTCAGAACCCAGCCTGTGGCATGGACCAGGGCCTGTGGTTAAGGAGCCTACACTTGCGTCAGCTGAAAAGGAAGGCTCTCTTTAAAGCATCTTTATTAATGTGCTTATAGTCAGCTTAAACACACGCACACATTGAAGTACTTGATGAGCTTGTTTAATCAAACAATTCAGAAGCATTAAAATGCAAGGGGAAAACACTCCTCACACACCTGATTTGCAATTATTGCAGTTTGCCACCCAGTGACTACAGGAACACTTTTAAATTAGCTTGACAAGTAATCAGGATCTCTCTCTCTCGATTTTCTGGAATGCATGAGTCTCATCTAACTGATAACCCACAGGGTAAACTGTGCCGTGTGGACCACGAGGAAGCCAAGCCCTGGAGGTGCAACAGAGCTAGAAGGGAGCGCAGGACTGCAGACCTGCCCACCAGGACCACGGCTGCGGCCTCGGAATTTGCCAACAGCTGGTGGCGGTTGCTGGGGGGGGGAGGTGTCATCATAGCAGGCTGTGAAGGAAATGGGAAGAGACTTTGCCTCCCCTTCACTGCCCTCCGAACACCTGCAAGGCTCATGAGCCGGTTCAGTATCCACCCTGCCTTCCTCTGAGCAACACACACAGCGCCCAGGCCCTAACCAGAGTCCACCCCACTGCCATGGGGCAGAAGCCTAAATCTCCATTCGTAGCAACAAGCCACGATCTGAAACCCGAGCCTGGGCTACAGTGTGGGAGAGCAGCTGACACCGGCCGGCTGTCGGTTCTGTCCCTCATTTCTTCCCTCCCAAGGCTTTGGTTCCCAGATGCAGGCCTCCCAGAGCTCAGTGTAGGGGCTCTGGGCTGCCCATCTGGGTAGCACCCGGTGAGCCGTTTTTCTCGCTCACCTGAATGGCTTTGGAGAGGCAACTGTGTTTCTTCTCTCTAGCGAATGGCAGGACAAGACCAAGTGCACAGTCAGGCTCCACGCCCCAGGGACAGCAGACAGTGTTTCCCCCAGCCACACGTGCCTGCGTACTGGCCACTCTCGCCCTTCCCGCCAGCACTGGCAGCTTGTTGGTAGAGACAGCAGGTGCCAAAGCTGGGCAGCCACACGGCGCCCTCCTGCGAGCTGCCAGGGATGTGGCGGGCACTGAGGATGCTTTGACAGCACAGAGGCGGCTGTGCTCTCCCGAGCAGGGTGACTGACACCTTCACTAGGCTGCAGGACTCATTAAACTCCATTCAGTAGCACCTCTTGGGGAGGGGGAGGGGAGGGAAGGAACGAGATGTTTCTTGTGCAAGCTCATGAGAAGCCCACAGCAGGGCACACTGTAACTTGGGCTAGCACAGTCCCTGTCAAGTTCAATGACGATGCCCAGGCACCTGCTGGAGAACTGCCTTTACTGGTCCGGCTCTGGGGACACAAACATAGCCACAGGCTTGGTCTCGTCTTGTGGTTCACATGGGATAGTCTACGGAGAGCCAACCACGAGGTCCCCAGAACCATGAGGTAAGCCAGTCGGACAACGCCAACCAGGAGAGGGCCACCTGTCATGTCCCTGACCCTGGGCACCTGCCATGCAATGGTAAGGCACGGGTGTGGCCCTCAGTAGGGACCGCACTCTAATTCCACCAGGTCCTAGGACAGGTGCCTCGCGTACTCTGAGCATGAGGTAAACATAAGCAAGAGAACCCTACAGAAGTGGGTAGTTACTTAGCCAAGGGGGGATGAGCCAAGGCACAAGAGAAGACAAAGAAACCGAGCCACCACACACAGACACAAACTCGGAGCCGGCCTGAGACACGGCACCTGTGCCAGTGAGAGAAGGGAAGCCGAGGGTGGGTACCCCCAGGTTGCTCTAGGGCGGGGAATGGCTGTCCCACTGGAACCACCAGGGGGCAGAGCCCACAGGCATCGCGGGAGTCAGGTCTTAGTCAAAGGAACGCAGGTGCTTCGAAAAGCCCACGGGAAAGCTGAAGTTAAGGATCCCGTGCGTCTGCCCATCTGCCGTGAACTTTGTGAAGTGCTCTCGCCACGTCTGGGAGAACTCGGACTGGAGAGCAGTGACCGCGTAGCTGAGTGAAGACGCACCCAACTCTCAGCGAATCCACGCACTGTTGTTGGGGCAAACACCATCTGTACATGCTTTTAAGACAACCAAGGCACGGACGGGTTAGAGAATTCACCGAGGGTCACACGGACGGGAGGGTGCAGCTGGGCTCTGCTCTGAGCAGTCTGGGTCCTTTCCACGAGGAAGGGAATCCTCGTGCAGCCAAGGGTTTGTGGAGATAACGAGCACGAAGCAAAGGCAGGAGGAGTAGTCTAGGCAGATGAACTTAGCAGGAGCCGGCAAGATGGACCCAGAGACAGAGAACCGGGATCCGTGGGGCCTTCCTCTCCTCCTTGGAAAAGCTCACCCATCTTCCCGTGCCCACAAGGTAATGAGAAAATAAGAACACAGCCAAAAACCAAAGGAGAAAACAACCACCTCCCTTTCTTGTCTACTCAGCGAAGGGCCCGCAGCCCTGTCTGTCCAGGCACCGACTTGCACCTGCTCCCCGGGGGTGCCCTTGCCTTTCGGCAGAGATCTGTAACCACGGCCTTGGCAGGAACTATAGCTTGATTTGGCAAAATCCTAAGGGGTTTTATTTGCCATTCTCAAAGTACATTTTCTCCCAGGTAAGAATATTACTCATTTTTTAAACTGGGAGGTGAGATGTGAAAGGTAAAGTTGAAAATCAACGTCATTTGGACATTAAGGCAACTCCGAGATGCATTAAAATGTCTTCAAGATAGTTCAGATGGTGTTTTACCTCTCACCCCTAAGAGCTGATCATCTCCCTTGAGGGTCACAGACCCTGACCGGACCCCCAGCCGCTCAGACCTCAGCAC
Source organism: Lepus europaeus (assembly GCF_033115175.1). Classification (NCBI taxonomy): domain Eukaryota; kingdom Metazoa; phylum Chordata; class Mammalia; order Lagomorpha; family Leporidae; genus Lepus; species Lepus europaeus. Next base: position 97,834,961 of record NC_084835.1, read on the forward strand.
CTCCCACATCCTCCTCCTCCATGGCGCCACCTGCAGGCCCCTCCTGTCGGCAAAGCTGCCCAGGCAATTGCCACGCACTCAGCACCTGCGCACCTGCTGCTGCTCCCCTCGCTCCGGTGTCTCCTCAGAGAGGCCTCTGGACGCCACATGTGGACCTGCAGCCCGCAGCCCCCGGGACACTCTCCAGCCCCTTGGCTCTGCTTCCTTTATGGCACACGGTGGACAAGCTGTACGACTCCTCTCCCCTTACCCCTGCACATGTGCATCATGGACTCCTTCTTAATTGTTTACTTTTAGAAGTGTGCAACACACAGGCACTCAACAAACACCTGTGGAGCGAGTGCGTGCAGGGCCGTGAATCTGTATGACTTCTACAGTGAGAGGGGACAAGTCAGGGTCCCCCTTCTCCCAGCTGTCAGCCTCCTCACGCCAGGAGCACAACTCCAAGCCTTAGCTAGCCACAAAAGTCCTGCTTTGCACCTCGGGGGAGAAGGCCCAGAGCGTTCTGTCATGAGAGTGCCTTACCCATCAGCCAGATCTCTCTACTTGTATTTGGAAAAATCTGAAGCCTTCGTATTGGAACCACACAAGCTAACCAACTCGAGGCTGATGGCTCAATATTGACAACACCAGGCAATGACAGCCCTACCCCTCCCTCCCCCCTCCCCTCAGGGCTGGGGTCTGCTGGGCATCCCTCACAGGTGCCCAGGACCCTCATGCAGAGCCAGGTACCTGGCTGTGGACGGCTATTCCTCAGTGTAGCCCTGCACCCCGCTAGGCCTTGCTCCCTGCCCACTCCTACCAACCCTCAGCCACCTACAGGGCAGACTCTGGATAACGAGTCGCTGCTCTGTGCCAAGGGCAACCAGAGAGCCACCACTGTTGTCAAGGGCAGCAAACAGCAGAGACACACACACCAACACGGGGGCACAAAAGCCACCCACGTGGGGAGTGCTGAGGACTTTAAAAAGAACGAAGCGTGCACACTGCCCAGGCTCAAAGGGGAGGGGCTAGGGCGGGGCCTGCCTGACATAGAGGCCCAAGCAAGGCGTCCATTCGGCAGGAGAGGATGCCACCCAATGCCCTGGGCTCTGGATAGAGCCAGCTGGGACGCAGCCACACAGAGATAAACTCCTGCGGGACCTGGTCTCCCATGGGCCAAGGCAGGGTGCCACACGGCTGACACGAGCGCCATCTGGAGGGTACCAGGATGCCGGTTCCGATAGAGCACTGGCTGTCCACATAACGGAAACATCAAACCTGTGAAGGAAGTCTCCCAGCAGCCGCCCCACCCCGGTGTACACTCGGCTGGCCTTGTCCAGCCCGGGAGTGCCAGCAGGAAACCAGCTGTGCGGTTCTTCAGCATTCGATCGGATCACACCCAGTGCCCTGGATGAACATCAACCCCTGCGTAGCACGGAGTACGCCCCTCCCTGGTCCCCACCACCAGAAGGTGGTTCTGAAGGCCCCAGAGGAGGCCGCGGCTGCCCACTTTGCCTGCAGAGGGCAGACACGGGCTGGAGGACACAACTCACTGCTGTTCCTTTCTCACAGCATCCAGCTTCCTTTTCCTGCCAGTTCTAAGCTCTGCTTTTACCAAAGACCCAGGCGAACACACTCCTGGGAAACAGTAGCGATTTTCTACAGAAACAAGGAGGAAGCCTCTGTCTTTTCACTCTGCCAAGATTTTGATACTAGAAACCATTGTGTCCAGGACCAGCAATGTGGCATGGTGCTGCCACCTTGGGTTAGGTGATCACTTGCAGTGCCAGCATCCCATATGGGCACTGGTTCATGTCCCGGCAGCTACACTTCCAATCCAGCTCCCTGCTAATGTGCCTGGGAAAGCAGCAGAGGATGGCCTGGGCCACTGCATCCATATGGGAGACCTGGAGGAAGCTCCAGGCTCCTGGCTTCAGCCTGGCCCAGTCTCAGCCATCGTGACCATTTGGGAAGCAGACCAGTGGATGGAAGATTGGTCTTTTCTTTCTCTGTGTTAACTCTGCCTTTCAAATAAATACTTTGTTTTTAAACTATTATGCTCTCTAGGATGGGGACCTGCATGTCTAAGTGCTCTGAGCACCCAAGTCTCAACACTGAGAGTGGGAAGGGGATGGGTTGAGGGCTACCTGCTGGGGAGGTCCTGGGCCTCTACCAGGTAGACAGGCTTCAAGGCCGTCTGATCTAAGTGGGATGTGCAGGTGGGTGGGTGGGGAGCTTTCTCTTCTTGTTCTCTCCCAGCATCACCAATCTCAGAGTTTCCAGGTCAAACTGTGACCTCCTCTTTCTGCCTCTGGATTCCACTTTCTTTTTGAATCACCTGGAAACGTTACCACCCAGGAGCTCCTGAGGGCCAGTAGGTCCTAGGTGCGGAAGCCCATGGTGTGCAGGTTGCAGGAGTCTCGTAGCACCGCACGCTTTATCCCCAAGAACGGAGTCTGCTGCAGGCCTCTTGGTGCCTCCAAGCAACCCCTTGGGAGGGCTGACCTTTTCCCTGCTAGGCTGGCGGCTCTGGGAAGCCCCGCATCTGACTCTCCGCCTCACCCAGTCCCCATGGGAATCCCACTCCTGCCCCACCCTGGAAATCCAGGGACCTGGGTGAAGGCAGTGGCTAAGGGTGCCCAAGATCTGCCTTGGGGTGGGAAAATGAACTGGCTTTGCAGGCTTTCTCATGGAAATTTTCATGGTTCTCGGCCTGTGGGGCCAAGGCCAGGACAGGGAAGCAGGGGTGGAGAGAGAGCAACGGAGCAGGGCTGAGGCCTACTCTTTCCAGAAGCCATCAAACACGATCTCACGAAGTCATCCCTGCACATCCACACAGAGCCTGATAGGTGTTCTGCACCAGCGTTCTCAACCCTTAAGAGGGAACTAAGGCCAGGGAGGTTTCCCGCATGTGCCGGGGAGCAGCCAAGTGAGGATGCGAACCTCTGGATGTTCCAGCGTCAACCCAGGGCCCTTTCCATGCCAACATCCTAGTTTTCTGGTTGTTACTGTGACGTTATGAACACTGCTTCTTGCCCTCCCGATTCCCAAACCACTGTGATGCCCTACAAAGGACAGAAGCTCTTTTCCCTGTGGCCTGGGGCTTGCTGTATAGATGGGAGCGTGCAGCAGCGTCCCAGGCCACAGAGGGCTCTCTGGCACCAGGGGACCGTCCTGGTAGGAGCAGCTGTCTTGTGGGAGGAGAAGGGAGCCTCGGTGCCTGGGTCATTGGGAGAGCAGGGCAAGTGCATCTCCTGGGGTGGAGAGGAAGGCTGTGGAGGCCACTGGTCCGGCTGGAGCCATGGGCGCTGACTCAGGGCAGAGCTCCCAGGGCGCCGTGATTCATGGGGCAGGGATGGGATGTCGAGAGGCCTCCCCTGAGCCCGAGGGCAAGGTCAAGAACAGCCCCTGCCTCTGAGCCGCGTCTCTTGCTCATCAGCACTCTGGCTACAGAGCCGGGCCAGAGAGGAGGCGGCTCCAGGGCAGAGGCTCTCATGGGAGGCAATGGTGTCCAGCTAACAGCAGCAGCTCCGTCACACATGCTGGGTGAATGGACACTGGAGTGTGGGCTCCCCCAAAGCGCGGTCTCCGTGGGTCCACACTCACATAACGGTCAGCCGTGGGCATGGGCCCCAGGGCAAGGCTCTGGGTCGCAGACAGAGGAGCCGCCCCCTTCCCCCACCAGCCCTGGCCTACCTTCCTCAGCTGGTCCTTCTCCCTGCTGTGGGCATCCTCCAGGACCCTGCGCTCCGAGTGCGCTCTCTGCAGCTCCGTGCGCAGGCTCTGCACCTCCTCCTGCAGCTGCAGGCTGGTGTCCCCGTCCTGGCTCTGCTGGTAGCGCGCCAGCTCCCTCTTCAGCTTCTCCACCTCCATGGCGTGTGTGGAGGTGACCGCCGACAACTGCTCCGACAGGGTCTTGAACTCTTTGTTCTGGGGAGAACATCGGCAAATGAGGGGAGAGGGGAGAAGGGAAAGAGAGGGTTAATGGGCCAGGAGAAAACATGAAGGCAATCAAAAAAAGGAACTTCCAAGGTGGAATTAAACCCTACAATCATTACACGCTCGAGTGCTTCCCTGACATCGTCCTAACAAAGCTCTATTGAAGGCCTGGGAGAAGCGGAGGGGAGCGAGCCAGCAATGCTGACATTGAAGTGGTTCAAGGAGCTTGGAGTTCTTGGAGCGCGGGCAGCAGGTAGCTCCCGGTGGTGGGTGCACAGAGCCTCTGCTGCTTTTCGAGCTGCAGAAATGATGTAGCTGCCTCCTTGGCTCTTTAGGTTTCCTGGCTCTTTCACATGGAGCCCCTCCTGCCCTTGGACTTGCTGGCACAAAGAGCTGCAACCTAATCGCTGGTTCTGAGACAAAGGACCCCTTCAGCAGCCCCTCTTCCAAGGAGGCCTCCTCTCCCACCTGTTGGCCACAGCTGGCCCGCTCAGACTCTGACCCTGGAAACTGATGCCTGGCAGAACCCGCCCATGCTGCAGCCCTGCACACAAGGCATCCAGGCCCTAGTCCACCAGGCACCCTGCAGCCATGAGGATGGGAGGCCCGCCCTGTGCTCAGAGCTCCAGAGGGCTGGGGTCAAGTGCAAGTGCGAATTATGGGCAGAATCTGTGCAAGAGATGAGAGCATCAGCTCAAAACGGTGAGCGGGGATGAGGAAGGAAAGGGTCTCCAAATAATCAAGCGACAAACAGGCATTGATTACGCTCCCCAGCTGCACACTGCGGGAGCCCCAAGAGAAGCAGTGCCATTGGGGAAGACGCCCATACACCAGGGGCATCAGGAGTCAGTGATTAACACACGAAACTCAACCACACACAGAGCAGCAGGGAGCAGCCACAGGAAAGCTGTGGGGTCCCATACCGCGCCACACACACCGTGGGACCTCACCGCCGTGACCTGCGGGGCAGAGCCAGGTCCCCCCGACTCCCTGGGAGCCCCTCAGGGCAACCGGATTCATCTTCACGCCTGGTCCGACTGCCAGCCTGGCTCTCACGAACCACAAAGGCGGCTCCAGTTACACAGCATTGACCTAAAAACCCCAATACTTGTCTGTAGCACCCACTCTGGGCTCAGTCTCCACTGGAGGATGAGAGCCTCCACATGGCTGGACCAGCCACCCTCAGACCTCCTCTATGCTCAGGGTCAGAAGTGGGGTACAACCCAGGTGTCACCTCCAGGCAGCACAGCTTGGGGCAAACTACCAGCAGTGGGGAGAAGCGCTGGGCTGAAGGGTCTCCAGGTGGAGCTGGCTGGGTATGGTAGAGGCACCCAGGGTGGCAGGGACACCTGCTCTGGACAAAGATGACCCCTCAAGAGCCTGAGGCTAAGTGCACTGTGTCTCGGGAACCCAGCTTTGCTGATACTGGTACTACTCTAGACAGGCTCAGGGAGATGAGACAAGAGGGACACAGATGGACAGATCCCTGCCCAGAGCCCAGCTGCATCCTGGACCTGCTGTGAATGTCTGATCCACTCACCTACCCTTCTGGGGGCCCCCAAGTACTCACAGGTAAAGCAGGGGTAGGAGTAACTCCACCTCCTGGAGTTATCATGAAGATCTCAGGAGATAAAGTGCTTGGCCAGGTGCCAGGCATGCAGTCAGTGCTCAGTAAATGCCAGCTATCATCATCAGAATGCTGCAGGAGTCCCTTGGAGAGACGCTCGGGAGTTTATGGGTGAGGAACCTCGAACTCGGGCAGCCCCTTGCTGTCATCGCACCCAAACATAATGGCAGGGCCCCGAGATGGACATCTGTGTCTTGGGTGACTTCAGAAGGGAAGATCCAGAAGGTGCATCCCCACACCTGTGGACATCATGACCGTGGAGCCCAGCCTGGCACAGGGCGTGACTGGCAGGGGGCACTCCTCCCCCAGGCCCCCACACCCTGACCATGATGGCCAAGTTCACAAAGCTGCCAAGCCCGTGTCATGCAGAGACACCGCCAGCCTTGTCCTGCAACAGGAGGACGCCTCCTGACACTAGGTGATTTCTAGACGGGCCCTGCTCCCCTTGCGCTCCTCAGACCTCGCCCTACTCCTGCTGCAGAAGAGCACAGCTCTGCCCTCCGCTGGCAATGAGGACACAGAGCAGGAACCCGGGCTCTACTCTGTCATTGTTTTCAAAGGCTCAGGCAAGATCTTTTTCAGGTTGGAAATGCCCCCCTTTCCAAAACACGTGTCATACACCTGCTCCTCCAACCAGTGACTCCAGGGGCTCTGCTGGTCCCTACAGCTCCATTGGGTAACCAGAAAAAGCCCCTCTCCCAAGGTGCTGGACTCCCTAGAGCTGCCCCTGTGAGTGGATAGAACGCCCCAGGGGTTCACAGTTGGGAACTAAGAATGTCCCTCCCTCAAGACAGCACTGGTGTAGGGCAGACTCATAATCAAACAAAGCAGGGGCTAGCCCTCACTTGTCTCTGCTGCCAGACACCCCTGTCCAGTGTACAGCCTGCACAACCAGGGTGGATCCCAACTGATGCTCTATAGGCCAAGGGGGTGGAGAGAGGACAAGCAAACCGTTACAAGACCATCTGCATGGTGAACAGCAGCAGCACACGCCCCCAACACCACAGCCATGGCCAGGTGCTCACTGTGAGCGTCTGTTACACATTCACTCCTCACTTGTAAATACTACTGAATACAATCTATGCCCCCATTTCACAGCTGAGAACGCTGAGGCACAGGAAGGCCACACATCTGTGAGTTACACTATCTTTCAAACATATGAATGCTCTTGTGAATCATAAAATATTAATTTACTAAGTGCCCAGTGAATCAAATCGATTAAGAAGCTACTGACCCAAATACACAGATTAGCATCCTATTTTTAAGATAAGATATACATATATAAATGTAACCTTATATATATATTTATGGGTATAAGAAACTTGATTCTTATTATAAAAGGAAATGAATTCAACTGGCTGGGTTACTCTATACATGTGTTTGAACAAAGCAGACTGGCAGAGAGCCGAGTTTATGTGCTACAACATTGTGGCTGAAGGATGTCAGCCCAGGGCAACTGGACGAGGTGGCCCAGGAACCAGCACCGTGTTTACTGCTAAAAAGGACACCATGAAGGCATGTGGATTATCGTGGGTCACAGAGCCCCGCAGAGATAACGCGTCAGCACCATGGACAGCTCCAACCCTCTGATTGATTTTGCTTTTCAAGAGCTCTGCACTGACCCTGTTTCTTATCTCTTGGGACTTCAGTGTCAAATTTGTGTCTTTTCTCCACAGCTATGTGCCCAAGACCTTGGGATATGAATCTGCTAACCTTACCCTGGCTTTATCTTTCAGTGCATCTCTTGCTGACTTCTTGACAGTGGGGATACTTTTTTTTTTTTTTAAACTTTTATTCAATAAATATAAATTTCCAAAGTACAACTTTTGGATTGTAGTGGATTTCCCCCCCAAAACCACCCTCCAACCCACAACCATCCTATCTCCCACTCCCTCTCCCATCCCATTCTTCATCAAGATTTATTTTCAATTATCTTTATATACAGAAGATCAATTTAGTAGATACTAAGTAAAGATTTCAACAGTTTGCAAGTGGGGATACTTTCAATACCTCCCCCTCGAGGGGCCAGCACCGTAGCTCACTTGGTTAATCCTCTGCCTGCAGCCCTGGCATCCCACATGGGCGCCGGGTTCTAGTCCCAGTTGCTCCTCTTCCAGTCCAGCTCTCTGCTGTGGCCCCGGAAGGCAGTGGAGGATGGCCCAAGTGCTTGGGCCCCTGCACCCACATGGGAGACCAGGAGGAAGCACCTGGCTCCTGGCTTCGGATCGGAGCAGCACGCCGGCCGTAGTGGCCATTTAGGGGGTGAACCAATGGAAGGAAGACCTCTCTCTCTCTCTCTCTCTCTCTCACTGTCACTCAAAAATAAAAAAATATAACCCTCCCCTCGCTCAGGTGATTCTGCAGTGCAGCTAGGGGACAGGAATCCCACTTTAGCCAGATTATGGCATGGCTGAATGTCTGGGCTGGAGGTCCCCTTGGAGGAACTCAAGACCTCATTATGTCCAGGCTGCCAGCTCTGGCTACTACAGCTGAGCTAGCATCCAGACCTCTGTGCAGCTGGAACTCCGTGGGACATTCTGGCCTATGGAGCTCCTGACAAATGCCCATCTCCTTCTGGCTTCAGAACCTTTTGCATCAACAGGGCAGCTACCTGCACTATCTCCAGGAGTTATAGGAAAAGAAACTCATTTACTTCCGAACTCCTTGCCCCACCTGCTAAAGGACCCAATCAACAAACAGCCAATCAAGCACATCCTCCGACACCAGGCCACACCCTCACTGTAAGAGGCTGGCCGGTCCCCATGACGATGCCTTCTCCACGATCATGACCCCTGCATTGAGGGGCTCTCAATCCCAAGGGTCTCGCAGTGGGCAGAGATCCCACAGTTTTGCCAGAGGGTGCAGAACATACCCCTTGACATCAAGTTTCCATCCTAGCTGTGTTACAACATAGCCATACGACCTCAGGCAGGCTACTTAACACCTCTCTGTGCCTCAGTTCCTGGTTTTTAAAACAGGAACAATATTACTGTTATTCTCACAGGGTTATGGTGAGGATTAAATGAGTCAAAATATAGGAGGGTGAGGCCTGGCATACAGGCAGCAGAGACGTGGGGGCAGGAGGAAGCAAGGCCCCATCGTGTGTCCTGACCCCCTCTGCACGCAGGGCGCCCTGCACGGGGTGGCTGCCACCTGCCACTCTGCACAGATGCTCCAAGCAGGAAGCTTAGGGCCAAAAAGCTCTTTTTAAAAATAGACCTTTTGAATCTGCTTCTCTTTGATGCTCAGGCACGTGGATTGTAAAATACTTGATTTATTTTTATCCTCTCCAGGCAACTTTGGGAACCATCAATGTCAACGCAGAGCCCAACGGCTGGAAACCCAGGGTCAGCATGGCCGGCGGCTCCTAGGGCTCCTGGCAGGGGCTGGGGTCAGAGGCCACTTGTCTGGAAGGTTACCTGATGACATCTGACCATGCAGTGCCCTTTCTGGCCATCCACCAGCAACCACACAGTACTAACCACACCTGGGTGTTTTGGGTTTGCGTAGAACAGCCAGTGCTGGACCCACCCTCCTCCTCTGCACTCTGTCCCTCAGAGCAGGTGGGCCTCCCTCCCCGACCTAGGGCTGACAGGGCACAGGGACCGAGTGTTCTCTCCCCTGGGCTGGGGCTTTCTGTCTTGCATCCCTGTGAAGCAGCCCAGGCAAACAAGGCATCCTGCAGGACAAGGCATCCTGCAGGACTCGCCCGGAGAGGAGACAGCCAGGGTGACAGTCACCGTGCAGAAAGCCTGCTGTGCATCAGGAGGGGGAAGCAGGCACCTCCTGCTGCCGTCCGTGCACTGCTCCTGGGATCTTGTTCAGGGCAGCCCATCCAGGTACAAGGTGGCTCATTTACTGCTCTGCCCAGGTGGGGTCACAAATAGCTTAAAAACCACACCCCGGTGCAGAACAGGCCATCAAAACACTGGCCTCCAAGGCCACGCCTGGTGGCCCCAACTCCAACTCCCTCTCTTTCTCGCCACTCCCCTCCCATCTCAGGAGCCATCGGGAACCTGCTGGGGCACTGCAGAACCATGTAGGGTCCTGGGGTCACCGTAACACCTGACATGAGCCACGAATCTACTTTAGACCCTGGGAACCCAAGTCACAGGAAAGAACGCATCGGCCATGGCTGGGTTAAAACGAGCACCCCTCCCATCGCCACCATGGCTGTGGGGTCAGACCCAGGTTCTAGCACTTTCTAACCTTGACCCTGGAAAGGAGCTTACTGTGCTTGACCCAGAGTCTCCTCAGCTATGAGATCACCTGGCGGCATCGTGAGGACCAAGCGAGGCAGCAGAAAAGCACGGATTGTGGGGCTTGGTGCCGGGCGGTGCTCAGAAACAAGAGGGGACCAGAAGCTGCTGGCCTCACTGGCACACGGGTCTGCCCTTGAAAGACAGCACCCAATGCATGCCGAAGCCACTGTGTGCACTGAACCGCCAGGCACCGAGCAACACTTCTGCAGGGGAAGAGGGATGGCCACCGGCCCCCCCAGGGGGGCACACGGACATGGGCACCCACTTGTGTGAACCTACAGGCCTGTGCTTATGTGAATTCCATGTAGTAATCTGTCCCCTCCCTGAGTGGAAACTCAGAGGACAAATGCCCCGACTCAATAGTACTGGGAACGTTTTTCTACTGCATCCCAGGGCCTTCCAATGTGTTAGAGCATTCACTCTTATAGCCCCATTGTAGAGATAGGAAAGCTGAGGCTCAGAGTGGTTAAGTCACCTACTCAAGTTTCAAGCAGCAGAGCTGAACCTGAATGGCACTGATTCAGCGGTGAATGCCACTTCTGGCACCCAGTGGGACAGAGCGGCAGCAGGGCAGAGTGGTGACAGGCACGGGCTCCGGAGCCAGACAGCCAGGGTCCTGCCACTGCCACCTGCGTGTGACTCAGTTATGGGGAGCAGACAACCTACCACGGGCAGAGCGCTAACTCCATGCCCTCCGTCAGCACCGCAGGGCAAGGTTTGGGCACTGCGCCAGCTCCCTGTCGCTGCCGTAACTGACGGCCTCAGCCTACTGTCTTGCACATCCGGGTCAGACGCCAGGCAGGGTCAGCAGGACTTGTTCATTCTCGAGGCTCTGGGACCCTTTCCCAGCTTCCACAGGTACCTGCACGCCCACAAAACTGCCAGCCCCTGCCCCTCCAGCCTCGTCAGGAGGAGCCCCGTGGTGACATCAGGCCCACCAGGGCTGTCCTCCCCTCTTGTGACACTTAATCAGAGTCCCCGGTGCCACGGGAGGTTACACCCCCATTCCACCCCAGGGATTGGGGACTGCATCACTAGGGGCCACTTTTCTGCCTACGTGGTCAGCAACTGTCCTCACCATCAGTCTCTGGCAGGTGCAGTGCCCCGAGGAAGCCGTGGGTCCCCCTCAGCCACACCCGGGCACTGCGCCCTGGGGCGGAGCTCCTGCTGCTCACCTGGTCGTCGATCTTCCGCTGCAGCTGGACCACCTTGTTCTCCATGCCCACGTTGAGCCGCTTCAGGTGCTCCGCCGAGCGAGCCTCGATCCTGAGGGCCTTCAGCTCCCGCTTGGCCTTGAGCCTCCGGAAGGCACACTGCATGACGATGGCTGCGGCCCGCAGCTGCAGGAAACGCCTGCGCGCCCTCCAGCCTCGCATGTGCTTCTGGATGACGGTGGCCTTGTGCTCCATGAGGACCTGGCAGGGGACAGGCACCCCCCCTATGAGTTAGCACCATGGGATGGATGGGGCAAGGGGAGCCTCCATGACTGCTGGAAGGCCTGGGGAGCCAAGGGCAGCCTTGATCTTAGGAGGTACACAGTGCACCTGCCCCGGAGACTTGAGGCTTTGGGGGCTGCTTGCTCAAGGCACAGGTTTTTCTTTTCTTTCCTTTTCTTTTCTTTTCTTTTCTTTTTTTTTGACAGGCAGAGTGGACAGTGAGAGAGAGAGACAGAGAGAAAGGTCTTCCTTTTCTGTTGGTTCACCCTCCAATGGCCGCCGCGGCTGGCATGCTGCAGCCGGCGCACCGCGCTGATCCGAAGCCAGGAGCCAGGTGCTTCTCCTGGTCTCCCATGGGGTGCAGGGCCCAAGCACTTGGGCCATCCTCCACTGCCCTCCCTGGCCACAGCAGAGAGCTGGCCTGGAAGAGGGGCAACCGGGACAGAATCCAGCTCCCCGACCAGGACTAGAACCCAGTGTGCCGGTGCCGCAGGCAGAGGATTAGCCTAGTGAGCTGCAGCGCCGGCCAAGGCACAGGTTTTAACTCGGCTCTGCAACCCACAAGCCCGCAGGGACTCGACTCAAATTTCCCGGCTCTGTTTTACTGGTTAAGGAGCCACCATCCAAAACTCTCAGTGCTGAGGGGCCTATGGACCACCCAGTTGTTCTCCCATTTAACAGCTGTGGGTGCCATCCCGGGGTTGGTGGGCTGGAAGATGAAGTGGTTTGTTCCCGTGAGAGGCCACAGTGAGTTTCTGGTTTACAATGACGAATTGAGCTTCCAATTCCCTGGGCTTCGTTTTTCCTAGCTAATTTACTACACTAAGAGAAAGCATCATGGACGTTCTCCCCCCCACTTCCCTGCTTAATAAATGCTGGTGGAGCAGAGGAGTAAACAAGCAAGCATGCGCAGATGGGAGCACACCCAGGGCTGCAGCTGCCGGAGCTCAGAGTCCCACCTAGTGCTGCCGCCTTGCGTCTGCTGCCCCCTGCTGGCTGCCTCCAAACCTGCCCCTGTCTCTCAAGAGTTCACAGAACCTTCTCCCACTGGCTGGATGTCTCCACGCGCACACCAACTTGGCGATTGAGTCCTGCTATTTAGAAAATCACATCTCTGACTGTAGAAGAGGAGGTTCACTCAGAGAAACAAGACTTTGAGACATTCTCTCCCGATTCACTTTTCCACTCGGTGCTGCGCTCAGTGGTGTTGGTGTAACCTGGCCGTGCCGGCGTGTCCTGACGGAGGGCTCTCAGCCTCGCCGGGACAACACCAAGAGCAACACCAGGCAGGCAGAAGTGGGGCGCCCTCCCTACCTCTCCTTGCCAGGGGCCGGGGTCCTCACCCGGCAAAGGAAGGGGCCAGGCCTGCTGACGGCCAGCGTCCCTCCCTGAACGCGCCCGAGACTGGGCCCTGCAGCTGCCTGACACGGGCCCCCAGGCAGAGTCAGCTTCTGTGAGCCGCTCAGGTCTCCAGGGGGTACAGGACATCCACTCTTCCTCCCTTTGGGGCTTTGGAAAGAACCCGTTGAGAGCAGAGCCGTGAAGTGCCTGAGGCGAGCTGGGAGTTCCCAACAAACACCCACACCGGTGGCCGTGACCTGCTGCAGCCTAAAGCATGAACCAGCGGCCTGCACGTCCCTCCTGGGGGCAGCTCACCTGGCAGTAGATTCTGCGCACGAACATGGCCCGAGCGAAGGCCTGGATGACAATGGCAGCCCTGCGCGCCCGCTGGTAGGCCAGGCGTGCCCTCCGCATGCGGTACTGTTTCTGCAGCACCACGGCCGCCCTGGTCCTCCGCAGGTGCTCGGCCAGCCTGGGGGAGCGGGAGGCAGCCAGGTCAGGTTGGCCCGCAAGACCCAGAGTCATCCACAGCGCACGCCCCTCCCTCTGGGGCACTGCCTGGACATCCCCAGGCCAAACCGACTCTCGCCACCCTCATCAATCCCAGCAGCGGCTTGGGCACGTGACACTCGGGCTCACTTCCTTTCCATGAGCTTCAATTCAGGGTGACCCTGCCCTCTTCCTCCGTGATCCTCATGCAACCAACTCATCCATGACTTCACCCTCGGCACTCTATGTCACCGTCCCTCTGAGCTCCGCCAGCCCAGGCACCCTGCATCTGGCTCGGGCCTGGCCCAGCAGGTGCTGGCAATGTTTGCGGAACGACTACAACCTTCCCGGGCCCACACCGCTGCCTCCCTGGCTCCTCGCCCGCCCACCCACCCCTTTCCGCGAGGATGCCCTGGATGCACACATTGCCTCCCCCTTTTTGTTTCTGCAGTCCCTACCTCACCTCCCACGAGAGCCTGTCTGACACGTTGCACCCTTCTGAAGGCTCTGGTTTGGCTTCAAGTTCACTGCTGCAAGTGCTCAACTAGACTCAACGTGAAACGCCAGAAAGGACCTCAGATGCCACTTTGCGAGGCCCAGAGGCAATGACCCGCCCCACGCACACCCTGCCTGTTGAATGCACCTGCTTCATACACGGGCCCTACTGATCTGCAGATGGCAAACTCCCCGCAGGGAGAACACGGGCCAGCTCTGACTCACAGCTCACTGCCAGCCTGGGAGCCCAAGGCAGAGCCCCAGGCACAAGGGCCCGTGACTGCGATCTGACGAGTCGGCAAAGACTGCCGGGAGTCACTCGGCGTGGACATCACCGCCAACGCTCCCCTCCTCCCTGCTGCTGTGGAGCTCATCTCGCGACAGCTCGCAGGTGGCTGCTGGCATCTCTGCTCTTGCTTGGATAGACAGCTCATGGCCAGCACACGAGGGCTTGAGGAGGGCAGCGCTCTAACGTTAGGACACAGGGCACCTGCTCTGGGCTTGGAGCCTGGGGGCTCTCTTGTTCTTGCTTTTTATTTCTCGCACAGATGACCAAGCTGCCACTCGTGAACTTCGGCTTACCAATGGGAGACTTCATGGTGGTTATGGTCACGACTCTAAGGAAATGCTCCTCCCTAGGGACAGCACTGACCATGAATCAGGGCTCAGCCCAACTCACATAACTGCTGGAAAGGCCCGGGGGGGCATCTCACCAGGGGCTGTGTCCCCTACACCTACGTCGGCGGGCACGGCTGCAGCCGCCCTAGCACGTCATCAGCTTGGACGCAGTGGTGGAGAGAGCTCCCCTGGGTGGCACCGCGCTGGCAGGTGAGCCTGCCCAGTGCCCCGGCTGCAGGTTGCTGCTTCTGCTTTGACAGGTCATCCTCCCTGTGCTGGAATGGTGCAAGAGCCCCTAAGGGGGACCTTGGTTCCCAGCTCCAGGGGCTTCTGAAATGCGTGCACAAGCCGTTAGGCTGAGCGCCCATGAGCTGCGACATGAAGGCTGCATCTGAACCTTTTCCTAGGAGAGCTTTCCTCCCCTTGCATCCCCATGAGCTTTGGGGTTCAGGCAAAGGCCAGATGGCTGCTTTGTGGCAAAATCAGCTGGTCCTAGCTTGGTGCAGGTGGGATGGGGACAGATGGGGCACTGGAGTCCTGGGAAATAGACCTGCTCCCTAAGGCGAGGAGGGCAGCCACAGGACGGGCAGGGACAAGACACCACAGGGCCTGGAGGCGGCCACTCTAACCACGGGGGTGAGAGCGGCCATGCCCATCTCCCCACCCCAGCCACTTCCCACCCGGGCTCACCTGCGGGCCAGGTATCCTCGGCAGTACCTCTGCAGGGTCAAGGTTGCCCCCTTCAGCCTGCGGTATTTCACCTTCTGCAGCCAGCCGCGGACGGTTTTCTGGATCATGATGGTGGCTGCCCGGAACTTGTCAGCTCGCAGCTTCTCCAGGTAGGCCACCTGGCCTGCCCGAAAGAAGATCTTGGTGCGGCCGAACTGGAACTTGTCGGGATCCTTCACAAGGCATGGAGTAGTCGGTGAGGAGCGAGGCCACGTGCCCCACACCACCCCGGGACAGAAGCCCTTGCCCGATTCCGCAGGCCTCTCCCCTGCAGACACAGGTGAGCCCCGAGTATTCAGTTAATAGACACCAAACCCCGTCCTGGGTGGCAGGCTCCGGGCTTAGCTGTCCAGGATGTGGTAGGGAACAAGACACCTGCTCTCAAGGAACCAACACCATGGCGAGGGCAGACAGACGAGTGCACGACACTACACTCTCGGGTGGGGTGGGGACCAGGAGGCAGGGGAGGCGAGACGAAGGCAGGGGAGGTGAGACGAAGGCAAGTGCCACCATCAAGGTGACATCTGAGCACAGACCTGAGTGAACCGAAGGAGGCAAGCGTGGAAACACAAGGGGAGGAGCCTCAGAATAGCAGGTGCCAATGCCCTGCGGTGGCAACGAGCTGGGCGTGACCCAGGGCTGGAGAGCCAGGACAGCCGCCTATGGGTAATGGAAGGCGGGTGGTGGAGCCGCCGGTCGCCAGGGGCCTTGAAGGCAGCAGTGCAAAGTCGGGACGGGAGTGACAGCAAAGCTGGGAGCAAGGGAACGACCCGATCTGGTCTACATTTTTTAAAAAAGACTCCTTATGCTATGCAAAACAGCATGGAGATTCTTTAAAAACCTAGAAACAGAACTGACATGTGACCCAGCAATCCCACTACGGGGTATACGTGCGAAACACACAGAGTCACTGTGTCAGAGACCTGGTCCGTGTTTGTTAACAGTCGACAAATAGAATCCACCATGGTGTCCATCATCAGATGAACAGATGGAGAAAATGCAGCATGTATGTGTACATACATGTGTACATACGTGTATACACACACACAATGGATTCTACTCAGTCATAAAAGAGAAAACGAAGCTCTGTCATTTGCAGCAAATTGGGTGGAACTGGAAGACATTGTATTCAGGGAAGTAAGCCAGACAGAGAGAGAAAGTCGGCATGTTCTTCCTCATGTGTGGAAGCTAAAAAAAAGCCACAAACCACAATCTGAACCAGGAAAGTAATCACTAGAGGCTGTGGAGTGACCGAGTTCCTCCAGTTGCCCAGCTCAGCGCCGTGACTGGAGTTCACAAGGACCAGGTGTGCATCGATCAGTGAATGGAAGGGGCCTCCATGTTCCACACGCAAAGGGGCGTGGACATCACCCCAATCTGATCACCACACTTGGCACACATGTACCAAAAGGCCACACAGTAGCCCATAAACATGTACAGCTATTAATTTAGAAAAAAAAACTATCCTCAAATGACCATATAGCGGCCCACGCAGTAACAGGCTGCAATCAACCTCCCCACCCCAAAGTATTACAGGAGGTTTTCTCTGCACCTGCAAACACAGCCTGAGCTGCACCTGCTACAGCGATGCAGCCCACTCTTCCTGCTGGGACGGAACACTGGGACAGCCCATCCATGGCGGCTGAAAGCTCTCTACACCAACGGCCACTTAGCTGGCTCGCTGGCAGGGACCACACGTTTTCAGAGACTAACTGTGCACAGTCAGACTGCAACGGTGAGCATCATACTTCGGACTCGGGTTCCTGAGTCAGTCCACTGCGAAGCCTTAGCCTGCTCATCAGTGGGAGGAAGGGCAGCCGTGCCCAGTAGGCCCCACATACGGGCGCATCCCAGGGGCAGCCCCGGGCACCCGGCACTTGGCCCTGCCAGCTGAGGCAGTGGGTAACACAGGAGGAAGGTGACCCCAGCAGTCTGACCTGTGTCCCTCTACTGTATCTGCTGCTTGGAAGTAGAGGTTCTGCTATTAACCTCAGAGAAATGCGGCACAGGATGAGCCCCAGAATGCAGCCATGGGGTACAGCGGGCTATGCACAGGCCTGGGCCGCACACCAGGCAGCCAGCTCCTGGGAGCAGCGAGGACAAGCTCTCCTGGTGCTTCCTCTTAACCGAGAGCAGCTGCACGTGAGCAATTTCTTTTCTCACCCATGAGAAATGCTATGCTAAAATGTGGACCCTGACAGGTGAACCACAGCAAAAATCTCAACCATCCAGAGTGCAACTAACCAACCACAAGCCTCGATTATCCAGACCATCGCCCCACTGTGAGAAAAAACAGAGGGGGTAGGGGGAGTGAGGCAAGGAGCCCCCCGTTGTTTAAAGGGAGCTTTAAAACTACATATGCATCGAGGGCACCATCTTGCACCATCTACAGCCACAGACGTGAGCAGCCGAGACGGGCAGAAGACAAACCACCACCCCAAACCCTGATCGCTCACCAGGCAGCTACATCCGGGTAGACTTTCCTGGCAAAGTCACAGTTGAAATTTGAAATCCTTTAAGTAACTCTTACATCACCTTCCCCAAAGGAGGACTTTTGCTATGACCTAGTCCCTTGAGACAGTGACAGCCATCTGCTACAGTCGCTGAGTTCCCGAAGCTATGGAAGCACTTGAGGACCTGCCTCTCCCCAAAGGCCCCCAACAGATCTGCTTTTACAGCTCTGCCAGGTGAGATTCCAGCATAAAACCTGCTGTGTTATTTAAACTGTGGAAATGAGCTGAGCCTCGGGCTGGGTGTGCAAACAGGCAAGACCCCAGCAGTGCAGCCATTTGCCCCTCTGCTGATTTCTGGGCTATGCTCAGGCTCCGGGGGTCAGGTAGGCTGAGCTATGGAGCCCCTAGGGAGCCTGAGCAGGGCTCCTGGGCCAGCGGCGTGCAGCCACCCCAGCGAGCTGCACGAAGAATTCCATCTCCTGCAGGTGCAGCAGAGTGCTCTGGTGGGTTTAGTAAGGGATGTGGGGAAACGGGGAACAGCTCAGAGGTTCAACGGGCAGAACACTACCACCATCACCACCGCCGCCGCCGCCACCCACAGCACACAGCCCACGTCCTCGCACCTTAAGGAGGTCCTGCAGGACAGTCTTGCAGACGGCCTTCTTGTCCGTGTTGGCCAGCTCCCTCTTCGCGACCAGCACCCGGTACCGGTTGAAGAAGTCGTGGTAGGCCCACCTGCAGGGAAAGCAAAGGGACGTCAGGTGACACCCTGCTGGGGAGGAGGGGGGGTCTCCTGGGAGCCTCCGCAGGCTTGTATCAGGCAGGAGTCCTTCTCAGAATGGAACAAACAGCCCCAGGGGCATCCTGTTCTCCCCACAGGCCTCCCCAACTCCCAGGGTGCTGTGCATGCCTGCAGGTGCCACCAGAGGGCCCAGGGAGAAGCGGCTCCCGAGGCACCACCCAGAGAAGGGGTCAGGGTCTCCACCCAAGCACGCGGAGTTCTCTCTACTGCTGCTGAAGCAGCCAGGGCCTTCCCTGGAGAGCAGCTTTGCTTTTCAGTGTGTGTGTGTGTGTGTGTGTGTGTGTGTGTTTAATTTGAAAGAGTTACACACAGAGAGAAGGAGATGGAGATAGAGGTCTACCATCTACTGTTTCACTCCCCAAATGGCTGCAACAGCCAGAGATCTGAAGCCAGGAGCTTCCCCCAGGTCTCCTATGCAGGTGCAGGGGCCCAAGGACTTGGGCCATCTTCTACTGCTTTCCCAGGCCATAGCAGAGTGTTGGATAGGAAGTGGAGCAGCTGGGATTCAAACCAGCAGCCATATGGGATGCCGGTACTGCAAGCGGCGGCTTTAAACACTACATCACAACGCTGGCCCCTTCAGTGTTTTTAAGACTTATTCCTTTATTTGAGAGGCAGAGTGACACAGAGAAAGGGGGAGACAGAAAGATATTCCATCACCTTGTTCACTCCCCAAATGGCTGTAATGGCTGGAAGCCAGGAACTTTATCTGGGTCTCTCACGTGGGTGACAGGGGCCCAAATACTTGGGCATCTTCTGCTCCCTTCCCAGGCACATTAGCAGGGAACTGAATTGGAAGTGGAGCAGCTGGGACTTGAACCAGCACTCTGATCTGGGATACCAGCATTGCAGGCAGCAGCTTAACCCACTGTGCCTCAATGCTGGTCCGTTTTCTTCTTTCAGAATGAATACTGCTCATTGTAAACTGTTTTTTAATGCCAAAAAGAACACATTAGCAAATAACACATGGTCATATCCTAGCCCCCAGATAACACTGTTCAGATCTGGGTACAATTTAGAAGGAACCATTTTTTTCCCCAAAGGTTTATGATCTTCTCTGACCATGAGAGTAACCAGGCCCACTGGAGGGACAACACCAGCACATGGGGACACATGGCCCTCTCCCCCAGGGAACGCAGCTTGGTTTACAGAGGGGTCCTGGCCTCTGAGGAGGTCTCCACTTAAGCAAATGGGCAAATTCCCCACTTTCCAGGCAGGTCTGCCCCTTCCTCAATCCCTTGACGCTCTGATTCCCAGCTCAATTTTGAGATGTTCACACACTCCCCATAGTGTCTCAGACTGTGAGGCAGCACAATCCATACCCCAACAAGACTGAACTTCCAACCTAAACCCCTGTGAAGGACATGTCAGCCTGGCCCCCCAGGGCCGAGGGGCACAGTCTGCTCTGGCTCCTGCTGCCCAAGGCCACGAGGCAGTCCACACTCGGCAGCGCTCTCTGGGATATGGCTTAGGTGCTAGGTCGAGACCGTGCACCTGCTACTCCCCCACATCGTGGCCTCACGAAGGGCTCCATGGCCTCAGTGCGGAGGAATGGACCGGAGCCCTCCTCTGGGAGCTCTGTGCTTTCTAAGAGTCCTTTAGGAATCTTCTCCCAGAAGCAGCGAGGGCCGTGGAGCGTGAGGCAGCCCTGGTGACAGAAGGGACACCCTGTGTGTGGGCAGCAGGTTCTCCAGAGGTGAGGGCCCGACCTGGAACCCCGCAACCTACACCCTAGGCCTGAGGGTCCCGGGGACCATCCCCTCCCTGGCTCCTCGGGCGAGCAGAGCGAGCCTGAGCTCCTGGCCCTCTTCCCGTCCCTGCTTCCTCACCAGCCTCTCTCTGGGTTTGGTGGCAGACACGGGGCCTCTGAGAAACGGTGAGGCTTAAAGCCAAACAGCAGAGCGACGCTCTCCCTTCTTCCTTATCTCTGTGTAAAGTGGCTGGTTGGAGGTTACCAAGCCTTTCCCTCCACCAAGGTTTTAACTTAAAAAGAACAGCATAACTCACATGCCGTAGTTCACTTTCCAAGCAGGCATCTCAATCGTTCTTCCTCTGTTTGCCAAGTTGTGTGACCATCCTCCAGCAGGAAATTCCAGAACATTCTCAGCACCCCCAAAGGAAACCCCATAGGCGTAGGCACTCACATCTCTGCCCTCCCTGCTGACCCTGGTAACTACTTATCTCCTCTATGCCTCCACCTTAGTGGTCTGTCTGCCGCAAAGCTGTCAGCCCAGGGGAACAAGTGCACGTGCCCTGCTCCACAGCTCCTGGGCAGTGGGGACCCCCTTGGGGAGGCGGGGTGGGGGTGCCTGCAGCTCACCTAGCTGATGCCTTTTCTGCCCCTCCAGCTGTAGAGTGAGTGTGACCCAGACCTGCAGAATCACTGGTCAGCCCTAGCAGGCAGCTTTACAAATGGGAGCAGCTCAGGTCACTTGCCGGGCTAAACGCTGCTTTAACGATTTTAATCACACACAATCAGTGGCAGGGAAACTCCATGCCCAGATGGATCCTTGACGGACTGAATCCCAGAGGCCTGGGAGAGAGCCAGAGACGGCGACCTACAGTCAGATGTGCAGGGTGTTCTAGGCATGTGCCCATGCCGCCGAATTTCCCCAGGGTCTTCCCAGTCCCCAAGCCTTCAACACAGACCCACTTGCGTTCTACCCACACTCCCAAGTAGTGCGAGATGGAGTGGAGGAAGACGCACGTGGAGCAACGCCTAGAGAAGGAGCTGCCCAGCTGTCAACATCTGGTCTTGTGACGTGGTCTCCAAAGCCCGACCTGGCAGGCGCCACCCTCCCATGCAGCCACTGTGCACTTCCCACGTTTGGCATTTGGGGTTATTCGCGTACTCACTCATCTTAATTCTCCCCGAGTTTGTGATTTCACTGTGGAAATAATTAAAGCAGCCTTTAGCTGGGCTGAAAACCTTAAACGCTTCTAATTTGAAAACCTTCCTGCTGACAGATCCATAAGTCAAGGAGAGCCCAAGAATGGGGACAAGACTGCGAAGACCTCGCAGGCCAGCATGGGAAGGGCTCGGGGCATAGCGTGCCCGATACAGAAGCCTGGATCCGACGCCAGCCAGTGGTGTCCAGCAGGGATGCCTCACCCCTCCCATCTGTGCAGTGGGAGCAGCATCGCCCAGCACACACACGGTCCTCCAGGGCTCGCAGCCAAGGTCATGGCATGGAGCTGCTGGCAAGCTGCAAAGCTTCCAGGGATCTGCCCGACTCCCCCACGCACCCCTGCACCAAGGAGAGGGCACAGGTAGGAAGGGCTGCAGGGCTCCTGGGTGAAGACAGACTCCCCACTGGGCAGCGGGAAGGCTGGGGCAGGTGCTCCCCTAGAGACACAGGGTTAGCTATGGAAGTGTTGTGCTAAGAGCCCCTAGCCGAGGCCTTTCACTTTCCCAGGGCCTCTGAGGCAAAGCTGCCTCCCTGTTCCCTCTCACAGCACGGCCTCCACAGAGACGCAGTGGAGTGCCAAGACGACGACTTTCGGATGTGACAGGGATCTTGAGATGCAAGTGGCCTGGACCCTGTTGACATGGGACGTCCCCTCGTGGGGACCACAGGGCTGTCCAGGCCTTTCCACAATGGAGTCTCTGGTGGCACCTGAGCAATTCCCAATGAGCCTCACATTACAGACACTCGGACGTGGGTCAGCTTCCCTGCTGGAGCTGGGCCACCTCTGGCCAGGGCTTCTCTTCCAACAGCTTTAAACCACCCAGTGCTTATCAACCAGTACAGTATCTTCGACCCGGTTTTAAGAACTGTATTTTCCTGATCATGCCAGTGGCTGAAACCCCCAGGGTCAACTGTTGCTTTTGACCAGTGTTGCTCCACAAGGGCGCTACTGGCCTTGGGGGCAGCAACAGCACCACACAACACAGGACATCTGGCCCCTTTGGACCGTCTCTCCCACCCCCTGTTCCATTCACGGAGACATTTAAAAGGCACATTTAAAACACTTGCAAGATGCTTTAAAACAGGCAATCTTGAGAACAAATGGAGACTACCACCTGCCTCTACAGCACGGCCCCTTCCCTGCTGGGCCAGGCCTCACCAGGTGGCCCTGGAGACCCCTGTCCCACCCTCAGTTCTGACCTGCTGCTCACTGTCCCGGAGGTGTCTCCTAACCCCATTCCTGGCTGCTTGTCCCTTCCTTCCTCTCCACCCACCCAAAGTCTGAGCCCAGACCCAGCTCCTGTGCTCTGTGGAGTCTTAGCAATCCCAATCCCAATCCCAATCCCAAGCCGCTCTCCCTGGATTCTGACTCCCATGCTGGGGTGGGGGGGTTAGCTGAGCGCCCTGAACTTTGATGTCATGCTTCCTCTGCTAGAGGAACGTGCCTCGGGGCTGCTAGGGAGCAGGTGCCCTGACCTGGTCAAGTGGTCACAGCTGAGTATGGGAAAAGCCCAGATCTGAGAGAGCTCCCTGGTAAGAACGGGGCAATCAGCAGCGGCAGCAGCGAGGCCGGTATGGGATGAGCTGAGGCAAGCACTCAGCAGGGCCCACCCTGTAATGTGCTCCCCAGGTCCCCAGACAGCGAGCGGTGATAGAGCTGCTGGGAAGGGGAAGGAAACAGTCGCTGGGGTGGGGTGGGGTGGGGTGGGGTGGGGTGGGTGTGTGTGTGCACGTGTGCATTTTGGCTGCCTCAATTCTCAGCTGCAGCCCAACCCTGGAATATTCTGCAGAAGAGCATAATCCACAGAGGTCCCCATGGGACCAGCGTGAACAGACCAGGTGTTTCTGCCGAACTGGTAGCACTTCGTGCGGGGCGGTGGGGGGACTGGATCACACAAACCCAGAGACTTCCTCCGGCAAGACCAAGGTGCCCGGCGCTAAGTCACTTAACCTCCGAGACGTGAGACCGCAAAGGAGGGTCACCAAAGACAGCCCCCAGGAAAGCGGAGACTCAGAGCTGTCCGAGGCAGGACTCGGTGGGTCAGCCTGTGCTTCCAGACAGCCCACTGTGCCGCCATTCCTCTCGGGCTACAGACTCCTGGCATCCCAGCACGGAACGCAGGGGATACGCTTCTAGCTCAGGAGCCTTGCCCCTCCCTGCAGTCTCCCGCATGGGAACCAAGACCAGCTGTGGGCAGAAGTCTCACACCATGAGACCCGGCCACCAGGGCCAGTGGTCGCTTCTCTGGGTAACTTTCACTACAGCCACCAAGCAACACACGCTCCTCCTCCTCCTTCCATTGGGAGCAACAGCGGCAGAGAAATAAATGCTGTTGGCTAGCAAAGTTCCCTGCACTGTGTCATGATGGACAAACCTTGGAAAGGGACACAAGAGGCCCCAGTCGGAGAAGAGACCAGCAGCTTCGAGACCCACAGGGGTAGGTACCCTCAACCTGCTGGGAGCCTGGAAGGGCAGCTCCACCCCTCTGTGTCGGGGAGGATGGATGGGATCACGGATCCTCTCTGGGCGTGGTGTCCTCAACCATGAAACAGGTGACACCACCTACTCTGCTCACGCCAACCGTCCACGTGGTTTTTTTGACAACTGGTGCTGGGACAGCTGGGGAACCACGTAAAAAAGAACGAGGCTAGACCCCTGCCCTTCCCATCACACACAAATTATCTCAAAATGGATGAAAGGCCTGCAACTGTGAAATTCTCAGAAGACAAAGAGTCGTAACTTGGTCATCTTGGAGCAGGCAATGGTTTCTCAGCTAAGAGGTGAGGGCACCAGAAGTCAAGGCTGCGAGACCGTGAGGTCAAGAATCCTGACAATGCACGGCTGTGCGTGACTCTCGCTCTGTGGGGAGTTTCAGAGCACGGGCATCGAGCACAGTTAAGTACGTGAAGCGGGGTTTCCTAGGGCCTCGGTCTTAGCTCCACAGTCTCATGCCATTTATTCCACGTGGGGGTGGAGTCATGGATGCTGGGAGGGCAGGCACTACTCAGCTCTCATGAATAGAGTGGAGAACGAAATCTAGGCAGAGACTTTGTCTTTGATATTAACACTGAACACTCACAAGCTCCCCCACCATGTGCTGGGCTAAGTAGTAAATTCTTCCCCATTCCTCAGGGACTTGAGGCTGCTGGGAACCCCTGGAGAGGGAGCCAGGTGACTGCAGATGCCCCAGCCCTGGGGGCAGCTGGAGCAGTGGCCGAGCTTCCCTGCCGGGACAGCTCATCCATCACCATGCTTTATGTGCATCACAGGGAACATATCTCTTAGCCACCGCACACAGCATTTCAATGGAACACCACATTTTCATTGAAAATCAGGCTCCCAGGGAGCCATAATTCTTAGGGAGAACAAAAGTAGACAGGTGTACTGAAGTCTGAGGGTGGAGCAAGGGAGCAGCCGGCACCGCTGCTGGCCTGCAATTGTTCATTTGTTCCATTTGGTGGGCCGGGGGCTCTGGGCATGTTTTAACCTTGGTGGAGATGTGAGAATTCCCCTTCCAGGGCATCAGCAGGCTAGATGCAGGGACCGCCAGAGCCCCCTGCGTGGGCTCCTGGGGCAGCGCCTTGCGGATGGTGCAGCACAGCTCTCTGCAATCCCAGATGGCCCTCTGCCACATCCTGCCTTTGGCCACGTCCACGGGAGAGATGAGGATGCTGCTGGAAGCCACAATTCCTCGCATCAAAGACGCCCATTCAACTTGCCTTCAGAAACCACCACGTGAAGCCATGCAAAATGAGTGACAAGGGGACTCACTCTGCTGGGATGGATTTCCACAGCCAAGGAGGCACACTCTTTCTGCAGGCAACCCCCATCCCACGGAGGTCCCACTTGTGTGTCCCTACATCAGGGCAGCAAGATGACCGCTTACCTGCCACGCCGAGCTGCCACACCCCATGCTTGTGGAGTGCTTCAACAGCTGTCACCTTGCTGGGCACACAGCAGCCCTAAACCTCAGCCCCTTTTCCCCAGGTACAGCAGACTACCCCCACATCTCCCAAATTAGGCAGAAGCAAGGTTTTGTTTAGTGAGGTCACTCCAAATGGTTACCGTGGTCAGCAGGTGCGGAAGACTCAACAATGAGGCCCAATCAGAAGATGGCTGGTGTGGCGGCTTTGTCCCATAGCCCCACCCCCTCACCACCATCCTCCAAATAAACACCACCTCCTACAGGTGCTTAGCTTGGTAGTGGTGAGAGAACATGATTATGATGTAATCATAACTGGCTGATTCTACTCCACGTCAGTACTAAAAATAGGGCACAAAATCATGGTACCTATTTCCAAAAGTTAACGTTTCAAGTGGCAGTCTGGGGAAGGAATACTCGCTTGGACCATCTAGCAAGACACAGTGACCAGTGTTGTGGCGTAACAGGTTAAGCCATGCCCTGTGATGTCAGCATCCCATATGTGTGCCGGTTCAAGTCCTGGCTGCTCCACTTCTGCTCCAGCTCCCTGATCATGTGCCTGGGAAAGCGGCAGGACATGGCTCAAGTACTCGGGGCCCTGCTACCCATGTGGGAGACCTGGGAGCAGGTTCTGCCTTTGGCCTGGCCCAATTCTGGCCACTGCAGCCATATGGGGAATGAATCAACAAATTGAAGCTAACTCTACCTTTCAAAATAATAAAATGTATCTTTTTTTTTTTAAATCTGCTACAGTGACAAATGGAAGGAGGACGCAGGGCCCTGTTCTAGGTCTAAGCCCACACATTTAAGCCCCAGCATTGGCAAACACTTCCTGTGATGCCAGAAATACAGTTTTCCTTCCTTTCCACAGTCCTGGCAATCACAACAACAAAAGGTATAGATGCATCATAATCACGTGCTGAGCAGAAGCCTGCAACAACAGGAGAGCAGGGAGGGACCCCCGGGAGGGACCCCCCCTCAGCCACCCTGCAGGAGGTCAGCATGTTGTGGGCGTCTGACTCTGCAGACCGCCCTGCCGGTGGCCAGGGGAGGAGCTCTGAGCCACCCGTGAAGCCATTTTCCATGTGGCTGTAAAGTCTTGGCAGGCGTGCGTCCTCTCAGGTGCCAAGGAAAAGGCAGCCTGCATGAGGAGAGCAGCACACCAGGATCCCAGCTGCTCCAACCGGGGACGTGGCTGCCAAGAAGCTGTCTCCTCCATGGTCCTCACTTCTGGTCCTGGGCATCACGCTGCTCCCCAGTGGGCATCCTCCTCTGCCTTCGCTCAGCTCAAGTCTCTGCTCCTCCCGTACGTGCACAACCTTGCCTCTAGAAGCCTTACACTTATATCCCTTCTCCTAGACTGTGAGTTCCTGGTGGGTGGGGCCATGACTGACAGGTGTCATTCTCGCACAGCAGCCAGCACAGGGCTAAATGCTTGGGACAGGAGGACACAGAGGAGAAAGGTGAATGGGACAGAGGGACACTATGAAGGCAAGATGCTGTTCACACTGCACAATGAGGTCATATGAGACCCTCTCTCCCTTTTCTCTTTCCAGATCATTTCATATGACAGTAGACCAACCAGTGGGCGTGTGCACAGCGCCTGTGGTCACTGATTTCACTGAGTGGGCTATGAGGAAGCTCTACCACCAAATCAGAGGTGGCAGAGATGTGCACTGACCTCCAAGCCTGCAGCGAGGTCTATAGAGAACCAGGTCAGATTCCACAGGCTTCTCGCCTCTCCTTGATGCCCGCGCAGATGCCCTTGGAGGAACGCCCCCTGCAAACCACTTCTGGTTTGAGATTTACTTATTCCAAAGGTACATTTACAGGGAGAGAAGGACTGTTGGGGACGGGGGGAAAGAAATATCTTTCATCCACTGGTTCACTTCCCAAATAACCAGCATGGTAACAGCTGGGCCAGGCTAAAGCCAAGAGCCATGAACTTCATCCAGGTCTCCCATGCGAGTGGCAGGGGCCCAAGTACTTGCGTCATCTTCCACTGCTCTCCTAGGTGCGTTAGTGGAGAGCTGAATCAGAAGCAGAGCAGTCGGAGCTTGAACCTGTGCTCATATGGGATGCCTGCATTGTAGACAGTGGCTTACCTTGCTCAACCACAACCCCGGCCCCACCTTCTATTAAAACAACATTCTGTTAGATGTTCTCGGTAAAGTAGGTGGCTCCCAACATACTCAGATGGTCTCCAAGTCCCACCTGCCTCTGTACACCTCATTGCCGCGGGCCTCCCTTGTTCCTTCCCTAGTGCCCTGATGTGGTACTGATGTCCATGCATCCCCGCTGACCAGCCCACCACCAGCACCAGTTGTCAATTATCCAGAGAGGAGCACCTCGAGGTTCTCTGCTCCCCCCCCCAGGCCCCTGCACTGTGCAGCACAGGCACAGCTGTGAGGACCTGCAGCCCCCAAGTTTTCTGCACAATGACCCTGAACAGTTTAACACGGGGCATCATAGTCCCAGCTGGTTCTGGAAGACTTTTTTTTTTCTTTTTTTTTCTTTTTTGACAGGCAGAGTGGACAGTGAGAGAGAGACAGAGAGAAAGGTCTTCCTTTTTTTTTTTGCCGTTGGTTCACCCTCCAATGGCCGCCGCGGTAGGCGCGCTGCAGCGCTGATCTGATGGCAGGAGCCAGGTGCTTATCCTGGCCTCCCATGGGGTGCAGGGCCCAAGCACTTGGGCCATCCTCCACTGCACTCCCTGGCCACAGCAGAGAGCTGGCCTGGAAGAGGGGCAACCGGGACAGGATCGGTGCCCTGACCGGGACTAGAACTGACCTATCCAGACGCTTGGAGTGTTAGGAATTTTAGAACGCCCTTCTGAGGTG
The DNA here is from genome assembly GCF_033115175.1 of Lepus europaeus. NCBI lineage: Eukaryota > Metazoa > Chordata > Mammalia > Lagomorpha > Leporidae > Lepus > Lepus europaeus. Next base: position 97,862,806 of record NC_084835.1, read on the forward strand.
ACCTCACACACTAGGATTTCAGAGAAACAGGTAGAAATTCCCGGCATAGACATGCTCCACCCAGTTACGGTAATAGGGAGGCAGCTCCCAGCCCCTATCTGGATGAATAGTCATTTCATTAAATATCCAAGTGGCCAGCACTGTGCTGATGGACCTTAGATTCATTATCTCATCCCTCACAACAACTGGAAAATAACTGATCATTCTACTTAACAACAAGGAAACTCAGGCTGAGAGAGATTTATCTACTTGCCTGGGTTCACTCAGCCAAGAAGTGTGGGAGCCAACACTTGACCCCAGGCCCGACTCCAAAGCTCGGCGCTTCAACCGCCAGCTCCTGCAGCCCAGGCCGTGAAAGGCGAGAGAGGATGGGGAATGGTGAGCTCCACCCTGCTCTCAGGGCTGGGCCAGCCCACGGGTGCAGAGAGGCGTCTTCTCAGGAGCCCACCTTGCTGAACCTGTTTGCAGGCAGCACCTTCATGCGAGCAGCCCGATGCTCACAACGGCAACAGAGCCCGGGGCGGAAAACAGGTGACCCAGCCGACCCGCCAGCTGGCCGGCAATGCTAGCCGCCACTTCCTTCCCTGGCTCCCCTTTGCAAAATCCGTGTCTTGGGCCATAACCAGATCTGACAACACAGTCGTGCCTGGATCTGTCCACCACAAATTGCCCTTTATTTCCCAACCCAAGTGATTTCATTAAAGAACTATTTGACAACACACTGTGTTGATGTCCTGACCCATTAACAGGCTGCAACACAGGACTCTAGGAAATAGTGGACTACAGAAAGGGAGCTAAAGAAACCATTTCACAGCAGGCGAGATCACCTTGGGAGTCCAGCAGGTGCAGAAGCCGGAGCAGGAACAAGACTGGAACCAGGTGCCCAGGGAGGACAGCTGGAAGACCAGTGGCTCAGCTGCCCACTAAAATCCTCCTTCCAGGCCTAGCACTGAGTGCAGACGTCAGATCTGCACCCCCTGAGCTGGTTGCAGGCCCTGAGAGGCCCTGGGTGGGTGAGACACCAGTGGCTGAACCTCAGAACTGAGCTACCGCACCCCATGGCCTCGGCCCCATGCCCCCATTAAAAGGCTGACGCTGGACGCCTCCGGGCGAGACGTCCATCTAGGCCTTCATCCCAGGATGAATGGCAGAGCTGCTGGCTCACCTTGCCTCATTTCCTAAGCAGGAAGAGAAGTGGCTGGAAAGGAGACGGACACCAGCCCGGGACCTGGCTACACAGAGCATCTTGAACAATGCTTCAGTCGCTCGGGTGTGGTAGATAAGTGGCAGCTGTACCTCCCAGGTCAGATGCAAATTCCTAATTTAATCAACAACTTCCTCCCTAAGACTAACCACTGGGTACCGCTTATGGTCAAGCTGTTTATGGGTAATTATCCATTGCACATGTACGATATGCTCCCTCCAGTGCAAGCCACAGGGCCAGGTAGAGAGAAGGCAGGGAGGACAGGAGGCCTGTACTTGCCACTCCCCATCCTGGCTCCCTCTACCTCCCAACACAGACTTCTTAGAACAGAAGACCTTTTGTGGGCAGCACTGCAGGCCCTGGGCTGCTACACCACTCAGCTTTGCCCTTATCTACAGCACAGTCCGGCCCACAGGACTCCGGTACAGACTGTGATTGTGAGAGCTTGCAGGCTTGCTGCCCAGCCTCCAGGGCTACTTCAGCCAAGTGTCGAGAGGGGACCCACATTCCTGACCTGGAGTCCCCAGACTCAGGGATGCCCACCTACAAAGCAAATCAGACTGCCATAGCTATTATTTAACTCAAATGATAATTAGATTTCATGCTAAGTGCAGAAGGGGCCCATCGATGGATGAATGAGTGAGCAAATGGGGTATATAAAAGGTTCTCCCAAAACATCTGCAGGCAGGCAAAGCGTGATGGAGTGGTCAAGATGCCACTCGGGGTACTCGCATCCCATGTCGGAGTGCCTGGGTTCACACCCCAGCTCTGACCCCGACTCCAGCTTCCTACTAATGTGCTCCCCCCAGCCGATGGATCAAGTAGTTGAGTCTCTGCCACTCACGTGGGAAAACTGAATTGAGTTCCTGGCTCCTGGCTTCAGCATAGTCCAGTCCTAGGTATTGTGGACATTGGGTAGTGAACCAGTAGAGGGGAGATCTCTGTCTCTGCCTTTCAAACCAATCAATAAATGAACAATTTTACAATTAGTGGAAAATGGAATTAAAATATCTGTTGCAAAAAGATTTGGAAATGTACGCATAGCTTGTTCAAAAGTCACATTTTCCATGAAGGTTTTGAAGACCGCTCAGATGCATGGATTTCACCTTTTGCTGCATTTCCGTAACTTTATGAAGTATTCTTGCACATAAAAGGGAAAGCGATTCAGCCTTAAAAATCAGAAGATTCTGACCCGTGCCTCCACATGGAAGAAACATGGTCAGTGAAACCAGCCACAGAGAGGGTAAAGACCACCCAATTCCATTTATGTGAGCTACTAAGAGGCATCAAAATCAGACAGGCAGTAGAAAGGTGCTTTGCTGGGGAGTGGGGAGTGGGGAGTGGGGAGTGGAGAATTGATGCTGGTTTTATTTTATTTCAAAGGCAGAGACAGAGAGATCGATCTTCCATCTGCTGATTCACTCCTCAGATGTCCACAACAGCCATGGCAGGGCCGGGCTGAAGCCTGGAGCCTAGAACTTAATTTGGATCTTCCACATGGGCTGCTGGCAAGGGCCAAAGTACTCGAGCCATCATTTCTTGGCTCCTAGGGTACACGTTGGTAGGAAGCCGGAATTGGAAGCAGAGTTGGGACTCAAACCTAGGCACTCGGATACAGGATGTGGGCATCCCAAACGGCATGCTTAGCCACTATGCCAAATACTCACCCTGGTGTTTAACAGGAACAGAGTTCCAGTTTTGCAAAAGAATTCTGGATGACTATGCACAATGCGAATGTACTTAACATCCAACCACACACTTCAGAATGGTTAAGAGGATACTATACTCTTGGATGCGTATTTTATCTGTCCCCAGAATAATAGCAACAAAAGCAAGTGAAGTGGACAGGTGGAGGAGAGTGAAGGAGGAACGCCCTATACAACTCACCCAGACCAATGCCAACACGAGACGTGAAAAGCTGCTACTGTTAGCTCTCGTGCTTCTCAGGCCAAACTGAAGTTCTTATTTCTGTCAGCATCCAGCATGGGGCCTTGGCATCTGGGAGCCTTCTGCAGGGTCTGTGTCTGGCAGCCCTGGGGGCAGCCCCCACAGGTGTGGCCGGCGGGTACCTTACCTGGACGGGTAGCCGGCCGCACTGATGCGAATTGTCTCCAGCACCCCGCAGGCTCGAAGCTGCTGCACCGCTCTCTTGGGGTCAAAGCTGCCAAACGGGAAGATAAGCAATGAGTGGCCAACCTGGCCAATGAGCACAGAGAGAGCACACCCCTGCCTGCAGCACACAGGGCACCTGCTGGCCCTGTTACAGGAGGTCACGCCCATTTGTGCTCGAGGTCAGGGGTGAAACATGGGCTACAGGATGCTGGGTGGCAGCCAGGTGAGCCCACGCCAGCACCTTCAGTTCTGAGCATATTCTCACTCCCAGGTGAGACACTCCTCCCCCTCTCGGCCTAGCCGAATCCTGCCCACCCGCCTTCCTGCCTTCTCCGTAGAACTTCCCTGCCCAAGACCCCTTGCTGCCCTCTCCCTAGAACCTCTCTTTTTACATCCATCCACATAGCCATGTGTCTGAGTGCAATGTCAAGCGCCATTCAACTCAAAAGGCCCCAGGAGTGGCTTTGAATCATGATGTGGTTCGGGAACGACTGTGTGTGGATTCCAGGCAGGTAACTGACCATCCTGGGGCCTCAGTATCCTCCTCTCTAAAATGGGGACAACAACAGGGCTCATCTTCTAGGATGAGCGCGAAGATGAAAGACCAGGGCCCGTGAAAGCAAGAGGACACAGGGCACGGCCACCATAAGCTGTGATGGTGGCAGACGCTCCATCGAGAATCCGACCGTGGGAAGACCTTGACCTCCATGACTTTAGAGATGTGTACCATCTCCAACCAGCCACGCGCCCTACGCGGTGCTAGGCCTGGCACTGGAAACCGCACTCACTCACTCACACCGACTGAGCCACACTGCAGTACCGCCTCTATTCTCTGCAAGGACCCACACTGCTGCACAGGGGGCTTGTGGTAAGTGCACTGACAGCACTCAAAGCACCCATGGGAAAGACACCAGGCTGGCTGGGGTGACCGGGGATCTTTGTGGAGAGAGAATTAAAGCTGACCCGGCATCAACCACTACTTGCTAAGAGAGGACAACGGCTCCTGTGCAAACCTCAGCCAGGCCATTGCTGCCTGCCTCCCTGCCCACCCCGTGGCTTCTCCACATGCCTTGGCCAGGCGGTTGGCAGCCTGCCTACCCTGCTGGATAAAGGAACATAGAGGCTGCATCGGTCCCAGGATCCACGGCAGCCCAGGGAGCAGCCCCTGGGCAGGCTGTGTGTCACTGTCCCCAGCGGCCGGGCCCACTGGAACTCTGCAGGATGGTCTGACCTGGGGGCTGCCTGCCAGTGATCCCGTGCCTGACCACAGCTTGCATGTGCTCTCCAGGCCAGCCTGGCCCCTTCCCGCAGAGCCACACTCAGGCCCCCAGGCCAGTGGGGCAGGAGGAACAGCAGCCTGCTAGGGAACATCTGTGGCCCACGGTTTCATGTTGGGCCAGCTGGGGTCACCACTTCCTTCAGGGCCTCCCACGGCTTCCGTGGAGAAGAGAGAACACCCTCCTTCCCACAAAGGTCTAATCCTCTTCTCTAGCACCCCTCGCCCCCACCGCCCCGTGTCATGCCATGTGACCACTGAGTGCCCATCTGTGGACTGTGGCCTATGTGACAGCTGGGTAGTGGCCTGCTCAGGCAGCCCCATCCATGTAGCAGAGTGCCAGGTCTCTGAGCCAGCAGTTAGGAGCACTGCTCTCCTCTTAGAGCCCACACACCTCACTGGGGCTGGTTCTCCAGAACACACCTGGCAACCAACATCTGAGCTCTGCCTTAACGGTCACCCAGGCATCTTGCGGAGCCCAGCAGAGCCCCCTTCAACTTGCACCTGCTGTTCCCTGCTGAGATGGCAAGGCTGCCCTCCTAGCAGACTGAGCAAGGCCGGAGTGGGGAGCCTGGCTCTGCCACTCAGAGCTGGCATCACTCTGGGCGAGACACAGTCTCTCCGCAACTCATTTTCCTCACTGCCTAAATGCAGCTGAGACTTTCCAAGCTGAGATTGTCCAAGTACAATCCTGCCGTTTGTCGTAAAGGATCATGGGATGCAGAAAAGAAATGACTACAGGAAAAACCTCCGACAGCAAGGACAGAAGACTCTGCCTTCGTCTCTCCCTGTTCACATGCCCCCCGGAAGGTGTGAAGGCAGCAGCCTCCAGCATTTTAATCTTCCCTCCCCCGCCGGAATAGAACACTCCCTTGCTCTGCCTGCCTGCGGTCACGGTTGAAGGTGAGTAGAAGTGGAAAACCAGGCTCTCTGCTATCAAACTGTAGAGGACGCTGGTAAGGACAAGGAACACCTCCACTCTGGAGTTAAAAGCCACCAGAGATGCCTGGGGTCCCACTGTGATGGCCACACCAGGTACAGGACAGCCTGGGCTTGCTGGAAGCAGGCTGCACTCGGGAGTCTCACGGCACCCCCCGATTTCTGCACAGGCTGCAGGACCCCAACTCCTTCCCCAGGCTCAGTGGCATCTGCAGCGGGCTGGTCTTCAGGAGACCTGGCCAGGCCTTCTACCAAGCGATCCCAGGAGATGACCTTTGCCCTGGGCTGCCTCTGGGGGGTCTCTCAGCTCCTCCCCTCCTGGCCCCAGCAGCCGTTTCTCGCAGCCTCTCCTGCGGCAGGGTGAGCTGCACAGGATGTGTTTGTCACTGCGCCTGCTCGCGCTCAGCGAGCTGTTTCTCAACAGAGGTGGCGGGCGGGGGTGGGGGGTATAGGAGAGATGCTATCAAGGCCCTCAGCATAGGATGGAGGCTCTCAACTGGAGGCCATTTTGTCCCGCAGGGAGCACCCGGCGATGCACGAAACACTTTTAGTTGTCACGGCAGCAGGGACACGACTGGCACCTGGGGGCGGAGGCCAGTGAAACTGCTGCATATCCTCCAATGCCCAGGATGGCCCAGGGCAACGAACCACCCAACCCAAAACGTCAGTGGTGCCAAGGCCAAGGGAGTCAGATTAGAGGGGATGGCAGGAAGGACAGAGCGATTTCCTTCTAGAATAAGGTCAATAACGTTAACTTTTAATAACACACAAGGGTACCGCAGAAGGCTTACAGAGAAACGGAAAACAGACCAAAGCTGCACAGGGGTGAGAGTCGCTGCTGCATGGACCTGGCTGAGGTCGGCCACGTGAGCCTTGGAAGGGTTTCAAGGTGGGGTGGAAGCAGAAGTTGGATCAGAGGTGGCAGTAGTGGGGTCTAGGGGATGGGCTGGGTAGCTCGGGAGGCTCGGGGACAGTGGCAGGGTGAGGCGAGAGACGGGCCCGTGTGAAGGAAGCCCGTCCTGATCATCTAGTGACCCGTCCACATCTATACTTCACACTCACGGGGAGACTGCACCATCTGGCATCCGAGGGCACCCATCCCTGCATGCCGCTGCTGGCTCCAGGGGACTGGGGAACTACCCCTTCTCACCCCGAGTCCCCGGTGCAGCAGGTGGCTGCAAGCCCACCTCTCCTCGGCACACAACCCGTGCAGAGAGTCTAGGTGCAGGCCGGCACCGAGCTCAAGGCCCCAGGCCCCGCAAGGCTGGCCCCCCCCCCCCCCAGTTCTGCCTGGACCTCCGCGGCGGCATCGAGAGGCCGGGTGGGACAGTGGACACCGGTGGGCACTCACTGGAAGGGGAGCTTCTCGTCGTTGGGCTTGATGCAGCGCACGTAGTGAGGCGTCGTGGCGTTCAGGGTCTCCATGAGCAGGTGCAGGGAGGTGCGGAACTGGGGAGCAAATGCCAGCACTCGGTTATTTTACACATTTTGTTGGACATGTGACAAGTAACATACCTCACAGCCTGCTGCTGGGGTGGGGGCTGTTACTGTCATGGCAACAGCTGTTCACACGGAAGGACAGGGAAGGAACGGAGACCTGGGATCAGGTTCCAACTCTGCTGCTCTTCCCTCTGCCCTCAAAATCAAGCCCCTCCCATGTTAGTGTCACTCAAACTGCACAGGCAGACCCCGAGTGGGCCCACCTCTGGCTGTTGCTCGAGGACCAGAGGAGACAGAAGGTGAGGAGGACTAACAGGGCTGAGACATTGCTGGCTGCAAACGGGAGGTTTGTGTTCCTATGCCCAAGACCCTGAGCCTGGCTTCCAGGGCCAGAATGTGCTAGAAATGAGCATTTACACGGAACCCCCAGGGCAGGCAACAGTACATGAATGGAGGGTTGGCGGTTGCCAGGAGCCCAGGAGGTGCCCTCTGCCCTTCAAAGCCCCACAGGATGTAACAGCCACAGAGACCCCAGGGGAGGAGGTGCTGGCTCGCAGCCTCCTGAAGCTGCACACGCCTTCACCCTCCTGTCCACGCCGCGGATTCCAGCGCCTCCCGCCCCCCTGTACAAGGTATCCGTGGTCATTGGACGTGGCCCTTGGTGGAATGAACTGTTCCCACTGGTGCTGCCAGGACGCCCTCTTCTCTAGCGAGAGTTTTGGGACACAGAGCACGGGCAGTGTGGGCGGGGTGGTCAGGCTCCACCTCTGGAGAGGCCAGCCTCGCCACGGGCCTGGGGCTGACCTGGTGGCCCACAGTTTTCTTGTGCTCCTTGTTGGAAGCTTTCAAGGGGGGTCTGGCGGAGCGAATGTTGATCTTTGAAGACGATCCCTTGCCAGCTGCAGCGGTGGCAGGGGCAGGGTCCTTGTCGTCATGGAACAGGTCAGCCACGAGCGGGAACTGCAAACAACCACAGCGAGGATGGTAAGTGTGAGGTCCGTGCACGTTATGGGGTTCAAACCCCTCCAGGATAGCTTTCTGACACACACGGGACCTTGTCAGGTGTCCACACAGCACACAGCACCATCACAGCAGCACTCTGAGGGAGAGGGCAGGAGGGGAAGGGGAGAAGGGGAGATTTTCCACCTGCTAGTGCACTCCCCCGATGACTGTGACAGCCTGGGCTGGGCCTGGGTTCCTGCCACCCTGGACCCAAGTCCCTGGACCATCATTTGCTGTTTTGCAGGAGCATTTGCCGGCAGCTGCACTGGAAGTGGGGCAGCTGGGACTTGAACTGGTGCTGGGATACTGAATGCGGGCATCCCAAGCGGCAGCTTACCCTGCGGCATCACAACGCCTGCCCCACACGGCATTACTCTTAAGAATCATAACATAGGAACAGCCCACATGACCGACAACTGACGGGTCAAGTCCACCGTGTTCCATCCACACAGCGTAGAGAGGTCTTCACACACACACTGCAACGCGGGGGAGGGGACCGGGAAGAAAGCCAGACACACAGACCACCAACTGTGGTTGTGGGATGTGTCCCAGCAACAGGAGGTCGTTCAGCAATCCACAGGGGTTAGGGAAGGCGCAGGGGAACCACTGCTCACGGGCATGGTTCTTGGTTTCCTGTGTTTTTTTTTTTTTTTAATAAAAAATTTACAAGTTGACAATGGTGACGGTTCTACAACTTCATGAAAATATTAAAGCCCACCAAATTCCACACTTCAAAAGTGTGCATTTTATGGCTCAATTTTTAAAGGCAGAAGTAGCTTTCCCAGAGATCACTCACCCCTCACCTACAAAGATGGGCCCAACTTCCTTTCCTTGAGGTGTGTCGGGATGCGGCTATATTCCTCCAGAACTGTGCTTAAATGCGATTTTCTCCACATTTAGCACTGGATCCTGCGAATTACTTAACTTCGCTGAGCCATCAAGTGGGGATAAAACCACGCCTGTACTGGCTGGTGCTGTGGCTCACTTGGCTAATCTTCCGCCTGCGGCGCCAGCACCCCGGGTTCTAGTCATGGTCGGGGCGCCAGATTCTGTCCCGACCATTCCTCTTCCAGTCCAGCTCTCTGCTGTGGCCCTGGAGTGCAGTGGAGGATGGCCCAAGTGCTTGGGCCCTGCATCCCATGGGAGAACAGGAGAAGCACCTGGCTCCTGCCTTCGGATAGGTGCAGTGCCGGTCGTTGTGGCCATTGTGGAGTGAACCAATGGAAGGAAGACCCTTCTCTAACTCTGCCTGTCAGAAAAAAAAAAAACAAAAAACGCCTGTACTGTGAGGACCACCCCTGTCCCATGAGGACCACGCTGTTCTGTGAGCTCTCTGTGCATGTCTTCACGTGTAATGACATGAAAATCAGGCCTTGGACAAGGTGCTGGTGACAGTCCCAGCCATCAGGGCACTCGGCCCAGTGACGGCATTGCAGGGGCCAAACAGAGTATGATACAGCCTCGGCCACACGCCTGCTGGTGGGCATGGGGAGCACACAGCCCCCACCTGCAAACCCTGAGCCACTTCCAATCCCAGGCTCTGCTCCTCCTAGTCCAGCCGCAAGCTCTTCCATCAAGCCCCACGTACGCACATGGTTCCCCTCTCCTCACACTGTATCTGAACACCCCAGTCTAGCAGCCAATGGCTCTGTGATCCGGGCCCACACTCACCTATTAGACAATCAAAAGCAGTCCCCTGACTGTCCCTGTTACAACTGCCTCTACACATGTGCTCACTGTGGTACTCAGACCTGCAGCACCCCCTCTTTTCTCCTCTCTGCTTATTTTTAAAATTTATTATTTATTTCTTTAACAGGTAGAGTTAGAGAGAGAGAGGGAGAGACAGAGGTTTTCCATCTGCTGGTTCACTCCCAAAACGGCCACAACAGCCAGAGCTGGGCAGATCTGAAGCCAGGAGCTTCTTCCAGGTTTCCCACATGGGTGCAGGGCCCAAAGCACTTGGGCCATCTTCTACTGCTTTCCCAGGCCATCAGCAGAGAGCTGATTGGAAGAGGAGCAGTGGGGACATGAATGGACAGCCACGTGGCATGCCGGCACCGCAAGTGGAGGCTTAACGTACTGCACCATAGCACCAGCCCCTCCTCTGTGCTTATTCTGAGACCCCTCTCCCCAGGCCTCCCCTCGCCCCAGTGCCTGTGACACTTTCCCAGAGCACTCCGTCCTCTCCTGCACATGTCTCCCACAGGAGAAACCACCTGAGGTCTGGGCTGGCGCCGAGCCCTAGGCTTGCCCAGCCTATAGCCTCCCCACTGTGCGGAAGACTAAGGCTAAGTCCACACACGTGGGCACATGCCCAGTGACAGCAAGCATGTGGTCACATACGTAAAAAATCTACCTAAACCGTAAAAGCACAGATGCTTGAGAATGTTCCACTCCTCATCCAGGAAGGAAACAGCAGCATGGAAATGTCAGACGTGGAAAGACGGAGATCGACCCTCAGCGTCAAGTGGCTGGGAGGAATTAGGGTCTCTGGGAGAAGGGGCTCTCAGAATCTGCTCCAGGCTCTGTTTCCCCCGGCGCTGAGCAGAGGCCACAGGAGCAGGAAGGGGCAAAGCCAGGGTCTACACTCAGCCCCGCTGCAGAGCCCCGGCAAGACCACAGCGCAGACAGCAGCAGCGCCCGGCATCTGCTGGACGAGGTGCCTGGCTGCGTGGGGAAGAGGCCGACGTCCATCATGCACAGTGGGTTACGCTGGGTTCCTACAGGAGTGCACACGAGCCCACGATCCGGGAGCTTTCTCCGAAGCAGTGCAGAGCTCAAGGGCAGGCACTGGGCTAGGGCGGCGTCCCCGACTTCCAGACACAGCTCTGCAACTTAGCGTGATCCACGACAAATCTAACTGCACTCAATTTCAACTTGCTCGACCGTGGAAAGGGGGGCACTGAGCCAGCTGCTTCCTCTAAGTCGTCCCTTGACCCAGCCTCCAGATCTCCTGCCACTTTAACTTCCCCATTCACTGGCCTCAGCCCTCCCCGTTCACCCACCTTCCCAGCCCATCCTCCTGTACTTCCCCCCTTGCCTGGCCGTCTCTCTTCCAGCACTCAGTCCCTGGATCCGCATGGCCCTGGCTCCATCGCCATGGTTCTAAATACCTGCTCAGCATCTTCCTCCCTCTGGGTGTCCACTGCACCTTCACTCTATGTCTTCTAAATCACCTTAGGGACCCTGGGGCTCCCACCCTGCTTCCTAAGGCAGCCAAGTACCAAGTTCAGCCTGTGGCTCGGCATCAGATCCTCAAGCTCCCTCCTGGATCACTACAGTCTTGTAAACTCGAGGGCCACCTGCGCACACCCCTCCAGCCAAACATCTCTGCCCACAGCCAGCTCCCTCTGAGCACAAACCTTACCCAGCAGCCCCCTGTGTAGAGACCTGTCGGCCCTCACCATCTAGGAAATGAAGCTGCCATAGTGCCAATCAGCTGAGACCCTAAGGAGTGGCAGGGAGAGAAGGGCCTGGAGGCGGGGCTGGAGCCAGGGCAGTGTCAGAGCCACGGCACAGGTGACAAAGGGCAACGTGGCCTGAGAAGTCCCCCAGGGAGACAATGGGAGGCCGGCAGCAGGTTCACATTCTACAACACCCTTGCAACTCGGCCTGCTAGGCCAAAACAAGATGCCAGCTGATCAAATTATCCGAGTCCATAGGCTTCCTGAACCCAATTTCTACAATGTTTGGGGCACGAACAGAATTTACTTCCGATTGAGGGGGTTTAATTTACAGGAAAATTAGCAGCTTTTTCTGCAAAAAAAAAATTTAAATCCTAAGGTCACAAACATCAAAATCTTTGAAATGACAACTGCCGATATGCGTATTTTAAAATTTTTCTTTCTCTTGCTTCAATCAGAGAAGGTAGCTATGCTTTCTGGTTTTTGAAAGCTGTCTAAGGCAGAGTTTGACCTCGGCCGGCACCGTGTCGTCACCTAGGCGCCTACGTGGCCTGCATAACCGGCCAGCCTGGAGAACTTGTATTTTGCTTTCACAGCTCTGGTTGAGCTGCGGGTCCCTGCTTCAGAGGCTGTTGGCAAGTGGCAGGGTGTGGGACTCCAGGGAGACGCTCGAGTCTGTTGGAACAGTCACCCCAGGAAGGAGGTGGGGGCTCCACGTCCCACTCAGCTTGTTTTACAGACTCAGGGAACGCAGTCTAGTCTGGCGATGGGAACGAAACGCTCAGAGGTCCTGGCTGGGCCATGGGCTGTGGCCAAGAGCAAAAGCCCTGGTGAGAAGTATCGACTCCTCCCATCTACCTGCAAGGGGTTTGGGCTACACAGAGACCTCCATGCCCCATGGAAGGGGGTGGATTTCGTAACCATAACCAAACCCAAACCACAATGAAATATCACTTGCACACTCTTCCTTAACAAAGGATTCCCACCAAAGGTCCACGTCTGAGCAAGGGGGCGGGCACTGTGTTTCGCTCACACTGACCCAGTACAGTTACGTCTGCAGAGCCAGGGAGTCGGGCGCTCCTGAGCTGCCCGACCCAGAAGCCCAGCCAAGTCCACGCATCTCAGGGCAGCCTAGCAAAGGATGTCCAGCTGGGCCTGTACCCCCTCTGCTCCCTTCTCACCTGGAAACACTCCAGGTGGCCACTCCGGGCAAACAAGCCCCTCCCGAATTCTGTGTCTCTGCCTTTGGCATTCTCTGCTGTGCAAGCTGCAGGCAGATTTTAAAAAGCCTGAGGCAACTCTATTCAAAAAGGGATTAAGTAGGAAAACACTCTCTAAAGAACATCTGACAGTTCAAGAAAAATGTCAATTACCGCTGCACACAAAGCCGTTCCCTTGGAAATCACACCCAGTCACTTGTGGGTCTAAGAACAAAAAAGACGACAACAGGTGAAACAAAGGTAGGACCCAGTGTTAGAACAGTAGGGTTGGCATCTATTGCTTAGCATTTTATCTTCAAAAAACTATTGCTGTAAGCAGAATAAAAAATGCATCTTCACCTCCCATCCATTCTTTTCATGGTTAATGCTACCTTTTGGGAAGAATGTCCCCAACTTTTAGGTTAAGAATTTTTTTTTTTTTTTTTTTTTAAGTATAGACTGCTTCATTAACTGGCATGTCGTCTTGTGCAGGAGCCGTGCTAGGCTTCTCTGTATGGTTCCAACGTTAGTCTGTGCTGAAGCGAGTACAGAAACATTTTGTTCAAGAAGGTTTTAAATGGGTTTTGGAAGAAAAGACTTAGCATTTCTTTTTGCTGAAAAAACATGCATTTGCATGCACTGGAAAGGGGAGCATGATTTCATTTTATCAACTAAAAAGTTCTCTATAGACAGTGCCCTGTTTATTCTACACACTGGAAGCTTTTCAACTATCAGCAAACACATGTTAGAGCAGTATTCCACACACATTTAAGTTTTATAGAACGCTGATTACCTCTATAAAGCTTCTGTATAAAAATACATTAGAGGCCGGCGCCGCGGCTCACTAGGCTAATCCTACGCCTTGTGGCACCGGCACGCCGGGTTCTAGTCCTGGTCGGGGCACCGGATTCTGTCCCGGTTGCCCCTCTTCCAGGCCAGCTCTCTGCTGTGGCCAGGGAGTGCAGTGGAGGATGGCCCAAGTGCTTGGGCCCTGCACCCCATGGGAGACCAGGAGAAGCACCTGGCTCCTGCCATCGGATCAGCGCGGTGCGCCGGCCGCAGCGCGCCTACCGCGGCGGCCATTGGAAGGTGAACCAACGGCAAAGGAAGACCATTAAGGAACTCATCAGTGTGGAAAACAGAGGAGCGGCGTACAAGGTTATTCTCTGACGACTAGCAGTGAGGCCCTGAGCAGCAGGAAGGAGACAGGGCACTGGGCTTCCTGTCGTGACCCCGGCCCACAGGGCGGTCAGGGCTCGTGGCTCACAGTGTTGGGTCGAGGCAGTCTCCAGACCCTTTCTGCTGGAGGGAGGGGAGAGGGGGCAAAGGCCCATCTGGCCTGTGGCCCACACCTGCACAGGGTGCAGCCTCCGGGGCACCCCAGCTGCACAGCACCCAATGCGGGGGTGAGGAACCATTTTTCTGTCCAGGGCCATTTGAATATTTATAACATCATTCGCAGGCCATACAAATTATCAGCTTAGCCTGCTATAGACTTATTGAATTTCAAGTTCCAGCGTGTCCAAATAATTTCACAGTCCTTACACGGCCCCCAGGCCGAAGGTTCCCCACCCCTGCAAACCAGAGGAAAAGCATTCTCCCTTTGGAGGTTTCTTTCTCTAGGTTGATAAAATACCCCTTTTCACGGTAAACACAAGCAGGAAGGGAAAAGGCTCCATCCTTTGCTACTTAAACAAGTCTGTTAATAACTTGAAGTTGCGTCTTAAAGAGGCATTTCTTTACTTAAGTCTCTATTTATAGCTCCCCGATAGCTGAGAAAGCAATTAGCTGCATTGGATGCTCTTAGGCAGTGTAACTGGCTTTCCTAATTACAGCCTCATTAACACCCGTTTTATTTCACTGCTCATGGTGGAAATTCTTCAAACATCCCTCCGGCTGCTAGGGTCTAGGGGGTCTTCTATTCTGTGCTGCTTAACTCTTTGTGACAACTTGTGAATCTTTTATCAGGGATGTCCACACAGAGACAAAATGCTAACAGTTTCTTGCAAAATAGATCACTTTAAGTACAATTAGGGATTTAGACACAGGATTTGAGATTAGATGGAAACCAATAAAAATTGGGCATTCCATTGTTAATTTAATGACACGCGGCTTGTATCTTCCCAGACCTTTGAGATGTAGAGTTACAGAGAGAGGAGAGAGAGAGAAAGGTCTTCCATCCGCAGGTTCATTCCCCAAATGGCCGCAATGGCCGGAGCTGAGCCAATCCGAAGCCATGAGCTTCTTCCGAGTCTCCCATGTGAGTACGGGGGCCCAAACACTCGGTCCATCCTCCGCTGCTTTCCCAGGCCATTATCAGAGAGCTAGATAGAAAGAGGAGCAGCCAAGACTCGAACTGGCGCCGTTACAGGATGGCCACGCCACAGGTGGAGGCTTAGCCCACAATGCCACAGCACAGGGCCCCTGTTTTTCTTATCTTTAACAGAGAGTTATAGACAGAACGTAGGACTGCTGTGAGAAACTAAAAATTTAAAGATGACAGAGGCTCAATAAATCACTAGCTTTAAAAACGCTCAAATGACAGTGACGTCGCACAGGCCCATCTGCCCCATGATCCAAAGCAGCCGAGGGCCCTGCCCGGAGTTGGCAGCTACACCTGTGTACCGCCCATCTGTGGGCCCCCAGTGACCCGGTGTCAGTCTTGGGGAACATCCAAGATGGGCTGAAAGGGACTCACGGTGCAGGGCTCCTCACCTTCCTCCTGCCAGGGAGGAAGCCCTGGGAGTTTGGTCTGAGAGCTGCTGGCCCTCATGCATCTCATAGGGGTGTCGCTGGGATGAGGCACCAGCTCGGGGTAGAAGGCAAAGTCCCTGGCTGCTTAAAAAAAATTAGCAGGCAAGGGGGAAATCTAAAATTGTGGTGTGTGGGTAAGGGAGAGATGAAGGGAGTTGGCTGTCTCTACTGAGCAGGTCACAGATCCACACTGCCCTACAATTTAACGTCTATAGACCTCTTGGCGGGCATCACCAACTGAACCATCAGTTCTACGTCTAAGACTTATCTAATGGACATGACCGTGCCAGTGAGCAAGGGCAGGGACAAGGCACACTCACTGCCACACTGCTGCAGAGGCCACATCAGGGAAAGCTGTGTGGCGCTGTGGAGTGCTGGCCACGACGGAACAGTGAGGCCAGCATCAGAGACAACCATGGACACATGATGTGCTCACGTCCACCTTAAAAAGCTGAGGCAATACACTTATACGTGCAGAATAGGAATTCATGGTGAGATGGGGCAGGGGCGAGACACATCACGTCTATCTCTATACAACTTGAATTTTTATTAGAAGTGAAATACAGGCTCATAAAAACTCAGTACCTGGAATCTAACATACCTGTGTGCATGATACCTACGTTAGCTCTTGCTAACAAAGCGGGCCCCAGACGGCGACCTTCAGCAAGGCCAGTGGGCAGCTGGCACCGCAGGGTGAGCCCCGGCTGGTGCACGGGAGCCTGGTCACAGCGCGACACCGTGCCTGTACTTCTCATGGACAGGGCAGGGTTTGTGGTGACTAGCTGCTTTCTTTCTAGGAGGCCAGGATTTTGCCATATGCCTGGCAAAGTACACCTACACTTAATTGACTAACAACCCCGGGCACCTAGGGTGGGTGACAGGCCTGCCACAGGGACTGTCACAGCTCACCTCCAGGACAGTCTAGCACATTTCATGTGAGTTCTTGCAGAAGCTTGTGCCGGGTCTCCCCAACTTCACCCGACACGCCTCCTGCCTCTGCCCACTCTGGTGTCCTTTTGCTGCAAGGACGCAGCCCTGAGCCCAGTGTCTGCCGAGTCCTCCCAGTCGAGGACTGGGCGTGGCGGTGATGGTGGGATCCCCAACGTCTCCCACTCTTCTCCACAGCACCTCCTTCCTAACCTCCGCATTCCACTTGTAACTGCACCGTCGGTCCCAAGGGGTTAACGACGCACACAAACCGACCCGTGATGCAGGGGACAGAAGTCCAGCCGGCAGAGATGCTCTGCTGGGCGCGGTGCGAGAGCTTCTCGGCCACGCCCCCTTCAGGTCCCTGGCAGGGCTGGGAGACAAACTACAGTGGAAGCACCTGCCTCTTCTCCTCCCTCTCCCGTGTGCTCCCACCGACAGGACACACTTAGACCACAAGACCCGGCTGCCCTGGACCACTGTGGGACAGACGGGAGGCCGCAGGCTCTATGCCACTGAGAAGCATAATGAGGTTGTGCAACCGGTACCCAAGCCTCTGCTTCTGCTCTGGCCCTGCGGCATCCGGCTCCTTGCTCCCTGCCCCATCCCAGTTATGGAAAAACCACCTTAACCAGCACGGAGCAGACGCCTGGGCAGACGGGGACCCGAGTGGTTCATCGCGCCTCAACCCCCAACCTGGTGTGCCCATTCACCCCAGCAGATCTTGCTCAGGGCCCACGGATCTCCTGACGTTCCAGAAACGGAGACACGACCATGAGTGGGGGTCTCCCCGACTCCAATCCGCTCTGCATTCCCAGCCCCAGGGGCACGTGACCCCCTCTGCCAGGTGGACCTGCTTCGTCCTGTCCTCTCGCCCCCTGCAGCGTTCGTCCGAGGCTCATCACAAAGAGACATTCATCTTCGGCTTCTGTGTTGTCGGGCCCCCGGGTGCTCCAAGTCCTCTCCTAGGTTTCCTCTGAGGGGCTGAGCCAGGGCAGTGTTGCACCCACGTGGGCCCTTGGAACACGTCTGGCGGCTCGGCCCCCTGCCCTGCCTCTCCTTGCACAGTTACCTGTGTCTTTATCTGCACATGCGTCGCCCAGTGGCATACAAGCGGCTGGAGAGCAGACTGTTTGGTTTGCTTCTGCGCGAACACAAGCGGGCTCGGCGCAGTGTCCCCCAAGGTAGGTGCTTAATAATCAGGGGGTTGGATGAACTGCTAGCACAGAATGAACATGACACGCGCTACCTTTCTGCTACGAGCAGAAAACAAATTCTGGAACAACAGAGTTCCAAGTCCAAGAGCCCTTCGGCTCCTAGCTCTGTTCCATTGATTTGTAACTGTCTGCTTGTGGAGGGATTCTGTCGATGGCTCAATAGAAGTGCACAGGTACTAGGGTATGAAGGAGCTCAAATAATTTCACACCGGCAGGCAGGGGTCAGAGGACCGGTGACTTAAGGGACCACTGCCGCACTCACTGTGGCCTCTGTCACCTCGCTTGCCCTTGTAAGTCCCACTCTTAGCAGGTGTTTGTCCCCAACCCCTACACACCCTGCCTCCCTCCCCACCTCGGGACAGCTTCAAATGTTTCCAGACTTCAAGAACCAACAGCCTCCTTCACCTGTACCCCGCCCAGCATCTCTGCCTCCCATCTCCAGGGTGAGGCCAACACCGGCCGCCCCCAGCACTGCTCCCGCTACAGAGGCCCCAGCTATGCACCCCCCTGACTCTGCCCCCCCCGGCTCTGCCCTGCCCCCCCGACTCTGCCCCCCCCCCACCGGCTCGGCTCTGCCCCCCCAGCTCTGCCCCCCCTTTACCTTGCTGGCCCTCAGGATGCTGATCTGCTCTTCATACACTGTGTCCCGGTTTTTCTCCAGGAAACCATCTGAAAGGTACTCCACCTGGGGACGTGAGAAAACCTGAGACTCATGGCCGTGCCAGCCTCACCATCTTCCTCCCGCTGTTTCCTGGGGACCCGAGCTGCTGCACTCAGCATGGAGGGTTTGCTGCCACAGCTGTGTGTGCACAGGAAACCCACAGGTGTTTCCATTTACAGTGCGCAAACCTAGTGCGTGGTCAGGACTCACAGAGAGGGAGGGAGCCGAGGACCATCATCTGGAGAGGGCGTTCCCTTAGGCTCTCTCAAGGATGCTTCTTGGCCACGCCCAGACCCACTGGATGGGGATCTGTGCACTAATAAGACCCTAGGTAGCACATACACATCCCAGCTGAGAAACACAGCCTAGTGCACCACCAGAAACCCATTTAGGAAAATCCACATGGGCAACCGGGAAAGAGGCCACCTACAGAGACCGATGCCTGCTCCGCGGGGGAAGCCCAGACAGCCGCACATTCCCGGCTCCACCAGGGCAGGCTCGGGCTGTTCTACTCCCTGCCGTGTTCCCAGGAGAGAGGTGCTCGGAAGCACCGGGTGAGCAGGTGATGGGGCAATGCCAGCAGCCTCTGCGAGGCGAGGCGTCTGGCACACCAGGCAGGCCATGAGGGAACCTATGTGGGGCCTCAGGCCCGAAGCCCGAGTCTGCACGCCGTGGTGCTGTGCCGGTGGAGCCCGAGCTACCTTATCTGCAAAGTGCACGACGATGAAGGCCGTGTTGGACATGCGTGGCTTCTGGAAGTGCTGGCTGCCCGAGTGCCGGTCGTAGAGCTTCTGCGCCCAGTTCTGATCGGTGCCTTTGGGGACCTGCGGGCCACAGAACGGGGCAGGGCACGTTGTGGAGAAGAAAAGGAGGCAGAGCGTCGCAGCAGAGGGGCGGAGCGCGTCAGCGAGCTGGCTCTGCGGGCGGACTCGGCTCTCAAACCGCAGCCTTACCTGGACGGTGTAAAGCACGACTTTGCATGGACGATCAGGGTCCGGCACAGCAGGCCTCGACCCACCACACGTGGGCTGCGCCTGCGGGGACCTGTGCCGAGTCTACAGAACCCACCGGCAGCAGCCGCGAAAGTTCGGAGAAGACCAGGACGAGGGAGGCTGAGATCAAGGCAGCAGCCATGCCCAGGACCCCCTGAAGACGCTTCCTCCAGGCAGCCAGACTGCGACTTCAGCATCCTGGACATGCTTCTGCCCGGTGGACACCTGCTGCAGCATGTCCCCCCACCCCCGAGCTCATCGAAAGACCAGGTCTGGCCCCTTCCTAACCCGCCCTGGCCTTGCACTGTCTTTCTGGGGGGCTCACACTTTCCCACGTCACTCACTGGTTCGGGGCCGACTGTGTCTTATTGGGTTCTTCCCTCAAAGACTGTAGGATTGGGTTCTGGCCACGCACTGGGTGCTAAGTAGCCAAGAGCCACACCCCCCTCCCCAGCACCAGCCTCAGCCTAGCCCCACGTTTAAATTCAAACTGGGAAGTTGCAGTGTGTTAACCCCTTTCAATATCTTCACGGATGGCTTCAAAAAGTAAGAGAGCGACCTGCTTCACAGAAAATGTAACACACGAGCCACAACCCCCGCCATTCAGACCACCGGGGAGGCCAGGAGGCTGTTCCTTGTGTTGGGCAGACAAGATGTATTTAATTCAGCATCTTCTCTATATATAGTTTTATATTTATCTGTAAGCACCCTGGGTGTAGAGTCGCTAGGTCTAGGGGAAGGAGCCGTCAGCCTGGCAGGGCCTCCAGGGACTGGGAGCACCAGGAGGAGACGCCCCACCTGGGCAGATGCTGAGATTGCTATAAGGAAATGATCTCGCCTTGAAAATAGAAACCCTGGACTTCTGAGAGATGGCCCCCCCAAATCTGACGCGTTTCACAATTCAGACGGCCGTGAGCTGATGAAGCAGTGGCGACCAACAGTCCAGGTGGTGTGTGTCCAGGTTCCCTAACAGCTAGCTGCCTCTCCTTGCTCTCCTCCATTGCAGTCGGCGCCTGGCCTGGCCTGGGACAACCACACAGTCAACAAGAGAGGACTGGGGAGGCTCCCAAAGCCAGCTCTCCCACCTCTGCCCCTCGGCCTGTCCTCCTGGGCCACTGCCACCAATGACCACCTCCCTGGTGGCTCACTCTCACCACCTCCTTCCACCCTGTGTCTCTGCTGCTCCTAGCTACCTCCTGAAACCTACCAACACCTGTGGACCCGAAGCTGGCTGGAGGGGCACCTGCCATCCACTTCTCCATCACAGGACCCTGCTGCCCTGATGGTGCCCAGGGTGAGCGGCTCCCTCCTGCCCACCCGGTGGCCCCACAGTGCTGCTCCCAGGCCTCTGCTTCTCTACCCACACCCAGCACAGAAACCCCCCCCCTCCTCACACATCCACTCATCTCCCCCGCTCTGAGTTTCCTGTAACATGGGGTCTCTGCCAGCGAGGCAAGCCAGGTTTCACTCCGGGAAATCTGCTGGATGGGTTAAGAGGCTGTTCCCGGATCTAAGCTTGGAGGAGACGCTGACAGCTGCCAAACCTCACCTTAGGGCTTCCGACTTCAGCAGCCTGCCCTGTGCCCACTCCTCCTCTCCCTGTTCTCAGCACAGCCGGTCCTGGCCCAGCAGGTGCCTCCCTTCCCCCACAGGGAAACTGACAATGGAGAGCAGAGAATCTGCCATCTGCTCACACATACAGAGGTGCACCTGCCATCCATAGCCGTCCCACCCACCTGCACCCCTCCTGGCCCACAACCCTCCACAGCCAAGCCTCCTCCAGCAAGGAGGTCACACCGGCCACTTCCACTGCCTTGCCTCCTCATCTCTCCCTCAAGCTACCAAAGTTGGACCTCTGCCCTCACCACTCCCCAGGGATCAGCTTTGCTTGTGGGCTGGTTGAGGTCTTCCTCCCTCACCTCTCTCATCACCTCCTGCCTGCATCTCCTCTCTACTCCAGGCTTCTCCACCATCTCACACCCGATCCCCTCTCCCCGGGGCTCCACACTGCCTCCCCCACCCAGCCCTCAGAGCGAGGGTGGGGAAGGTCCAGCCTAGTCACTGGGTATAGCCCCACCAAGGCAACCATAGGTGGCACCTGAAATTCAAGAAACCTACAGCAGGCTGACATCTATGCTGCTGATTTTGTACGGCTCACAAATGCCGTTATAAACACCCAACAGCCTTGGCAGGAGGCAGGCTCCCCAGCCTTGCTTCACAGGGGAGTCCAGCGCCCACCCAGGGCGGCTCGGCCTCGCATTCCGATGCAATACCTTTTGACCTCATCTGCCCCTACAGGGGCTCCAGATTCATCGGGCCATTTCAAGTTCCCCAGGTGCAGCATCTGGCCCAGGACAGCCCCTCTGCCCACCCCACCGCACCAGCATCCCCCGGGGCACCTCATAGGGCACACTCCCCTGCCCAGTGCTTCCACCTCCTCAGCCTCCCTGGGACCCCAGCGCTTGCCTGACCCCCGAAAGGGGAGTGAGGACAACCGAAGGGCGGGTGGGTTCATTATCTCACAGACATGGAGTTCCCTTATAGCTTCCCTTATATAGTTCCCTTATATAGTTCCCAGTGGAACTCCATGTCTGTGAGCCACTTCACCTCCCTCCATCACGGGGCTCTGGGGATGACCACCCTGTGTGCAGCCCCTTTAAATCCCCGGCCACTGCATCTCCCGAGTCCTGAGGCAAATCCCGGCTCATGGGCCCTGCCCACCTCCACACACTTCCAGAAAGCGATTTCCCACCGGCAGGTCTCACACCACGAGCAGGTCCCTCACTGGGCTCCATGTCCTGCCACATGGGGGCCACAGAACCCAGCCCCTCGAAGCGAGAGCTCACTGTCCTTCGCCATCACGTGGGGAGGAGGTATGGGACCTGCGGTGGCTCCCCTGTACCTCCTTCCTCACAAACTCTTCCTCCCTGCTTCGGCCCAGAGCCAGGGGACGCTTCAAAGGGCCCAAACTTTTAAACTTTCAAAAAGGGCCCAGACATTTGAAAAGTCCGATTTTTTGTAGTATAATTTCTCTACATTAAGTGTACGGCTCAATTGGCTTTGACCAACGTAGAACACCTGCTGGCTAGAAATCCCAGTGTGGGGCTGGTGCAGTGGCACTGTGGGTTGGGCCGCAGTCCACACTGGCAGTAGTCAAACTTTACTACATAAACGGAAATGGTGACTCAGGTTCTCACTTTAGAATTCCTTTACCAGCATAATCACGCATACATGCAGAACTAGGCACAAAAGAATTCCACGGAACACTATTTCTAATAGCCAGAAAAAAGGAGAAACACCCAAAAATACAGAGCAGCCAGTTGCTGGACCAGCTGCTCCACTTCCGACCCAGCTCCTCGCTAACGTGCCTGGGAAAGCAGTGGATGATGGCACAAACGCTTGGGCCTCTGCACCCGCGTGGGAGACTCGGATGGAGTTCCTGGCTCCTGGCTTCAGCTTAACCCAGCCGCAATCGTAGCAGCTATTTGGGGCGAGAACCAGCAGATGGGAGATCTCTGACAATCTACCTTTCAAGTAAATAAATTTTTTTTTCCAAAAATCCCTGTTACTAGACAGTGTATCAGATTACACTGAACTATCCTGCATTCCCTGAGCAATTAAATCTAGTACAAGAAGCTTCAACATGGCCGACTTTTCTCTTATGCCCTAATCTGAGGTTCATCCAGTCTCCCCTGCCACACATGGGACCTCTGCCCCCAGGGAGCGGGGTGTGTGGCATCCACAGTACTCCCCTGTCCCCAATTCTCCTGGCAGGAAGCCCATGTTCAGCACAGCCTTCTCAGGAAGCTGGGGAGGGGCCAGAATCCAGCAGCTGCCAGCAGGTGGCTCACCGGGCCCCTGCTGCTCTCCAGGCCCGAGGGCCATCTCTGTGATGCTGCGCCTAGGCTGTGGCTCCGGCCCTGCCCACAGTCCTGCCCAGCCAGGCTCCTCCCATCAACCCCATCATTCTTCTCCCTCTCTGGCCAGCAGGGAGACCCTCCAGAGGGTCTTCCCCTTGAGACGAGATGCACTCACCGGATCGTGACACGTGTTTAGTGTTTGGCAGGAGTTTGAAATACAGTTTTATCTTCCCCTAGCTGCTTTGGAGTCAAACAGGTCCCATGGGGGATTCCCCAGGCAGTGTGTGTGCAGAAGGAAGATGGAGAACAGGAGAGGCCCAGGCCGGGGGTTGGGAAGGTGACCTTCCTAACTGGTGAGCACGGTTTGCCCAGCGGGCTCCCTGCCGCCCCTCTCCTGTCACCACCTGTCCTCAGCCCAGCCCGGCTCCGGGCTTTCACTGCGGTGTTCAGTGTGCCGTCTTCTGTTGTTACTAAGCTTTCCAGCTTCCAAAGCGATAAAACTACCAGAATCCTGCTCCCAAACCATCAAGACACACTCGGCCCTTTGCAGGCAAGGTGTGGGATAGCAGAAAGCAAAAGCAACTCAATGGAATTCTTCCCTTTCAACACCAACCGTCAGGGAGGAACTGGTATATACACTGATATATACTTGCCACCTTATCCATCGACCACCAGATCCAACCCCCATCAACTCACAGAGCAGGAAAGTAGGAGTCAGGGAACTGATTAAAACCGAGACCCCTCCATTACACGTTCCCAATGGTGCCAGCGATTCAGCACTCTCTCCCTGCCACACCAGGCCGAGGCCATGGAAAGCCAGGAAGGAGAAACCCACAGATGTCCCCTGCACTGTGCCAGGCAGCTCCAGCACTCACAAGCCACCAGATCCCGGGCCCTGGAGTCTTCACTGTCTGGGGACACGTGCCTCGATGCTGGGCTCCTTCTCGTGGCACCCAGGGCATCTGGGACACCAACCCCATGCCACCATCACACCTATACTAACTAGTTTTGATCTAAAGGGGTGCTGTTTGCCAACAGAGCAATGCCTGCCGGGGCACCAAATGGACACCAATACTTCTTCTAGCACACCAAAGGCCGATCACGGGTGAGACCCCAGCTCTGACCTCTTCCAAGCTCCCTTGGGCCCACATCCCAAGCCTAGAGGTGACACACTGGGGGACGGACATCACCATGACGACAGCACCCATTTTACCTTACACTCTTCATCCAGCAGGTCCAGGATGCCCAGCTTAGCTTCTATGAGGTCAATGCAGGGTTGGTTATCGTAAAAATCGATCAAGGTCCAAGGGATCTGCTCCTTCATGTACTCTTCCTGCTCCAGTTTGAACACGTGCTGGGACGAGCAGGAAAAGACAGAGGTGAGGGGATGGCAGGCACAGCGTAATGCTCGCCTCTCCTGAGCTGTGAGTCCTGGGTCCTGATGGGTAGGAGCTCAGGTGCCAGAAGAGGTTCAGGTGCGGTCACAGCCGTGACGGCAGAGGACCAAGGCTCAGTTAGTTGCATTCCCACTCCTCCACGATCCCTCCCCAGGACATTCCAGTAACTGCCGGCGCTGCTGTGCCCCAGCCAATCACAGCTGCTGCAAACGGCAAGCAACCTGCCGCTGCTTCAATGCCTTAGCAGCCCAGGCTCAGAGGAGCCGGGGTCAAAACCAAGGGGGAGGGGTCGCCTACCCTTCCCCACGTAGCTGCTCGGATCTTAGATCTCATGAACAGTACAGAGTGCCTTGGCGGCACCACCAGAAAACCAAGGATAGGTTAGCTAACCTCAGGGGAAAGAGAAGTGACCTGAGCCGTCCCTCTTGGAAGAGAGCAAGGTCTCCCCCATCCGAGTCCCCCTGGGGGCTGCAAACCCAGCCTACCGAGTTGAACTGCTGCTGAAGCTTCTCATTTGCATAGTTGATACAAAACTGCTCAAAGCTGTTCACCTCAAAGGTCTCAAACCTGCAGGACAGAAAGAGAAGCTGGAGGTAAGAGGCATCTGCTTTTACCGTAGGAGCCACTGGACTTCACCAAGGCCACCCTCACCCTCTACTCCGGCTGGCTCTAGCCCGATCACGGCCGCCAAATCCCCTTCCCTGCCTCCGTGCTCAGAGTCCACGGCGGCAGGCGGCAGGCGGCAGCACCGCAGACGGCCCATCTGGTTAGGAACCTTCCATCGCGTGTCTTTCTGTAGCTAGGATGAGTGCCGACAGCGAGGAGGCTCAGGAGGAGCACACACAGGAAAGACAAAGTCAGCAATGAGTCTCGGATGTGTCCATCACCTTCTCGGTCGCTTTCCTCTCCAGGACTTTATGTTTTGGAAAGGAGAATTATTTGCAGAATCTTACCTGCTATCTTCAACTGTCCACGGCAAACGGGTCCCATCCCCATTGATCTTAACATCAGCCTCTAGCCGGCGCCATGGCTTAACAGGCTAATCCTCCACCTTGCGGCGCCGGCACACCGGGTTCTAGTCCCGGTTGGGGCACCGGATTCTATCCCGGTTGCCCCTCTTCCAGGCCAGCTCTCTGCTATGGCCTGGGAGTGCAGTGGAGGATGGCCCAAGTCCATGGGCCCTGCACCTGCATGGGAGACCAGGAGAAGCACCTGGCTCCTGGCTTCCGATCAGCGCGATGCGCCAGCCGCAGCGGCCATTGGAAGCTGAACCAACGGCAAAAAGGAAGACCTTTTTCTCTGTCTCTCTATCCACTCTGCCTGTCAAAAAGAAAAAACAAAACAAAACAAAACAAAAACATCGGCCTCACCAACCACTGCCCGGGTCAGGGCTGTGGTCGCAGATGCATGAACTGCAAAGGTACCCAGGGGAGGCGACCAGCGGCCCCGAGTTCCAGGAACTCAGCTACTCCTTCAACAGCCTGGGACGCCTTCTCCCAGGTCACACAGAGGTGCTCCAGGGGTGGGCAGATGCCCCCTAGACCGGCATCATTTGGGCTATGCCTCATTCAAGGACCTGGTTCTTCCAGGTTTTAAAGTTACTATCGGTACTGTGACAAATATCAGAAACACATCTTTGAATTCATGACTCTGTCCTTGGGATGTTTCCGTAGGAGGAGAATCACCAAGCCAAAGAGCATCACAAACGGACTCCCAGGAAGGTGGGACTTACGTGGGTGCCACGCCCCTGCCTCCCCACCTGTGAAAGGGCCTTGCTTCCCCGAGACTGGTGACAACGGTTCTGTGGCGATCATCATTGAGCTGGAGTTTCCACCCCGAGAAAAGCACCACCTTTCGGCGCCCCTTCCAGCGCCTTCCTGACAATGTCTTCCGGCGCGTGGTGCAGAGATGCAGCCAGGGTATTTTACAGGAAAACACTTCCATGACCGGGAAAACCCCCAGCCCCCCACACCAGCCCTCGCTGGGAGCGTTAGTGAGCATATGACACGGCTCTCTGGCCAGCAGCGTCTATTAGCTTTTAAAGACCTTTGGTTACTTGGGACATACAAATGTCTGGGTTTGAATTTTAATTCCCTTGATCATTAACAGAGGTCAACAGCTTTCTGCCTGAACGAGTGATCTGTACCTTGTGAACTGCCGGGGAGCCTTGGTACATTGTTAGGTTTTAACGTTTAAAACGGACTCATTTGAACACTCATGCTTTAGAATGTCAACACTGGCACTCGCTGCTCCCGACCGCTGCAGGGGACGGGGTGGGGAGGCAGCCACGGACAGGAGTGCAGGTGCCAGGGACACTGCCAGGAGCGCGTCTTACTAAAAAAAAAAAAAAAAAAAAAAAAAAAAAAAAAAAACTCTTTATTTGACAGAGTTAGTGAAAGAGAGACAGAGAGAAAGGTCTTCCTTCCGTTGGTCCACTCCCCAAATGGCCGCTACGGCCGGCACGCTGCACTGATCCGAAGCCAGGAGCCAGGTGCTTCCTCCTGGTCTCCCATGCGGGTGCAGGGCCCAAGGACTTGGGCCATCCTCCACTGCACTCCCGGGCCACAGCAGAGCGCTGGACTGGAAGAGGAGCAACTGGGTCTAGAACTGGCACCCATATGGGATGCCAGCGCTGCAGGCAGAGGATTAACCAAGTGAGCCATGGCACTAGCCCCAGGAGTGTGTCTTCTAAACCACGCCATGGCGTTTGGGGTGCACCAGGGAGCAATGAGGAGATTCTGAAGGGTTTAAAGTAAGAAATGGCAATTTTCAACTAAGAGACAGGCATGAGAAAAACTGTGATTTGGGGGAAAGTGTGAGAGAGCACAGGCAGGTAACCAAGAAAGGCCACGACACAGAGTAGGAAGCCCCCCTCCCGCCCACCCCAGGACCCGGCTTAGGCTGGGGGTGGCCGAGTGGACAGGTTCTGAAGACACTGAGGGAGACGAGGGCAAGGGAACTGCAAATGACCACTGGGAAATGCAGGCAGGAAACATACAGCTGCCTGGATGGGGGTGTCGCTCTCCGTCACCATCATAAACACCAGTACAGCGGGGCCCACCTTGTACACAAAGCACTAAGGGCCGACGAGGGGCAGACACTGGTGATCAGTGCCCTTGTCTCGCCCACACCACAGGAGGGACGAGCCAGCAGTTCTCCTAACGAATGCCTACGGAGCACTGAGGTCCAGGTGCTCTGAGTTCTCACTGAACGGCCACACCCACCGAGAGGGACTGCTGGTGACTAACCCCACCCCACAGCTGAACAAATGGAAGTCCAGGGATGAAGTAACCCGCCCGAGGTCAGAGGTCAGAGATGCAATGGGCAGGAAAGATGACAGTGAACCCAGAAGGCCTGATTTCTAGGACCACACTCTTAACCCAGAGACAACAGTTCCATAAGAAAGATTAAGTGGAGGCTGGCGCTGTGGTGCAGCAGGTTAAGCCTCTGCCTGTGGTGCTGGTGTCCCATATGGGCGCCGGTTCACGTCCTGGCTGCTCCTCTTCTGATCCAGCTCTCTGCTATGGCCTGGGAAAGCAGAAGAAGGCCCAAGTCCTTGGACCCCTGCACCACGTGGGAGACCCCAAGGAGGTTCCTGGTTCCCACCTTAGGATAGGCCCAGCTCCAGCCATTGCAGCCATTTGGGGAGTAAACCAGCAGGTGGAAGACCTCTCTGTCTCTGCCTCTATCTGTAGCTCTGCCTCTCAAAATATATCTTAAAAAAAAATGACTTGGGGGGCTGTGGACAAGGAGGGTGACTTCCTGGAGGAGGGGGCATTTGAGCACACAGAGCCTGGGGCTGAGCAGCACAGGCTTCGTCCAGCCTTCACCACCTTCACGACTCTTCTTCCCCATCCTCAACACAGACGTGTGGATTTTATCTGCGTGACATCAGTTGCCCCGGCTGGGGGTGCTGCAGAGACAGCTCCCTACGCAGGGGACCACCCAAAAACAGATGCATCAGACATGCAACAGGGCCAGGTCAGCACCTGCAGAGCGTGGGGCTCTGCCCCACACCCACCTCTTCACCAAGGTGTAAGGCATGGAGAAGTGGGGAGATCACCTTGAGATCAAAGGACCCAACTCATGAAAGCACAGCCTTGGGCCATGCCCGCACGGCAGAAATCACTCTAGGCTAATAACACAGGATCAAAGATGCGAAGTCCACACTGGGGTGAAGGGAGCCAGCCCGGCGAGGACAGGCATGGCGTGTGCCACCACGTAGTCCCTGGGGGATGGGCCCTCGCAGCCCGGATGGTGGTGCCACAGCCTGAGCGAGCGAGCTCAGACCCTCACCCCTCCCTCTTCCCACCCCAAGAAAGGTTGCTGACACAGCCAAGCCCAGAGGAAATTTAATTAACAAAACCCAGAAGGAAGATGAAAGAGCTACCCCAGCAAGTGGCCAGATAATAGCAGCGGGTGAAGATTTAAATACATCCTACTTGTCATACTTTAAAGGTTTATACTGGTAGCACTCCACAAAGAACATTCTCATTAATTTGAGATAGCCTGAAATTAGCTCATAATTTCCCTATTTCTAAGATATCATCTGCGAACAATTTCTGTGCCATCGAGCGTAATTACGGTAGTGCCACGGGGCCAGGGACGAATGAGGGTCTCGGGTCTAAGACGCCCAACCTCGGAAAGCCAGCTGGGGAGACAGGGCAGCTTCTGCTTTGCAAGGGAATTATCTTTGTAGTGATTCTTCCCATCAACAGCGAGGACTTCAGAGAATCAACACAAAGGATCGATTTATGGTTCATCACATAAAAATGTCACCAAAAAATTTATAGACCAGGGGGAATCAGATTTCTCATGTGAAGTCAATGCGTGGGCCATCTGGACTGGAACCCCTGGGTGGGAGGAAGGTCAGAGACCGGGAAGACGCAGAGCTGAGACCCAGCATCTGCACCCGGAACCTCGGGTTTCCTTCTCACTCCCCGGCACTGTCAGGCCCACAGATGCCTCCGGAAAAAAGCAGTGCACGTCAGAAAGTGAAACTGCAATAAACAGGAGCCAACCACTGACTCCGAGTTAATTATTAACCCCAGCTCTAGGACCAGAGAGGCAGGGAGAGGCTTCCAAGGTTGGGAAACAGCACTGTCCTGGGGTGGGGGTGGGGGTGGGGGTGTCAAAGGCCCTGGAATCTCTGAGCAAGGACTGGTCTTTCCAGTTCCCGAAGATATTCTCTGGCAGTCCACCTTTGGTAGAATCAAAGGACACAAGGACACGCGACACAGGTTAGACAGAAAGGAGAGCTGCTAGGGAGGCTTATTATTAAAAAAGGAGATGGGGAAATTCCTAGTAAGCCTTTGGAAATGCAGTGTTTGTGATAGAGCTCAGGGAAGTGACAAACATTTTTTCAAGGTCTCCTTGCACCCTGAAAAGCCCGTGAACTCTCAGAGAGGCATCTCGGGGCCTGTGGGAGAGGACGACCCTCTGATCTCCTTTCTCAACAGCCATGGGACCGGACGCTGGCCGCACCTGCCAGTGGCAGAACTTAAATTCTGCTCAAGCGCTTTGCCCGGTGCCTAGAAGTCCCATCCTATCCCCCCAACCCCCCACCCTTACCCCCACGAAGCTCCAGGCCCCTGGCTTCGGCCTGGCTCAGCCCTGGCCATTGCAGCCATTTAGGCAGTGAACCAGCAGATGCAAGACCTCTCCCCCTCCCCACCTCTGTTACTCTGCATCTCAAATGAATCTTAAAAAGGAAAAAAAAAAAAAAAAAAGCAGCACACAGAGGAATCAGAACCACCTTGGAGGCCTGAGTTGAACCGGGAGGGAGGCTGGGATCCCAAGGCAAGCCCAGCAGCTTCAGGTGATGCTACAAGTCTGAGAACACAGAGGCCAGTCACACATGCCCAGCCCAGAGACCACATGACCGAGGACCTTCTGGGCTGCCCAGGCCTGGGCTACAGGAGAAGCACAGTCGCCCTCCATTCGCTGCAATCTTTCCACACGGGTCAGAGGAGCCGGGTGATTCTCTGAATAACTATACTGGGGCAATAAAATTGCCCAGTTTTAAATTTTTAACATTTATTTTCTTTTTATTTGAAAGACACAGAGAGAACAAAGAGATCGATCTTCCAACTACCTACTGGTTCACTCCCCAAATGCCTGCAACAGCAGGGACTGGGCCTGGCTGAAATCAGGGGTCCAGAACTCACACAGGGGTGTGGCAGGGACCCAGGTCCCTCGAGCCGTCACCTGCTGCCTCCCAGGACACATTAGCAGGAAGCTAGATCAGAAGCTGAGTAGCTGGAACTCAAACCAGGCACTCCGATACTATGGGACATGGACATCTCAAGCCACAACTGTGCCAGGTACCTGCTCTTGAAAGTATTTTTGTTTGTTTGCTTTAGAGACAGAGATAGATGACAAAGAGAGCTCCAATCCACTGTGTACTCCCCCAAATGCCTGGGACTGGACCAAACCAGGAGCTCAATCCAGGTCTCCTCTGTGAATGGCAGGAACCCAATTACTTTAGCCATCACCTCTGCCCCCTAGGGTCTGCGTTAACAGGAAGCTGGAGGCAGGAGCCAGAGCCAGGAACCGAACCCAGGTACTAGAGGGTGGGATGTGGGATGATGGATGTCTTAATTGCTATGTGAAATGCACATATCATTTCAAACAAAATGAATGAACAGGTCCTGGCACTGTGGCACAGTGGATGAAGCTACTGTTTGCAATACCAGCATTCCATGCAGGGTGCTGGTTGGAGTCCTGGCTACTCCACTTCTGAGCCATTTTCCTGCTAACGTGCCTGGAAAGGCAGCACAGGATGGCTCAAGTATGTGGGCCCCCATCACCTATGTAGGAAACCAGAATGGAGTGCCTGGCTCTGGCTTGGTCCTGGAGCTGACCTCGCTGTTGAGGCTATTTGGGAAGTAAACCAGCTGATGGAAGAGATCTTTTTTCTCTCACACGCTCTGTCACTCTAAGTAAATAAAAACACCCAACTTAAAAAAATAATTTCTTCCATGAAAATGATGAAGGAGAACAGTGGATTTAAGTTCACTTATAATAAACCATTAAAGTCAATTGGCAGAAAGGGAGAAAACATTTGCAAATCTTAATTCTGTTAAAGGGTTAATATCCATCATATGAGAAAAAAAACCTTCCGACTCAATGGCAAAAACAAATAACCTGATTTAAAAACAGGCACAGAACTTAGACATTTCTCCAGAGAAGAAATATCAACTCCCATGAGACACGTGCAAAGATGACGCCATCACTAGTCCCTAGGGAATACGACCGAGAGTCACCAGCATTAGGACGGCTCGAGCACAACAGAAGACAGTGTGGTGAGGATGCGGAGGAACCCGAATCCCTGTGCACACTGGTGGGAATGGGAAACAGCACAGCCTCTATGGAAACAGCATAGCCTCTAGGTTTTCCACTACAGCAAACAATACCAAAACTCCAAGAAACTACAAGTAGAGGGGCCTGCATTGTGGCATAGCAGGTAAAGCAGCTGCCTGCAGTTCCGGCATCCCATATGACTGCCAGTTCAAGTCCCAGCTGCTCCACTTCCAATCTAGCTCTCTGTTAACGGGCCTAGAAAAGCAGTAGATGGTGGCCCAAGTCCTTGGGCCCCTGCACCCGCATGGAAGACCTGGAAGAAGCTCCTGGCTCCGGATCAGTGCAGCTGTAGCCATTGTGGCCATTTGGGAGTGAACCAACAGAGGAAAGACTTTTCTCTGACTCTCTCTCTCACCTTCTGTAACTCTACCTGTCAAATAAATAAATAAAAATCTTAAAAAAAAAATTACAAGTAGAACTACTGGGCAACTCAGTAATGTCACTTGCAGGCATATTTCTGAAAGAGTGAAGAGTGGGGCCTCCAAGAGACATTTGCACACCCATGTTCATGGCAGCACCATTCACAACAGCCTCCAGGTGGGAGCAACTCCGAAGTCCATCAGTGGATGAATGGATAAACAAAAGGTGAGGCGTGCAGACAATGGATTATCAGTCAACCCTCAAAAAGTAACTCCCACCACATGCTACATAAACCTGGAGGATCTTATGCTAAGTGAAAGCAGTCATTCCCGAGAACACAAATACCACATGGCTCCATGTAGAAGAAACATCTAATGCAGTCAAACCCACAGCAAGAGGAAGTGGAAGGATGGCTGCCAGGTGGCTGGGCACGGTACCAGGGGGCTGTCTGAGGGGTGTGGATGTTCAGTGGGATGAAGTAGCTGTGAAGAGTACGTCCACAATGTGACTATACCCAACAGCACCCAACAGTACACCCAATGGCACACCCAACAGTACACCCAACGGCACACCCAAGGGAATCCAACAGCACAAGCAATAGTACCCAACAGCACTCAACAACACCCAAGGCACACCCAACAACACCCAATGGCACACCCAACCATACACTCAACAGCACACCAAACAATACACCCAATGGTACATCTAACAGCACACAACAGCATACCCAATGGTACATCTAACACCACACAACAGCATACCCAATGGTGCACTCAACAGTGGTAAAGGGTAGAAATTTCCTTTAACAAAATACTGACATGTTTTCAAAGCACCCATCATTGAAGAGCACTAAGCAGAGCTGGCTAATTAAGTGTAGGGACGCAAATTAACACAGAAGATTGAGAAAGACAAAATCCCAGCACATCCATTTCCTGCTTCCCAGGGCCAAAACTTCCCGCCCTCCTCCCCAGCCCTCCTCCCCATTATCCAAGCATCGATCTCCCACACCCTGCTTAGCTGCACATGTCTCCCAAGGCCACTGCTCTCAGCAAGAGCAGGCTGGCCATAACCAAAGTGCCCTGCTACCTTGGCACCGCAAAGGCTGAAATCAAAGACAAATATGTGTTTATTTCTCTCAAATGGAAGCCACTTATTTCCTGTTGCCTCAAGGAAGGGAGAAGAATAAAGAATTAAAATTGCAAGCATTCAAGCCTGGTTAATGCAACATGACAAGGAAACCCCAACCCAAAGCTGCCAGGCCCCCCACTAACTCATTTCCATGTCCTGACTGCTAAGAAACAGCCGGCAGGCAGCTTCACAGATCCTTGGTTAATGGAAGAGCTTGGCTCAGCTAAACTGCTCTGGGTATTGCAAGCTTTGCATTTTTGGGGAGCTAGGACTGGGGAGCACGATGTAGGGAAGCTGTTCTTGCAGAACACTGGGCTGCGCCTCGTGCTGGTGGAGGCAGCTGTGGCCACGCCAGTGCCTTCAGGAGTTCCCAGCCTCTTGTATTCCACAAGCTACCCAGCAGCCTGAACAGCCGACAGGCAGAGCAGCACCGGATGCTGGCTCGCACGAGGGCCTTCCAAAAGGTGGTGGAAAACACGACGCGGGGACGGCAGACTGGTCTTGCATTCCCCCAAATCTCTTTTAATTGGGTTTTTCCATAAACGTTTGGAAGTCCTCCTGTAAACACAGTGGTGGGTGTTTGTTTACTCTGGGTGCCACTTCTACAGCAACACTGGAGACATTCACAAACTTGGAGTGCCTCATCTACAGTGTGGAACTCTTGTCGGTGCCACCTCTCAGCCAGCAGTGCCCTGGGTGGGTGCTGTGGTGCCTCTGGGTGCAGGAAGCCCGGCTACAGGAACTGGCGCCCATCGTGGCAGGGGGAGGTGGGGGGAGCAAGTCCTCTCCCACTGGCCAGCTGTGTGCGTGCAGTCCCTACCTGACTACCTAGTCCCTCCGGCTGAACGGGGCTGCCTGTATACAAGCGTATGTCTGTACCTTCCCTGTTCTCTCCAGACTGGCCACTCTGCTGCTCACAGAGGCAAGCCAGGAGGGCCAAGAAAGTCACCTGCTCACCCCAAGGGCAGCCTCCCCAGGTACCACGGCACCCCCGTGTGCAGGCTGAGATAGAACGAGTGACACGTTGGGTAGAAAGTCTCCTTCCCCTGGAGATTGGAACTGGGGGGAGAGGGGGTTTTTCAAAAAAAAAAGTACACAATGATGCTTCTGTGTTCTACTGCCTGGGAGGATGAAATACCCACCTGGCAGAGCTGCGAGTGTGGCCTGAGGCCTGGAGTAACTGCCAACAGCCAGGGAGCCATCCGAGAGGGCGAGCAGTGGGGCGTCCAGTGTGACGCCCACCTCCAGGTAACTGAGGGATGGCCACAGCGAGCCACCGACCAGCAGACTCGGGGTGGGGGGTTCCCTTGACAGCACACGGCTCACTCACGCCATCCCAAGTTTCCACCAGCTACTTCTCATCGTTTTCCCAAGATTAAGAAACGATGTCACTGATCCGACAGACCAGAAAAGGTACCTCCAGACTCAAGCCACCTGCTGTCCTCTCCCGGGAGTTTGCGATGCGCCCTCTGGCCGGGGAGGGCCTTATCCGCAGCCATCGCTCAGCGGCCCAGCTCACCGCCCACTCGGGGAGACTCTCAGTGCCTTCTCGGCTGTGTGTACAGGTGTGCATTCAGAGAATGTTTGCAAGTGCTTTCCTGGGCAGCCCACAGCCCAGGTAGACAGCTCGCTCCTCAGCTCTGACCCCACTGCCTAATTTGTTATCTCTAACTCTGCCCTGCACGGAGTCCTGGCATCGCCTCTCTGCGGGGAGGGCGAGGAGGAGGAGGAGTCTCTCTAAATACGCCCACTTCTTCACGTGGCCTGAAAACCGTACATTAGCTCCTGGGGAAGAGCAAGAGGAATGAAAGCAAGCAAGCCTGCACGAGGGGGAAGCTTCCCAGGAATGCTCCCGAGAACAACAGACGAACCCTCTTACAAGCTACGTCTCTCCTTCAGGCAGTCACAGGACCTTAGGGAGAATACATCCAACCTCGGAAATTAAATGGTAAGTATCAGCCCCAAATCCCAGCCGACCCCCGAGACCTCCCACCGATGAGCAGACTTCCACTGCGATCCGGGGAGGGCGCAGTCTGCATATCTGCAAGGCACCATGCAGAAAACACGCACGCGTACTTTGGACCCAAGGCAGGGTGTCTGACACATCGGTTAGCACCGAACGGCCGAGAGCTTACGTGTTGTTCACAAAAACGAGTGCCTGGCCGGCGCCGCGGCTCACTAGGCTAATCCTCCACCTTGCGGCGCCGGCACACCGGGTTCTAGTCCCGGTCGGGGCACCGATCCTGTCCTGGTTGCCCCTCTTCCAGGCCAGCTCTCTGCTGTGGCCAGGGAGTGCAGTGGAGGATGGCCCAAGTGCTTGGGCCCTGCACCCCATGGGAGACCAGGAGAAGCACCTGGCTCCTGCCATCGGAGCAGCGCGGTGTGCTGGCCGCAGCGCGCCTACCGCGGCGGCCATTGGAGGGTGAACCAACGGCAAAAGGAAGACCTCTCTGTCTCTCACTGTCCACTCTGCCTGTCAAAAATAAAAAATAAAAAAAATAAGAAAAAATAAAAAATAAAAAAACGAGTGCCTGTTGATCCTCCTAAACCGAAACTTCAGCACAGCCCGATTCCTGTGCAGGCCGCCTCAGGGCATGGGGTCAGCCATGGCCACCCAGGTTTCTCTGGGCTCCCCTTCACAAGGCAGCTCTTGGGGTCGGTATTTTGGGAAAGTCCATGAAAATACTCGAGGCAGAGAGGATGGCACAGGACTTTTCACACGGAAGCAGTGAGTTTCCAGAGAACCCAGGCTGTTCTGCGCATTCCCAAGAGTGACCAGAAGGGCCAAGGACAGCAGGTGCTTGGCCATCCAGGAGAACTGGCCTGCCTGGGGTCACTCTGTGGAAACCCTGGAGAGCTCCCGAGGGGACGCATCCTCCCGCCTCCCTGTACAGGGTGACTCTCACACTCTGCTTTTTCCTCCCATCTTGACTGTGGCTCCTATTCTAAAGGGGCCTCCCCACGTCCCATACTCTACTCTCTACCTTTATTTTTAATTTTTTTAAAAAAAATTTTGCTATCACTTTATTTGAAAGAAAGAGAGAGAAAGAGATGGCTCTACCTTCCATCCACTGGCTCACTCCCTAAATGCCCCCAGCCAGAGCCCAGACTCCACCCAGGTCTCCCAAGTGTTTGAGTCATCACCCGCAGCTTCCCAGGGTGAGCATTAACAGGGAGCTGCACTGGAAGCAGACGAACTGGGACTCGAACCAGCCACTGCAATACAGGATGGGACCTTCCCAAGAGGTGTCCCTAACGACTTCGCCCAATGCACCCCCCACCACCACTCTGTACATGATCCAGTCCAAACCCCACCTCCTTTCCATGACTGTAAACAAAGGTGCCCTTTTCAGACTTGAAACTTGCCCAGAGTGAAGCATCCAAAGCCCTGGAAAAGCCAGCCCTACATTTCCTTCTGGTTCCTCTTGCATTACTAACTCACACGCTTAACCCTGCAGCTAGCTCCTGGGGCTTCCGGGACGCCAGAAATCAAGCCGCCTCCTGCCTGCTCTCTCACAGGAGAGGTGACTCAACTCTGAGACCCAGGGAGAGGCAAAGTAGCAGAGACATCGTGCAGAGAGGTGGCAGGTGGCTCTCCTTCCCTGCGGCCCAGTCTCGGCCCACTGAGCAGTCTGTCTCGCTGGAACCCCAGTGTTCCTATGATTCTGTGCTTCTGTGGGCCTGAGGTTCTAGTCCAAGACAGAGGCCAAGGCTTCTACGGCTAAAGATCCAGGAGGATCTCATCTGCTGCCAAGGGCAGAATACTGGTCAGAAAGCGCATGGGCGTCTGTAACCCAGTTCATGTGACTTCAAACAATTCTAGAAGGATCTGGGAAGAGCCTCCGACTGTACCACAAAACCTCACTCAGAGCTATAGACACCAAAGACCACAGAAGGGCTGTGATCTTAGTCAACCAGCCAGGTGATGACAGCACCGACAAAAGCCCAGTCTCCCGGTGCCTAGTGAGGTGCACCCCCCACCACCACCACCATGCCAGGCTACCTCTCCCTGCTGGAAACACACCATTATAAGCAACAGTCATTTCAAAGCACACACAAGCATCTGTACAGCACCACATAGCACCAGGGTACTAATCACCTTGACTCCGTCGGCAGTCATACACCAATGAGGTCAAACGCTAACTTGAAATACAGAACCAGAACTTGTTCTCACCATAACTCCGAGGACCTCGCTGGGCAAGCCATTTCCTTCTTGGGCATCCATTTTCCAGTCGTAAAGGACTCTCACCAAGAGAGCTACTGGTGTTCTGACAAGGTTCATGCTTCCCTGGGACTGTCCACTAAATCGTAGGACACCTAGCACCCCTGGCCTCACGCCAACAGTGACCCCAGTCGTTGTGACAACCCACACCGCCCCTCCCAACTTTAACTCCCGTGCGTAAGAACGACCAGAAGCTCTCTAAGGCCCTCGCTGGCTCAGGGACGCCAGCAGGAGGACAGCAGTGACGGAGCAGCCTACCCGTAGATGTCCAGGACGCCGATGAAGGAGTGCTGCTTGAGGGAGGTGTGCAGGGCCTTGTTGATGTGCTCCACGATCCAACCGAACAGCTGCGCGTAGATGTGCTTGGCCAGGGCATTGCGGGCGTTCACCACCTGCTGCAGGGACATGGTCTTCACGTAGGTCTCCGAGGTGGTGACCAGCTTGCGGTGGCACAGCCAGTGCTCCATCTGACTGTGCTCCACTCCGAGCAGGCGGCAGAAGTTACCCAGGTGCTCATCCTGGGGCTGGGGAGGGCGGGCAAGAGGCTGGTTCAGGAGGGGTGTGGAGGAGAAGCCCAGCCACGCTCTCTTCCCTCCAAGTCAAACCCGAAGCTCCCAGGGAGCCTCTCTCTCATACACACGCCACTAAGCAGAGAGAACAATGAAAGCCTAAACAGTGTTGCTTGAACTGATCATTCCACCTGCTAATGAGCGCGTCCTCGAGTAGCTTAGGAAGGGATAATGTACTCTGGGGTGGGAGCCGGCGGGCAGCAAGCCTCACAGGGAACAGCAGGTGCACCTGCAGAAGTCCCCACATGGCAGCTGCCCACAGAGTGGTTCTCTTGCTCATGCCTGGATTCTCCACTCACAAGTCTCCCTGTCTAACTGGCTGGATGCTCAGACATGAACCCCAGAAGCCTAAAGCTGGAGGGGGCCCGCACAGAGCACGTGGCCCCTTCTCTGAGGTAACGGGGACTGGCCAGCCCGTGACCCTCTTCTGGGTGGGACAGAGAACTCTGACATTTCCCTAACGCCGAGTCCTCTGGCCGTTCTCCTACAGATACCCAAAATCCATCTACTCAAACACACGATTACAAAACAACAGACCGTCAGAGCAGAGAGGACGCCTCAAAATCCTGCACACTGGTGTTTTTCCAAAGCACGGTGGTGGGACGGCAGTCACCAAGCCCAAGGGGAGCGGGTGGCAGCAGGCTGAGCACAGCCGAGCACGCCCTGTCTGCATGGAGCAGACACTCCAAGTCCGACCTAAGAACTCCGAAGTTCCTGAGCAACTGCCCCGATGAGGCTCCCAGGAAAACACCTTTAGAATTACCATCCTAGTGCATGCCCCCTCGTTATTCAGATGAGCCACGAGCTCCTTCTCCACAGGACAGGAGAGCCAGCCTGCTTTGGACCTGCTGGGTATGGGGGTTGCCACAGCCACCTCCCCCAGCCAGTGGCCTTTCTCTCCGTACCCACCTTCCTCCCCAACCCCCCACCCCAAGCCACGGATGGCAGGGTTAAGCGCCTGGGCGCAGTTTGTCAGGCAGCAAGTTCAGAGGTGGCAAGCGTCCAACTTGTCCATCTGACCTCTTTCCAAGAAATCCTTAATTGCTATGCATCACACTGCACATGCACTCACTCACCCTTCAAGGGCCTGCGCCCAGGGCGCCCTGCTCTCCCTGCTGTCCCCCACCGTGAGCAGAGAGATGGGGGGGGAGTCCACCGGCTGCAGGGGTGCCTGGCTTGCTCCTCCCTCACCTCATGCACACAGCTGACTGCCGGTGCTAACCGAAACTGCTGAAACATGGTACAATGACACTGAAGCATGATTTAATGACGCTAAATCCATTAAAGATAGCCAGCACCACAGGTAGCAGATTAGCTCTATGGGCCCATGTTGCCGAATTCAAGAAATAAATTGCTTCTAGGGTCCAACTCATCGGGTACTGCTGCATCTCCAAGGTAAGTCTGGCAGCCACAGACTGCGTTCTTAGGCTTTAATTAAAAATAAAAACTGCCAGGCAGAAGGCGCGGTGCTTGTGGATAGGCAGCCTTTCAAATAGGAGGGATCAACCAAGACCCACTGGACAGAGCAGTCACGACACGCAATGACACTTTTTCTTCTTTTAAAGAGAGAACAAGCGAGCGCACAAGAGAGGGGTCTTTAGTCACTGGCTCACTCCCCAGATGGCTCACCCACCTGGGTCCAGCAGGTAAGGGTCGGGAATGTGGGAGCTGGTGGTGTTGGGTGCGCCAGCAGTTCCTAACGTCTGATGACAGCCAGGCTGCGAGTGCACCCATTGCCTCGGAGAAGCAAGGCCGACAGCAGCATGGGGAAGGAACACTTGCTGGGCCCTGTCCTGCCCTTCCCATCAACTCACATTCTGATGGCAAGAAAGGCCTCTGCGTCTTCACCCCCGTCCAGGCAAGGAGGCTCTCAAGGTCCACTCCGGCCCTGACAACAAGGCCGCAAGGGTCAGGAGCTCGACCACCGGGAGCTCCGAGCTGAGGTCTCCCCCACACGGGTTCCAGTGACTCTCACCCCCGCACTGCACACAGTGGGAAGTAACCTCAGGAAGGCTGTGAACCCCGGCAGCCTGGGCTCAGACCTCACTGTTCACTGGCTCCCCAACTTCTGACTGCAGAACAATCTAAGGCCGGCCCAAGCAGAAACCTGCATTTACAAGCTGTCCATGACTGCCCGTCAGCTGTCAGAGCAAGGGCTGCCGGGCCACCTGGGTCCCAGACTCTGCCTCTCTGGCCCCCTCCCCCACCCCTTCTCACCACGCAATGCTCCGTCCACCCTTCCCCAGGCATGCTCAGCAGGCACCCGCACACGTCAGGGTAGAACAGTGGCCCTAATAGGCCTGGTCCCGGGCTTTAGTTGGGGGACACAGGCTTCGAACAAATCAGTGCAAACCTTTCCTTCAGGCCTGAGCGCTCCGATCCAAGACGCTTCACTGAACCCCAAGCCTTGGCTTTCCAAAGAGCCACTGCCTCCTGCCCGGCCACCAGTCCTAAGGACTCAGATTAGGGGCTTGGCTGGCCTGCACTGGAGGCTCCAGGCCACAGGTGCCGCTCTGTGTACCTAAGTCTCAGCACCACGGCTGCCAGTCCCACTGCACTGCACACCCTACAGGTGCACACACAGCCTGGTGGTCATCAGATGTTAGGAACTGTTCTAGGACACGCAACACTGAGAGCTCCCACACTGCGACCCTTGCCTGCTGGGCCCATGTGGGTGAGCCACCATGCTCACCGATGACAGCAGCAGGGCTAACACACCCAGGGGCCTTCCTAAACCCAGAACCACCCCCTTTGAGGGAAAAAATACTGGGTGAGGAAGCAGGGCAGTGATGAGCTCTGGCTGATCCCAGCTACAGTTCTGGTCTTCCTCTCCCTGAAGGCAGCAACAGCTGGGATTAGAGAAATCCTAGCCCAAGACAAACAGAAGGAGATTAACAAATGTCCACTTCATTGAAGAGAGCATCAGCTTGCGGACGGCACGGACACACGCCCACACTCATATTCTAGAAGGTTCTCTCGTCTTTTCCCAGCATCTGGTTCTTTAAATTTTACACCCCCAGGAGCAAGAATCACATGCTTTGTACCTCCCAGTACCCACCTGTAAACACAAACAAAACAGTGTGTAGCAAACAGCTGCAGACGCATCTACTCAAGGCCAACCCAACACCACTGAATTCCAGACAGGACACAGTCGCCGCTGTGTGGGTGTCACTCACGGGGCCTTACCCCATCTGCCCCTCAACATCCTTCCTCCACCACCTGGGGCCACAGACAGCAGCTTTCGCCTTGAGCACGCATGGCTCCCTGGAGAGCCTACCTCCCACCGTCAGAACCTTGACGAGAGTCACTGCCCAGGGGGACGGTAAGCACCCTTGAGGCAGCCACCAAGTCTGGTGCCCGGAACGCCATCATCTCCTCACCATGGGGACCATTGGTGTGGACCTCAGAGGGGACTCGATGCGTGGATCACATGCAACAGGATTTCCTGTACTTCCGGGTGCCTAGAAATCACCCTTGCAAGAACAATCTATTGAACAGCGACCACGTTCCCTGGCTGTGGGGACAGACACTGGATGGCAGCTGATTTGAAAGGCACCGGTTCTTTCACAAAATTATCAGTAAGGGAACAGAAACCACTACCACTACCATTAAGAATACATAACCTACAAGCGTCCTCTAAGTGCAGACACGCATTTCAGTCACGTTAAGCTGTAGCGAGAGAGCGCAGTGCACGCATTTTATCCCCAGGGCCGGTGTGCAACTCACTGATATACTACAGGAATCGCCATCCCGCTCAGCCTGAATCTCCACACTTCCGAGGTGCAGGATAGAAGCAATTATCTTAAAAATGCTTATCTGATGGGACTCTCTCACTCCTGGAAGAGAAAAAGAAAATACGTGAATGACTCTCAGTATCATGATAGGATTAAAAAAAAAAAAAAAGTACGTTTTAACCTTTTTAAGGACTTCTTCCAAACAAGGTCTGGTTTTCCTTTCTGGGCCAGTGACTCCCACAATAATCCAGGCTCCTCACCAAGTCATTGCCACCCACAGTGACGGCTCAGAGGGCAAAGGGGCTCCGTGGGCCACAGAGGAAACACCCCAGCTCTGATGGTCCTGACAGAACCACATGGGTCGTGCCACCATCCTGACTTCGAGGAGCAGCTGGGATCAGACTCGTTCTGGACTTCATGCCAACCAAATGCTTTATGGATGATTTGATGAGTTTAAGGAGCACGGCTAATTATCTGCAGTTCTTTTCCACCCAAAACAGTATCCTGCAAACATCTGTGATGCATATCCCCAGCGCCAGTGTGCAAGAGGACAAGGCTCTCTTGGAACCCGGTTCCAGGGGCTGCAAGGCCAGCTGGCTCAGGGCCCCGGATGGGGGCTGCTGTTCCCCACTCTGCCTGCACCTTCATACACACCCGTCCCAGAGCCGCTGCCGCACCAGACACCCTGCCGTCAGGTCTGTCCCTTACTCAGGAACGAAGAGGCTTTAATAATTGAAGTTCAGCTTGAAAGCATGTCTTTTTAAATTACAAAATAGGGGCCGGTGTTGGGGCGCAGCAGGTTAAAGCCCTGGCCTGAAGCGCTGGCATCCCATATGGGCACCGGTTCTAGTCCCAGCTGCTCCTCTTCAGATCCAGCTTTCTGCTACGGCCTGGGAGACTACGTGGGAGACCCGGAAGAAGCTCCTGGCTTCAGATCGGCACAGCTCCGGCTGTTGTGGCCAACTGGGGAGTGAACCATCGGATGGAAGACCTCTCTCTGTCTCTCTCTCTGCCTCTCCTTCTCTCTGTGTAACTCTTTCAAATAAATAAATAAATCTTTTTAAAAAAATTACAAAATATTCCAGACTTCCAACAAGAAGGCTAAAATAATGCACATTAGTAAATCCACACCTGGTTTAAGAAACACGGTTGTTCCTCCACCCCACCCTAGCCTGCAGGGCCTGATCTTCAAGGCACCACTTGACTTAGGCTAAAAGGAAAGTCAACCACCAGTGTACATGGGCGGCAGAGAAGGGTCAGGCTAGGACTAAACATTGCCCAGGGGCAGGCATCTGCCCTGGTGCTTAAGACACTACTTAGGACACCCATTCCCCCATCAGAGTGTCTGGGTTTGACACCTGCTCTGCTTCCGATTCCAGCTTCCTGCTAGGGCGGGAGCAGCAGTGAGGACTCGTGTGACTGGGTTCCTGCCACTCACGTGGGAGACCCGGATGCAGCTCCCAGCTCAAGTCCCAGCTACTGTGGGCATTTGGGAAGTCAACCAGAGGATCAGAGTTTTTTGTCCTTGCCTCTCTAAAGAAACAGAACCATTCTCCAGA
Source organism: Lepus europaeus (assembly GCF_033115175.1). Classification (NCBI taxonomy): domain Eukaryota; kingdom Metazoa; phylum Chordata; class Mammalia; order Lagomorpha; family Leporidae; genus Lepus; species Lepus europaeus. Next base: position 97,906,124 of record NC_084835.1, read on the forward strand.
TAATCCAGAGTAGACAACCCAAGCATGAATTAAACAAGATTAACCGCAGGCTTTAAGGGGGGATGGCCGCTCCCACGTAAGCCTTTCAGGGACAGGGACGTAGTTCCTGTTGACTATGGGAGCTTTGTGATCACATAGCCCAGAGCCCAGGACAGAGCCTGGGCCAGAGCAGGAGGCTCTGAAGTACGAACAAAGGAACAGCTGGATAGAAGACTGCGACACAAAGAGCAAGGACCTGCAGACATCCGCAGAAACAGAGGCGTCCCCGATCTGCCTTATTTCAGTTGCATAATCTAAAAGCCAGAGGCTCCTGGTTCAGTTAACCGGGTAAGTATGGCACCAGGAAGACACGCTCGAGCCAGGGGCTGCCGTCCAGGGCAAGGTGGGAAGCCAGATGCTTCTGCAACTGCGGATGGAGGCAGGCACTGGGCTTTGAGTCTGAGCTCGAGTGCACTGCTCTCGGGCGAGTCCCCTTAGGAGTCAGCAGTGGGTGCTGGGACCATTTCACAGGCAAGTGGGAAACCCTGCAGTCAGCTTTTCTCCGTCCCCACTTGTTCTCGGGAGACAAGGCTCTGTCCATTTTCCAAGTCCTAAGCCCCCTGTCATAGCAACAGTGTGAGTGACATGTTTGAACCCCTGTGCCACACTGACGACAAAGTCCCCCCCCCTTTTTTTGACAGATTTAGACAGTGAGAGAGAGACAAAGAGAAAGGTCTTCCCTCTGTTGGTTCACCCCAAAAATGGCCACCATGGCCAGAGCTACGCCGATCCAAAGCCAGGAGCAGGTGCTTCCTCCAGGTCTCCCATGCAGGTGCAGGGGCCCAAGCACTTGGGCCATCCTCCACTGCCTTTCCTGGGCCACAGCAGAGATCTGGACTGGAAGAGGAGCAACCAGGACTAGAACCTGGCGCCCCAACCGGGACTAGAACCCGGGGTACCGGTGCCGCAGGCAGAGGATTAGCCAAGTGAGCCATGGCGCCGGCCCAAAGTCTTTTCTTACTACAGGGTTCTGATAAGCTGCACATCACCATAGGAAGACAGAAACAGAACAAAAATTCAAACAGTTGGGGCTAGCACTGTAGCACAGCAGGGTTAAGCGACACTGGCATCCCGTACTGGAGCTCCAGTTTGAGTCTTGGCTGCATTTCTTATGATCTAGCTCCCTAATGGGCCTGGGATGGCAGTGGAAGATGGCCCTAGTATTTGGACCCTTTGCCATCACCCATGTGGGAGACCCAGATGGAGCTCTGGGTGCCTGGCCCAGCCCCAGCCACTGTGGCCACTTGGGGAATGAACCAGTGGATGAATGCATGTGTGTGCTCATTTATTCTATCACTCTGCCTTTCAAATAAATAAGTCTTTAGAAGAAAAAAAATCAACTAATAAAACAGAAAATAAAAGAGGGTGTCAACCTATGGCCCAGAGCCCACAGCCTGTTTCTGTAACGGGTGTTATTGGAAGTCACAGCCACCTGCTCACACCTTCTCCAAGGCTGCCCTGGTGATGCACAGAGGAGCTTAAGTGCAGGTGCAATGGAAACCCCATGAGCCACAGGGCCTCAAACATTCACTATCTGTCCCTTAAGAAAACGCGTGCCAACCCCTGGAGTGCAAAAAACTATCTGTCCCTTAAGAAAACGCGTGCCAACCCCTGGAGTGCAAAAAACCAAAACCAAAACCATACATACTTATGGAAGAGAAGGGAAGACAGTCTACGACCTTCCTGAGAGGGCCTGACCCTGTCTTAAACTAGCTCCCGCCCTCTGTGCACGCCTGCTTGACAGGGGCCGCTGCCAGAGGCCCTCTCCTCTCTGACAAGCTAGGCAGAATGTACCCTGCCCCCAGCTCTGGCAAATCAGACGGGCAGTGGTGCCAGGAGCCACCTTTGACGCCTAAGAATTCCCGAAGAAACCCTGCAAAGTCTCCTCTCTGCCCCCTCCCCTCTCTCACCTTTGACTTCCCTCCCCCTCCTCGCCCTGCCTTGAGAGGTCAGAGCTGGGCCTGTCATCATTTCCCCTTGGTCTGCTGGTGCAATGTCAAGCCTGCTCCTCGGAGGGCACCACAGTGATTGCCCAGACAAGGGCAGCAAGAAGGCATCTGCCCCGTTATCACCAGCGACCTCCTTGGTGGCCCTCCTTGGCCTCAGCCAGGACTCCCCAGCAGTGGCAGCTTCTGAGCTCGCCTGGGCGGCTCCTGTCAACCAGGGCGGGTCCACACCCTGAGGGGCAGCTGGCTGCAGGCAGCTCTCAACAGTTCCTTGGCTGGCTGTTACTCCTCACCCTAGACATAGCAGCTGTCCCCTGCACCCTGTAAGTCCCCTTTCATCCCTTTTAATCGTCGGTCACCTATTGTGGCTCTGTTTGTTCACTGTTTATATCCGTGCTCCCCTGTTGGAATAATCAGCGGCCTCTGTCTCAGTTCGTGGGTACAGATGACAAACCCTGGCCACACACCTGTTACAGGAGAAGTGACCATGCATGGATGACTCGTTTCCTCCCTATACAGAGGGGAGGGTGTGTCCTGTCTGGTCTTGCTTTACCTGGACACTGGCTAAAACTTCTCTGGCTCCCACACCAGAGACCGTACCGTGCCACTCTGGGTGAACCCCAGGGCTCAGGGGCTGGGAAAACACAGGAGCCATCCCCAGCCAGGTCTCGGGTCCCAGGCCGACTTCCCATGCTTTCCTTTCCTGGCTGCAGGCCCCAGGAACCCAGTTCCATTCTCCAATTCTGAAAGGCTGACTGCCCTCCACCTGGCCACTGTGAGAGGAGGCTCTTCTATCCCAAAACCAGCAGTCTCCTGCAGCCGTGCTGCCCCCTGAGGGCAGAGTTCCCGACCCAAGGACTCCTCCACCAAGCTCTCGAAGGAGCTGGAGCCAACAGAATGAGCAGAGTTCACAGGGCAGAGCCGCGAGGGCTGGTCTGCTCCCCACTCTGCTCTGTGACTGCGGCCCCTGGGGTTAGGGCCACAGAGTTCTCTGCTGGGGCACACGGCCTCCACGCCCAGCCCCCAGCACGAAAGGACAGGGCCGTACTTGCTTCTCCTCCAGTGGTTTTTGAAGACCTGAGCAAGGGAAAAATAATACCTGTGGGTACCTGGGACAGAGACTCTTGAGTCCTGAGGTTTTCTTTTAATTTATTCTCTTCTACTTGAGAGATAGTGATGGGGGCAGGGAAGGGAGAGAAGGAGATGTTCCATCCACTGGTTCACTCCCCCAAATGCCTGCACCAGTGGGGGCTGGGCCAGGCTAAAGCCAGGAATCAGCTCGATCCAGGTCTCCGTGAGAGTGGCAGGGGCCTAAGTACTGGGGCCATCACTGCTGGCCCCCTGGAATGCACTAGCGGGAAGCAGGATGGGAGGTGGTGGTGTGAGCGCTCCCCCATGGGAGGTGGGAGTCCCAAGAGCTGGCTTCACCTGTGGCGCCCCAACACCCACCTCTCAAATGCTTATTTTTGAGAAAGACCAACAAAGCTCCAGATGCTGAGCTCTGAAGCCTGAGGGCCGAGACGGTTCCGAGTAAAACCATGTTCACCAAGGACGAGAGGGCTCCCCGTTAGCCGTGTGGCAGGATGAGGGGCTCCCTGTTAGCCACATGGCACATCACCTTGTTTCCTGCCCTCCGCCCACCTCCCACCCAGAAGCTGCTTACCCAGGAGCGTGAAAGCTTGCCGCGTCTTCTCGAAGTCCTCAGCATCGTCCACGCCCTCGATGCGCGTGTCTCCGCCCTGGGAGGTGTAGAAAAAGTCCTCTGCACACGCTGTGGGAGGCAAGGCAGCGAGGCGTGAGGCACTGGCCTCAGCCCTGCATCACCTGCAGGCCACGAGCCACAGGGGGTTCTGCTCCAGCACACGGGCCCAGGCCCAACTCCAGTGAAATCCCTGAACATGTTCTGTACCCAGAATCACAAATGGGAGAGAAAAGTGGAATACCGGGAGAGAGAAGTATGCTACCTCGGGACGACACACCACCATATTCACACAACACTGGTGCGGGAAAAACACCTGTGCACCCAGAGAAGTCACGGACAGAGCAACTTCAAAGGATTCCCCATGGGCTTGCCCTTGAGTGGCCGCGAGGCCCACGGCCAAGGCCACACCCCCCAGCATTGTGCTCTCATGACCTCAGGCATGCTACCCAGCTCACGCAGCATGCGAGGGGCAGTGACAGGCCCAAGGGGGGGGGGGGGTCTATGTTCACCTGTTTTCTAAAGCGCACACTTGAACTCTGCAGGCACACAAACAAGTGCAGTCCGAGGCCCCCACCCTCACTCAGGTCCTCTTTGCTCAGGCCTCCACAAAAGCACTTGGCAAAGAGGGGCCCAGCTGTGTCCTAGGGTTCACAGCCAACCTCACACAGCAGGGGAAAGACGGGACAAGCCCCAGACAGCACCCATACCACTGGGGGCACAGGCTCAGAAGTCAGCATTTAAGGCAACAGGTGCACATCATCAAAGTGATGCTTAAACATCGCTTGAGTCTTTGGGAAAACATGCTGCCACCCCACTGTCACTTGCATTTAAGTGTGCAATGCTGGCATTTGCCAAAACTGGACACGGTGGCGTCCCTCCCCCTGGAGCCCCAGTGGAGCTCCTCCCCAGGCTGGTCGCGTGCACTCACACGCACATCAGGCTGCTGTGCCAGCATGCGGCCTCACTGCGGCTCCCAGCACTCGCTCCAACACCTGGTCCCTCTCCACACCGACTGCCACTGTCCTGGGTCTCACCTTCAGCTCCTGCCCTTCAAGATCTACCTCCAAAATGCTGGCCACACAGATCACACCTCTCTCCACCGCACGCCCTTCAGACAGAGGCCAAGACCTCAGCACAGCCTCTTCACTGCTCCGGATGCTGCTTGCTCCCTCCTCCCCCATCTCTGTGTCCAGCTGCATGGTCTCCTTACCATCCTTCATCCCTCCACCTGCCCTGTGCCTCCATGGCCCCTGCCTGCTCCTCCTCCCTTGTGTCTCCCCAGCTCTTCCGGCCAGGCTCTGACCACAGTGGACTTGGCCAGCTCCTGCAGCCCGTGAGGCACACAGGACCAGGCCTGCCAGGAAGTGGCAGAGTGAACTCAGCCCTAAAGCCAAGTCTGACCACCCAATGCTGCCCAGGGGAACGAGCGATAGCAGCAGCACTACATGTTCTGAAGGGGCTTCCCGAATGCTCTGAGGACTGGCGGCCCAGGCCCGTGAACTGGGGGAACAGAGACGCCGGCCCTGTGCTTACTCGCAAATTCTCACAAAGAAAACCCCATCAGACCTTTGCAGAGGACAGCAGAGCGGCTCCCACCTACCGAACTGCTCTGTAAGCTCTGGCACAGAGCAAGGTGACGGCCCAAAGGCTAAGCGATGGCTCCCGCCCTCTCTTGCCTTTGTGCTCCTTTGCACAGCACCTCATCTGACGGTGTGGACAGCATCCACCCGAGGAAGACGATGCTATGCATCCCCATTGTTTTTCCAGACAAACAGGTGCAGGGTGTTCAGGATTTCCCATGACTGCCTGGGAGCCATTACTAGACTATACTGTGGTGGAGATGACAGCCAATCTATGACACACACACACACACACATACACACCCTGTGCCCCGACTTTGCCATCCACACCACTGAACTCATCAAGGTCGGAGACCACATCAGGAAGTCACCAGACACACGGAACATTGGACTTCCACACTGCAGGGGGGGCTCCTCCATCTTCCCAAGACCCCTGATTGTGCACAGCCAGGGTCCTGCTGCCGGACACGCATACCGACACACCCCCAGCAGACCGAGACACGCCCAGCAGACCGAGACACGCCCAGCAGACCGAGACACGCCCAGCAGCCTCCCCGCCCCCAGGTCCCACTGGGGCTCGTCGCTGGGTCAGTAGCAGCATTGGCTGCTGAACGACCTGCATCCAGCCAAAGTGACTGCCTCCTTCCCAGCTGTGTAAGGTCTACACCCACCTCCGTTCAGATCACTCCCCAGACTCCTAGTCAGAGACATCCAAACAGCACTCAGTGTCCCCAGCCTGCCTGGGTCTTGGCTGTCCATTCAAACCCTCCGCTGCTCATCACAGCCCACAGCAATCCCCCCTGCCCCCAGGTTGGGTCTCTCTCCTTCTACTAAGAATTCCCGTGAAGAAACACCCTGCAAAGTTTCCTATCAACTGGCTGAACGGGCAGACACCAGATCAGGCACCATCAGACCACAGCTGGGCATGAACCAGAGGATGAGCGCACCGGACCATGAAGCCCAAGGTCACGGGATCGTGCAGGCCACACGCTACCTCTGCAAGGCCAGAGGAGACCACCCACACAGCTGTGGGAGCGAGAAGGGAATGTACCCCACAATCACTGGAAAGTTGTGTTTCAGGAGAAATGGGTCCCGAGCAGTATCTCCCACCACCCAGTCACTCTAGCAGTCAGTCAGTGAACATTTTTTCCCATGTGAGGTCATTTAAAAGGCAAACACCACCAACAGTGAGGACATGAAGAACACGGGGGACCAGTCTGTTCTCGGGGGCACAGAACGCAGACGGGCCGGGGTCCTGCCCAGACTCCTGTGCGTCAGAACAGCATGTCTAGGGGGAAGAGAAGGAAGCAAGGTAGGTCTGAACATTGGCTTCTTGCCACCGGCTCGCCTTCACTTACGGGACATGGCCAGCCACTGTAGACCAGGGTTATTCGCAAAGCTGCACGCCGAGCGAGCCTCGGGGCTCCCAGCCAACCTGCCCGCGAGGCTGCAGCCTCTCCCTCTTCAGAGCACAAGAACGGCCCAAGGGCTCTTCACAAGCAGGAGAGAGAGTCCAAGAAACTGCCCAGGTTGGGCGGTTCTCAGGCACTGCAGCCAGGGCCCCCAGGAGTACGCACCGGGCAGACAGGGAGTAAAGCAAAGTCCTTTTCTACCTCGACAGAACTCATGGAAGTGAGGAGGAATTTAGGAGGTTTTCCTCCCCATTACTTTACGGTCACGTCTGGGACAGAGTGATGTGAGGATAGCCAGAGGGATCTTGCAAAAAAAATTGTAAAAACATTTAAATCTCAGGGCCTGTGCTGTGTTAGAGTAGACGAAGCCATTGCCTGAAAGGCTGGCATCCCATAGGAGTGCTGCTTGGAGTGCCGGCTCCTCCACTTCCTATCCAGCGCCCTGCTAATGTGCCTGGGAAAGTAGCAACAGATGGCCCAGGTACTTGGGCCCCTGCCACCCGTCTGGGAGACCCAGTGAAGCTTCTGGCTCCCGGCTTCAGCATAGCCTACCCCAGGTCATTGTGGCCATTTAGGGTGTAAATCAGAAGATGGACTATATCTATCCCTCTGTGTAACTCTGCCTTCAAATAAATAAACACTGAAAAAAAAAATTTTCTTTTAATCTACAGGTTAGCCCTGAAGCGCCAGTTGGGCCCATGTCCCACTCTGGGAAGCAAAGAGGAAGATGGAAGTGACCCGTAATGTGACCACCAACCTGGCCACTTAGGACAGAGCTACTATCCGAGCCACAAGGTGCCCTGGAGGATGGTGCTACACAGGACTGCTCAGCAGCTGACAGTCTTCATCCGCAAGGACAGCCCGGCAGCCCTGGGAGAACTGGACTTGCAAGCAGTGCACAGCTGTGAGAACAGGTGTCACCCAGAGCTTCCTCCTCGGGGTCCCAATGTAAGTACCACTCCCAGGGGACCTCTGGCCCTCCTCCGCTGTGCTCCCCTCAGCACGGCTCCCATCGCTGAGATGGCAACTGATAAGGCAAGCAAGGGCAGGACCCACATCCGCGGGGTTCAGTGCTACGCCTCCAGTGCCTAGCACAGCCCGAGTCGGATGTGGCAAATGAAGGGATGAACGCGCAGTCGCACGGTACTGCCATCAAGTTCTATAGATGCTCAAAAGCGGGGAAGCCAAGCTGAGGGGTGGACCTAGGTCGAAACCACTGGATGCGTCTGAGCTACAGGAGATCTGGCACTTGACAATTTCAGATCAGGGACAGCCACGCCCCAGAAGCCCGTTTCTCCCGCAGGTGCGGAGACCAATCAACCTCAGTCTAGACACCCAGCACTTCATGCCATCTGCTGGTACTGGCCCTCTACACACATACCCACCAGAACACAGGCAACAAGCCAGGGACAGGATGCTTGGCAGACATGAGGATGTGACTTGGCCCCAGGCTGGTTCTTATCACACACAAGCGCACGGAGACTCCACAGCAGAGATCAGCCAGTGCTCCTAAGGAAGCCCCACATGGGAAGGGGGCGGGGCAGGGGCTCCAGGTCCCAGGAGAGACTCTGGGGTGCAGAATCAAGGACTAAAGCTGTTGGCCGCACCGCGGCTCAATAGGCTAATCCTCTGCCTGCGGCACTGGCACACTGGGTTCCAGCCCCAGTCGGGGTGCCGGATTCTGTCCCAGTTGCCCCTCTTCCAGGCCAGCTCTCTGCTGTGGCCTGGGAGGGCAGTGGAGGATGGCCCAAATCCTTGGGCCCTGCACCTGCATGGGAGACCAGGAGAAGCACCTGGCTCCTGCCTTCGGATCAGCGTGGTGTGCCGGCTGCAGCGGCCATTGGAGGGTGAACCAACGGCAAAGGAAGACCTTTCTCTCTGTCTCTCTCTCACTGTCCACTCTGCCTGTCAAAAACAAACAAACAAAAAAACCAAAAAACTGAAACTGTTGCCTCTCCCCTAGCTCCACATCAACAACCTCACAGCAATAAAGGGTGGTGCCCACCATCAGCTGGGGACAACAAGGTGACTCATCCCACTGCCTCCAGAGTCGACTTCTGCAGGTGCACTGGAAGCCTCCACACCTGTTCAGGCGAGATCCGTCAGCCTGGCAGTGCTCAGTTTCAGCCACCCGAGCCCCCGCTTACCTTCCGCAGCAACACCCACGCCTCACAGACAGCCCCAGAGCATCCTCCCTGCATCCCAGCTGTATCCTCACCTGCCTCCTTCCTTCCCTCTCAAATCCTTAACTATGACTTAAAACAAGCTGGCCACAGTTTCACACGCATTCCCCAAATCTCTGGATCTTCATGGAAACGGCGGACTCCCCAAGATGCCTCTGGTGGAAAGGGAGAACACGTTCCACCCCGCCGTGCCTCTCCTCCTCCCCACGCTTCCTGTGGCAGGCAGCCTGGGTGCAGTTACTTCCGATTTACCTGGGGGCAGTGACGTTCACAGAGGTCTGGGGACAGCGCCAGGTCGGAGCGGAGCACGGACCCACAGCAGAGGGCTTTGTGCAGAGCCCCCAGTTGCTCACTACGGCGGCGGCAGCCCACGCCCAGGGGACCCGCAGGCAGCTGCTGACTTACTTAGCGCGAGTTCTTTGAATTCTGGAAGACTGGCAGCAGCACAGAGCTGGTAAAAGATGTGGTAATTCCTCTCGTCGTCTGCCTGGAGCGGGAGAGAGCAGAGCGGCTTCAGGGCGATGAGCCCCAAGATCACCCGGCACCCCTTCTAGCTGCAGGTGCTCTGGGCGCTGGAGGCCACACCTGATGCTTTCCTCCACAGCTCTGCCACCTTCGATTCCCTCCTGATCTTTCATTCACTGTCCCTGGCGTTCGTCCAACCTGGCGACCTTTACTTCCCAACCTATGTGAACGCTTACATTTTCTTTTTCCTTCTGGATGGAACACCATTGTTGTGATGGTCCGTATGCAACATCATTGGTGGGCCAGCCAATCAACAAACACTGATTCAACTTCCGTGATGCCTGGCTCACGTGTAGATGGCAGTCTCCCTGTGGTAGCAGTCATTCTACTCGGATTCCAGCCCCTTTCTTTCTGGAAGACTTGGAGTGAAGGCAACACCTGCCCATCCCATCAGGCTCATGGTGGGCACAGTGCCCAGGCTGGCCTTGCACTGGCAGAGTGGCTTTGGGTGTGTGTGTGCGCGTGTGCATGTGTGTGCGTGTGTGTGTGCATGTGTGTATGTGCATGTTGGGGGGTGGCTCCAGAGGTCTTTGCAGACAGCAAAGGAAGAGGAGCCGTGTGCAGCACACACACCTTGCCCCCAGCACAGCAGCTGCTCCCATTACAATAGGAAAAGGAAGGGCAAGCGGGCGTGAGGCACAGAGAAAGCCCAAGGGACAAAGGGGACAGGGGCTGGCTGAAAAACCCTTGGGATGTTGGTTGAGCACCGGCTTGGAGAGGTCGCCCAGAATTGCACAGCCGAAGCCACGGTGCTGCTCCCTCTGAAAGCTGGGGACGGAGAGGCCACTGAACCCGAGAAGAGAGCAGGCTACGGACCCAACCCAGGACTCCCAGCGCCACCTCAGTCCAGCGTCAGGACTGCTCTGGGGGTGAGTGCCATGACCACCAGCAAAGGCAGAGTGGATGAGAAGGGTCACACGGCAGCAGGCGGTACTCGGGCAGCAGGACATGAGAGGGAAGCCACGACCCAGGGAGAATCCAGCCAGGCAGGAAGTGGGAACCCATTTATTTGAAAAGGAAACTGAGCGGGTAGCAGGTGTAATTATTTTCTTAAGCTACCAAATAAGAAGGCTCTCATGAAAGTAAGAACCCAGACTCTGTGACCGTCTCAGACCCTAAGACTTTAAACTCCAGGAGAAAAAGGACAGCCTTGCTCTTTACGGAATCCCTGGTATCTGGCACGGAGCCAGCCTGAGACTGGACCTGAACACTGCATAGGAGACTTTTGAGACCTAAAGTCTACACCCCTGCAATGAACGTTTGTTGATGAGAAACAGAGAAAATGGGACAAGGGCATCCAACGCCAGCACCAAAAGACAAGCCACGCTTTGGGCTAGCGAGGGGGCGGGGGCACCAAGGGAGGGACCCACGGGACGCATCCAGAGGGGCTTGCATCCCACACTCACCTGGAAGACCACTCTGGACTTCTCCAACAGGTAGGTCCTCATGTTGGCCCCAATGATGTGGTACCGTTTGTCGAAGCCAATCTGAATGTACTTCCCAAAGCGGCTGCTGTTGTCATTGCGAGTGGTTTTAGCATTGCCAATGGCCTGGATGGAACAAACAGCAACACAACAGGTGCCCATAAACGGAGGGTTTTCTACATCGCGTGACTGTGTCTCCGTGGCTGCACCTGTCTCCCTGCTCCCCGTCCTTACAGAGCCCTCTGCTGTAGAGACAACAATGGGCCAAGCTAAGCAGCAGGAACAAAATGAAGTCATTTCCCACAGCTCCCATACTCCTAAGGATGGCCGAGGAGAGCGAGTTGGTTGGTGGGCTCTCTCTTGGCTTGGGGTTGGGGGGGAGGCGCAGGCATCATGTGAGGGCTACAGCGTAGCAGTCACCCTGGAATCACAAGGGAAAAGTCTCAGGATCACAGAGACCTCGCTCGGATATCCTTGAACTTCCAAACCAACGCCAGAGCCTGCTAGTTCTGAACTTTTTCTGAGAAAAACAAACCCTCCTGTGCTTAATCCGTGTTGTTCAGATCTCCGGGAACACGAGGTCTGACGTTGTTCCCCAACACTAAGTGGTACTTCCTAGAAAAAGCCGGAAGTCAACGCCTGCCCCCTTCCACACCTCATCGTTAGGACGAATCAAGAAGCCATCTTCCTCCTCGGTATCGTTTCTCCTGCCGCAGCACGGGCACAGCTCAGAATCCAGGATCTTAGGGGCAGGCATTGTGGCGTGGCCAGGAAAGCTGCCACCTGTGATGCTGGCATCCTGTATGGGCACCGGTTCCTGTCCCGGCTGCTCCACTTCCAAACCAGCTCTCTGCTCATGGTCTGGGAAAAGCAGCAGATATGGCCCAAGTACCCGAGTCCCTGCCACCTGTGTGGGAGACTGGAGGAAGCTCCTGGCTTCATCCTGGACCTGTGCTGACTGTTAGAGCTATGTTATTCCCACTGGGGAATGGACCAGTGGACGGAAGATCTATCTCTCCCTCTGACTTTAAAAATAAGTAAAAAAATCATCTAGAATTTAAAAAAAAAATGAGTGGCTAAACAATTTCATGGTAATAATATTTACTTTCTATTAAAAATCACATTGATTATGGATTGGTAATGATCTCCCTCGTGCATACAGGGGTCTGAGGACTTCGGCCACCTTCCACTGCTTTCCCAGATTCATAAGCAGGGAGCTGGATCATAAGTGGAGCAGCCAGGACTCAAATTGGCACCCATATGGGATGTGGGCACTGCAGATGGTAGCTTAATCTGCTGTGCAACAATGCTGGCCCCAGTAATGAAAAAATTATTATGTTAAGCCTTGGGCAGGTGTTGTGATGCAATAGGTTAGACCACAGCTTAGGAGGCCCACATACTGGAGAACCAGTTTGAGTCCTGGCTGCTCCACTTCCCACCCAGCTTTCTGCTAACGTACCTGGGAAGCAATGGATGATGCCCCAAGTCCTTGAGTTCCTGCTACCCACATGGAAGACCCTGCTACCCACCTGAAAGATCAGGATGGAGTTCCTGGCTTTAGTCTAGACCCACCCTGGCTATGGTGGTCATCTGGGGGAGGGAATCAGTGGATGGAAGGGCATGCCTTTCGAATAAACAAACTTAAAAAAAAAAAATTCTAATCCTCATATGTTCACACTGTTGGGTGGTTAAAATACCTGAAAAATACCCACTTGCACTTCTGAGTAGTCTTGGACACGTGAAGCAAAGAATCCCAACCTATCCTCCACTCCGGCTCAGCCCAATCCCATCACAGAACTCAGTGTCTCCTAACCCCCCACTCTTCGTAACGCTGAGACGCCATCTGCTACAAAGCCAGGAGAGCTGAGCACAAAGCCAAAAGCTGACCCACGACGAACGCGCACAAACACGTCCCGTCGGGTCGGCAGCAGGAGAACCCACACTTCCTCCTGAGTCCAAGTCAGGCCTTGAGTCATCTGCAGAAACCAAAGCCCAGCCCAGCTAGGGACGCGGCTTAGCCCAGCACTGGCTCGCATCCACCTATCCACTCCCTGAGGGCACCCAGGCTGACGTCCCTGCAGGTCCAACACATAAACGCCACTGCTTTCGCAGAAAACGCAGGGGACAAAGAAGCACGTCAAACGACATCGCAAGGGGGTCATCAGCAATGGCTAGACGGGAAAACTCTACACAGCCTGGTTTCAACAATGAAGTTTCTATTTCCAAATTTTAATCTCATCTCTCAAAAATCCAAATTCCTTAATTGTAAAATGACATCAAGACTCGCTAGCTTATCTGAGGTCATTGCTTCTCATAGCTTAGGAACACCTTGCCCAGGTTCTAAAGTTCATTGCCAGCAGACCTCCCGAGGCAGATCCGCAAAGCCATATGACGGATCCTAGAGCTGGAACAATTCTGAGTAACTGGGCATATCTAGTAAAATTGCACACGCATGCATCTGACCACTCAGCAATTCTATTTCTAGATAGCACCTAGAAAAACCTCACCCAAGTACAAAAGTGGGCAAGCACGAGAATGTTCAATACCAGCTATTTCCAAAAATAAAATACAACCTAAGTGTCCAGTGGTAAGGAGGGTATAAATAAAATGCAGTAGATTTCTATAATGGCTTACTATAATGCTGTGAGAAGAAATGAGAGCATATTTCATAAACAAAAAATGTCACAGGGCTGGTGTTGTGGTCCAGCAGGTTAAGCTGCTACTAGCATTCTGTATCAGAGCTCTGGCTTAAGTCCTGGCTCCTCCTCTTGCGACTCAGCTCCCTGCGAATGCCCTTGGGAAAGCAGCAGATGATGATCTAAGTACTTGTGCCCTTGCTGCCCATGTGGGAGACTTAAACGAAGTTCCAGGCTCCTGGCTTTGGCCTGAACCAGCCCTGGGCATCATAGCCATTTTGGGGAGTGACCCAGCAGATCGAAGATATTTTAATCTGTCTCTCTCTGTTGCTCTATTGCTCTGCCTCTCAAAATAAATAAATCTTCAAAAGAAAGAAAATGCAATACAGGCTTGGCCACTTTAAAAAACTGTTGAATGAAAAGCAAGCTGCAACATGATTGATGGACTTGGACTCCAGACACACACACACACACACACGCACACACACTGTCTTCAGTCTGCTGGGCTGTGTAGTCAAGAGGGAGGTCCCAGCAGGATGGAAACACAGAGCAGGGAGCAAGGAAAGGCTCTGTGAAGTGAAATTGGACATGAACCTTAAATGAGCAGAGGTCTGCTGGGGAAGGAGTGGGAATTCCATTTCGGAATGGTGTGTGTACACAGGGACAGGCTACGTCGGAGACACACCTGGAGCAGCTGGAGTGTGCCGACACAGGGGATGAGGCAGGTACGCTGGGGGGCAGACTTGTGTATGAATGTGTTCATTGTCGTGGGCTCCCTCATTGAGCTTTTCCAGAAAAGACCCATGAAGAATGTATCTGGTCTGGATTTCTCCTTTTGTGCTCACTGAGCCCCCGAATCCCCTCTCTTTCTCCCAGGAGGAGGGGTCGCTGGCTGCAGCTCCGAGGACCAACCCTGGACAGCAGTCATGCCCAGAAGCCCTGGGGGCCCTCCAGCCTGGGCCAGGCTCTGTCCCTGCTCCAACAGCCTCCTGATCACTAACGTTTGTTTAATCAGCGCAGACTTGTGAACAACTCAGTCCCGGGAGGCCGACAAGCTCTTAAATAGAATGGGGTCAGAGCATGCTGGCGCTACAATAAATCGTCCTGATCCGCCCCAGCCAATGCCAATCTGGCCTCAAGTCGCTGTGAATTCGAACAGCTGCCACTCAGCACAGCCCACTGGGAGCCCCGCCTCCTCGAATGTCCTCCACTCTGTCTTCCCGGGCAGGCATCTACAGCTGCTAGGCAGTAGAAGCAACTAGATGACAGGGGCCTAGCCACCTGCTTCCTCAGGAGGGGCCGCCCTCCCCCGAGACAGGCCAGAGGCATCCGCAATCAGACGGCCGCTGATGGCAATGTGCCTGCACTGGCTCCGCCCTCGAGGAGCCACGCTGCCGACGGAGACTCAGGACTTCAGAAAAGCCCTGTGTTCAGACTTGGGCAGTGCAAAAGCCTTTCTCCCTGCCTGGCCGCTCTGCTTCTAATCCCAGCCGAGCTTTTTTTTCTTCTTCCAGCTCTGTCTTCCCTTCCATGTTCATGTCCAGGCTTTCTCTAGAACACATTTCACAGCAGCTCCAAGGAGAGTCTCTGGGGTGGCAAAATAGTACACTGGACAGATGGGCTCTTCAGACTTGGCCATGTAGATTCCGACATACTGATCTACATGAGGCTGAAAATCAGTGCGGCGTCCAGGCCACTGCTGCGTTTATTCACACCACGTGAGGTCACGCAGGGTTAGGTTGGCTCAGGCAGGCGTCCCCTCTCCTTTGGGAGTCAGCAGCTGCACCCCACAGGGTGTATTTTGGAGTGTGCACGTTACTCTTGTATTTCTCTCATGCCAACACATCCTGCTTCTCCCCACCCTCCCCACAAACCATCAGCTCCCCAGATACCCAGTGGGGTGTGGCAAACACCAGCTAACTTCAAACCACCCCCACGGAGAAAGCAATCTGGCAGTGGAGGCTTAGTCCCATGGCCCAAAGGCAGAAACACCCCAACTAAATGTGCTGCACATTCATGCAACAAAGTATCACGCAGCCAGCAAGACTGAACGAGCATCCAGACACTAAGTGAAAGGAGCCGGTCCCAAAAGGGCCAACGCTGGACAAGTCCACCTGATGGAGGAACCTTGAGTAGGCAAAGCAGGGAAGGGTGAACTAAGAGCAATGATTTAATGGCTACAAAGTTTTGAAAGTAGAAGATGGCAGCTTGAACACGGGCAATGCTACTGAATTGTGCACTTGAAACGGTAAGATGGGAAATTTTATGTTATGCATATTATACGATAAAAATTAAAACACTGCTCCTATGCCTCATGTTAGGTCAGCTGGTGATCTGCCCTCACTAAATCCCAGTGTTTGACAATTGCTCCCGCCCACCAAAGAGGCCGCTTCGGCTTTGCCCAGGATAACCACTTCCTCTGTCTCTAAATCTAGGAGTCTCCCATCTCTCTGAAATCTTACTGCCTAGGAGGTTAATGGAACTTGCAAATTCAGAGTGAAGAAGTAGCCTTGCTTTGTGCCTATTCCAGGTAAGACGGTGCTCAGAGTGGGCTCCTGGGGGAACTCCCCAAATACAGGCTTGATGAGCAGCCTCAGGGACGCCAAGGCCAGGGTCCGTGAACATCCTATGAATGGGGCCACGGCCAGGCCCTGACCTCAGGACTTTAAAACACACAGAGAGAAAACGGGCTACCAACTAACTGCTGGGCAGCAGGGAAGCAAACTACAGTAAAGCACGTAGGAGCGTAAAACGCTCAGTGATGTGGGGACAAGGCTCATGCTGCCACACACAGTGAAAATCCAGGAGTCTGAATGGCTATGCACCTGCTGGGGGGGCCACAGAGCCTCCCACCCCTTCATTCTCTTGCACCTTCCAGCGAGGAAGCCCTTGGTACCCTTCAAGTAGGGCAACAGTTCTCAAAGTGTGGCACCCCAACTGGCAGCACGTGCTCACCCAGGAACCTGGGAGAAATAAAGTTTGTCGGGCCCCTTCCCAGGCTCGCAGACTCAAACTCTGCAGGCAGGGCCCGGGAGTCTGGGCTTTGCAAGACCCTCAGTGCTTCTCGCGTGAGAAGCATTGTGAAGGAGCACAAGTGTGCCTTCGAGTTTTATCTGCTTAGTAAAAATGCCTTCCACTGTACTGACCGTGTCCCTACCCGTCCAAGAACCAACACTGGAACTTGCTCTTGTTGAGTTCTTTGCAAGGGGTTGGAGTCCCATCACTCAGCACAGAACGACGCGTCTCCAAGTAACAGAATTCTGACAGCAGGAAGTTTTGCCTGGATAATCAACAGACACCCATGAATTCAGACTCAAAGGTCACTCCTGAGCTTGGTAAAGAAAAAGATAAGGGTTGGGGTGGGGGGCGGCTGGGAGCAGGGAAGACCCTGGCAGGTTCTCACTCCCTCCAGCTCCAACACTCACAAGACACCAAACACATGAGAGCTTGCGTCTTAGCCAACGCAGCCAAACTGGAGCTTCGTCGGCAGCTCGCGGCCTCAACTGAATCCCTTCTTCCCAGAATAAAGGGGCTGGCAGAGAGGGCCTGTTCTTACTCGACTGTTGCCCAGTGACAAAGAGCCCCAGCTGCCAAGGACGGGGCAGCAAACCCGGCCCAGAGACCGTGAAGCCCCTCGGCCCCCCCAGCAGACGTCAGTCTTCACAGAGGTGAGATAAAACAGGAAATGGCCGGTCCGATTCCGAATGTGATTAAGTTACAGCAACATCTCATTGTCAGAAGCCACCTCTGGCACTGCCCTCACTCCCGCCCAGTCCAGGACATTCACACAGAAGCCCTGGCTGATGCGTGCGAGGGGAGAAGGCCCAGACAGAAGCCGCTCCGGCCAGCCTGTCCATCAGAGGGCGCTGCTTCCTGCAGCTCCACGACACGCATCTCGCTTCTACCTCCCTCTCCCCTCCTTCCCCAGGACAAAATATATTCACACTTTTTTCCCGGGGTTGGGTGGGGGGAGAATCTACTTAGCTTCCCCACCTCCCAGGAGGGTCACCCTGACCGAGCAGAGTGGGCGGGGCCCTGACTTCCTGACCCAGGATGTCAGCAGGGGAGGCGGGGAGGGACGACAGTCACTGGGACACGCAGCACAGAGCCAGAGCCGGAGGACGCTGCACCAGCACCAGGACTTGAGGGTCACCATGGGGTCAGGACAGTGTCCCCTTTGCAGTTTCGGGGGCACCTCTGGGATTCTCCTCCTCGACAATGGACAGGGGAACTCAAGGCGAGGTGTAAATGCCGCCTCCAGGAGCCGCAGCCAGGCATCCTCGGGACCCACTACGCCAGGCCCCCAGCCAGGCTGGAGACGCCCACAAGTCTTTACCTCCATGATGGGACTGGACGCCAGGACCTTCTCTTCAATGTTGGTGTCACTGGCTGAGCCGCTGACTGTGGCGAAGTAGCGCATGGCGTACTTGGCCGACACGGTCTTCCCGGCTCCAGACTCTCCGCTGACGATGATGGACTGGTTCTTCTCATCTCTGGGAAAAGGGAAAAAGCTCCAGTCAGCTGCTGGCTGTGGCAGGGCCCTGGTGCCTTCCAGAGATGCTGTTTCAAGGGCCTGAGCTGGGTCAGGACACTGTTCTCACGTTCAGGGGCACACGAGGAGCGACCGCCTAGCAACCCGCCCTCCAGCACGCCTGCTCGGGACGTGAAAGCAGCAAGGAGGAAAGCACTTCCCAGAGCACCTCCCCAGCAGTGGGGCTCCTCTTCAGCACCCAAAGGGGACACAGCCAGGTCACTCCCCACTTCTGTCTGGGGGCAGAGCCCCTAGACCACCTCCTGACACACACCTTTCCAGTTTTTCACTTAAAGACACACTCAGTTCCCAGTCTCACCTGTAGATCTCTAACATGCCCAGCGTGGGCCACTGCACACATCACAGGTTCTTCACGAACCAGGATCTCTTCTCCTCCCCCTGCACCTGAGCTCAGCATGCCAGCACACAGAGTTGGACACTTCTGCTCACACAGCTCCATCACACGGGGCACGCTGCTGGCCACCAGGCTGACCCTGCCTCCACCCTCCCAGAAGTTGGATTAAGCAGCTACCTCTTGCAATAAGAGGGAGCTGGGTCAGACCAAACGGAAAGCAGACAGAAGACTCTCTGCACTCCTGAAATCATCTCCATTTGCTCCCTTTACAACGGAGCAGCAGGCAGACAAGGGAAAGGCAGTCCGTCGGCCCTCAGGAACGTAGAGGTTCATGGCAGTAACAGAGGGAAGACGAACATTTGCACCAGTTTTGGGAAATCAATTGCCTTTAAGGGTTGTGCTCAACTGCCTCTTTCCAGTTCACAAACGCACGGCCAGAAAGGCAGGCACTGGGTTCTCAAGCACCTGGCACACAGCCTCTAAGCACCTGGCACACAGCTCACACTCAACGCACGCCGCGGGACAAGTGACTGAGCCCTCCTCTTCCAGAGGGACGCGGGTTTAGCACTCTGGTCTCCTGGCAGCAGCCTGGCACTCCTTACGCCAGCTGCCATGATTTCCCCCCGCAGAGTGGACTACAGGACGGGGAAGCCACCATGCGCAGCCTGCCCCACTCTGACAATAACCAGTGCAGTCAGCCCTAAGCTTATCAGGGCAGGCGAATGGACGTTGGCCTCTCTTCTGATCTGGGCCGCCCACCAAGATGCTAGAAAACCAGTGGGATGACAGGACAGAAGCTCCCCGGAGAGGAAGGAGGCAGCCAGAAGAGCGGGGCTGCAGGGGAGAGCACCAGCAGTCACGTGGCAGCTGGGAAGCAGCCTTACCCAGGAGCCACTCTTCATGGTCCCAGCGAGCTGTGGGCACAGCTCACCCAGATCGATCGTCAGCAATGGGGAGGGGACCTGCGGGGACACAGGTGGCCAGCAGACACTGGTGAGAGGATGCTGCTGAAAAAACCATCTTTCACAATGTCTACTCAGTCAATTACTGGAAACGTAGGTAGAACCGCACCTGGTACTGAGGGTGGAGGGGGTGGAGGGAGATGTGGTTGTCCAAGATGCTTCCTGGCTCTGGGCTACCATTGCTACCGCCACAGCTTCTGCAACTCCCCTCCCAGCGCCTGTGAAATCCTCACGTTGAAAGCTGGCTTTACGAGACACCTGTGGGTGCCAACAGCTCCCATTCTCATTCTGTACTGCAGCCAGCAGACAGGGGCCGCCTCTCCCTTGAATACCTTCACTGCCAAATCCTTGGAGAACGGCTCAAGCACAACCACCCCAGGTGGCCAGGAACATAAGCTGGGCTTTCCTCTCTAAAACAGACCCAGTCCGATATCCCCTTTGAAGCTCCCCGTGCACCTGCACCAGCAGCACCGGACTGCAAGCAGCCACACGGAAGGCCTAGAGCTGTGCCCCAGGTCTGTGCCCTTAACCTAAAATAAGGAGACAAGTGAGGATGTGTCTGAGCATTGCCTAGAATGCGGGGGTTCCCACCGTCCCAACCACTTGACAGGGATTCCTGGGAATCAGCACAGGTGCTGGGAAACCAGGATCAGGCCTGTGGAGGAGGGGCCAACGCAGCATACCCAGGATACTGATTGCAGAGACCCCAGTTGTGACATTTGGTGAAGGCAAAGCGCAAACCAGCGTCACCTGCCACTCTCACATCCAGTACATGGAGATGGGAGCTACTCTGCACATCACAGGAAAATGATTGCTCATGCAAGAAAACTGCTCGTGTGGGAGGTCTGAAGAGCAAGTAGACTGTTTCTGAGGGCGAGTGGCCAGGGAGTCAACCAGATGGCCAGTTCATGTGGCAAGTGTGATGGAATCAAAGAGAGAAGAAAGCAAGGCACCAAAACAAACAATAAAAAAAAAAAATCCAGGCAGGCTGTGCAAGAAAATGCTGGTGCTCTAAGGAGACTACACACGCATGACCAAGACACTATCAGGAGTCAAATATTCTGTTTAAAAGATCTGTTCATTTGAGGCTCTTTGGGGGAGCAAATGTGGGAAGTGACCATCAGTGTTACCTCCTGTCCAGTTTGGTGGATGTGAGATCTGAGACAGAGACAGGCGACTGTCAGATAAATTCACCTCTTAGACCAACAAATACACTTCAACGACCTCCTGAATTTAGGCTCATGTGGAATAGTTGGAAACCCTGATCACTTTTATTAGCTCTACTGCACTTCTTTTGCCTCTGCTCCCTGGCCTAGCACAGGGCAAGTGGCAGGTCAGGTGTACACACTCGACCGTGGATGAGCCCAGAAGGCACAACGCACACCACCACTCTCCTCTTGTTCTCCATTCACCACCTGGTTGCTTCCAGCTCACCAGAGAACTGCAATCCAGAACACGGGCATTAAAAGCTGACTTGTACTTCAACCTCATCTGTACCACTCATTACCTATCTTTGAACAGGCAGGCAATTTACCTGACCCTCAGCACCTTAGGACCTTGATTCCTGAGGTCCACACCCTAAGGGTCACCTTGCTTTAGGCCTATGCCTCTAACTTCACCCTGACACTCCTGCCAGATTAAATCTATAAAGCACAGCTCTCATCCTGTTTTTTCCAGTTAAATAACTACCACTGTTTATCATGTCTAAACTCCTTAGTTGAACATCTGAACCTTTATAATACACCCTCCACACACCAAAACCATTAATAAGTATAAAAAATGATGATGCTGTGAAGTGGACATGGACTGTTAGTCTAAGGATCTGCCCTCAGCCCTGGTTCTGCCATCCACACATTCTTTATAAGCAACTTCACCACACTGAATACAGAATACTTTCCATTTCTTGAGGGCATTTCAAAACTTCCATGGAAAATGGAACTCAAAGAGGAGTTTAGTTTGTGTAAAAACTTTGAAATCCATGCACAGCCTTTTCATGATATACATTTTCCATGAATTTTAGAATTTATTTAATTTTATTTATATGAATGGCAGAGAGTAAGAGCAAAATCTAAGGCAAGAATTCTTCCATGTGCTGGTTCACTCCTCAGGGCTGGGCCAGAGGCCAGGAGCCTGGAAATCCATTTAGCTCTCTCACAAGGGTAACCTGAGCCATCACCTGCTGCCTGCCTCCCATTTGCATTAGCAGGAAGATGGATGGGAAGTGGACGTGGGACTCAATCTTAGCCGCTCTGCAATATGGGAATGCAGGCATCTCAAAGAGCAGCTTAACCTACTGCACCACAATGCCTGCCTTCCACGAAGTTTGGTGTTTTTTTTGTTTGTTTGTTTGTTTTTTTGACAGGCAGAGTGGACAGTGAGAGACAGAGAGAAAGGTCTTACTTTTTCCATTGATTCACCCCCCAATGGCCACTGCGGCCGGCACACCACACTGATCCGAAGCTAGGAGCCAGGTGCTTCTCCTGGTCTCCCATGGGGTGCAGGGCCCAAGCACTTGGGCCATCCTCCACTGCCCTCCCGGGCCACAGCAAAGAGCTGGACAGGAAGAGGAGCGACCGGGACAGAATCCGGCACCCCGACCAGGACTAGAACCCGGTGTGCCAGCGCTGCAGGTGGAGGATTAGCCTAGTGAGCCACAACGCAGGCCCTTCCACGAAGTTTTACAAGTCCCCTGAATGCACAGACTTCAAAATGTCCTTGCACTAATAAACTTATCTTTGAACTCCATTTCTTTTTAAAAGATTTATTTCTTTTGAAAGTCAGAGTTACATTAAACAGAGAAGGAGAGGTAGAGGGAGAGAGAGAGAGGTCTTCCATCCACTGGTTCACTCCCCAGATGGTCACAACGGCCAGAGCTGTGCTAATCTGAAGCCAGAAGCTTCTTCCAGGTCTCCCATGTGGGTGCAGGGACCCAAGGACTTGGGCCATCTTCTACTGCCTTCCCAGGCCATAGTAGAGAGCTGGATAGGAAGTGCAGCAGCCAGGACTTGAACTGGCACCCATATGGGATGCCGGCACTGCAGGTGGCACTTTACCCACTACACCACAGCGCCGGCCCCTGAACTTAAATAAATTTATTTATTGAAATAAACGCCCCTGTTTATTTAAAGGTCAGAGTTGAAGGAGACACACAGAGATATACCATCTGTTGGTTCTCCAGAAGGTCACAAGGGCTGGGCCAGGCTGAAGCCAAGAGTTTCTTCCAGGTCTCCCACGTGGGTGACAAAGGCCCAAACACTTGGGCCACCTTCAGGTGCTTTTCCAAGGCCATTAGCAGGGAGCTGGATCAAAGTGGAACAGCTGAGACTTGAACCAGCACCCACATGTCACAGCACCAGCCCCTGAAATCCATTTTCTATGAACTTTCTGAAGTGTATTTGTATTTGTTTAAGTCTACGAGATGAAATGTACTCTTCTTATGATGGTTTTACACTCAGCCACACTGGCCTGCACATCACCCTTGCCCACTTCTCTGCTGTTGATGGCACTCCCTCTGCAAGGTCAGCTCCCCCACCACACCCTTTACCAAGTCCTCCCCACATCCCGGGCCAGGGCCGTCCAGCCCGTCTCCCAGCCGGAGCCTCCCAGCAGCAATTACTCCTCCATCTTCCACCGTCTGACCTTAGGCGAACGTCAGTTAGGTGGACACTACTTGTTCTCCGACTTCAGGTTCCTTCTTTTCCTGGCCCTTCTCTCTTCTCAAAAGTCAAGGGTTGTGACTTGACCTTCCCCAGGGACCTCATCTGTTGCCGACAGCTGATGATTCCTCAACTAAAATCCTAACAGGAAGTCTGGGCGGAGAATAGGTCTTCATTCCAAATTTCAGAAGTTGGGGCAGATCTGTATGAACGGAGCCCTACCCGGCATCCTTTGGAAACATGACCCATGTGTGGCTCCATCCACTCAGCCCAACTGTGGAGGAGACTCAGGTGGCAACTGCAGCCTGCCTTGCAATGCATCCTTGTCTCTCAAGGCCACAGAAATTTGCTTTACAGAAGGTAAACCATGCCTAAGAAACTTCGTGCCCAGGTCCAGGCTGTGCTCAGGAACTCGTGCACTACCCAAAGCAGGAAACACTTCAAGGCCTATCCCTCAAAGACAAGGGCACAGGAATCCCAGGTAAACAGCTCAGCTCTTCTGCAGCTTCTAGGCAAGACACCTGACAACCAACACACACACACACACACACACACCCTCAACCACTCCCCCATTCACACCAGACCCCCTCTTTTCACACCCCAGGGGTGAGATCTAATTGATACTAAATCACCCTGCAAAAGCTTCCCACCACACCACTGCAGTGCTTTGCGCTCATGACTCCATTTCTGGGTGAGCCACCTGCTAAGGTGAGTGGTACAGGTGGCTATCAAGGCACCTGGGGTCCTTCTGCCCAAAGGAAGAGCCCTGCTGATCAGCCAGCTGATTTCTCTTGAGAAATCCTGCTCAAGTGTTTGTTGTCTCGTTTGGTTTTTGCAGAGTGTAATTTGTCACCTAGGGTCTCCCAATCAGCAACGTGTAAACAGAAGCCACAGGGAAGCACTGCTCAAATCTCAGAGCTGAGAGAGAGAGACTCGGGGAAAGTGCCAGAGGGCTGAGGTCCCAGCAACCAGCCTGGCTGGGACGGGTAGGCGGGGGATCTGCCAGCAGCCTGGGTGACACCTGGGGCAGCGTCCACACTGAGACCAGCCACAACCAGTGCACACACTGGTCTCTAGACAGAGGCCAGGCGTGCACTGTAACCTGGCATCCCTGGGGCTCCTGGCACCAAAGCCCATCCATCACTCATGCCCCCAGTGCCTTCTCCATGCAAGCGGTAGCAGCCTCAACTCATTGACCATTGTGGGCTCCTCCCTTTCTCCTTTCTCCCACAGGAGCACCTCCTGTAGAGTTTGCCTCTGAATAGAGCCTGGCTCCTTCTCTACAGCTTGTAGTCCAAGCCACTACCATCTTTGACATGTACCACAACTGCAACGCTGACCTCTACTTTTTAAAAAAGAATATTTATTTATAAAGTCAGAGAGATCTTCCATTTTTTGGTTCACTCCCCAAATGCCCAAACAGCCAGGGCTAGGCCAAGCCAAAGCCAGAAGCCTAGAACTCAATGTATATGGGCAGCAGAAACCCAAGTGCTTGAGCCATCACCTGCTATCTCCCAGGGTGTGCGTTAGCAGGAACCTGGAATAGGAAATCGAGCTGGGACTTGAACCTGGGCACTCTAACACATGGCATGAGCATCCCAAGCCAAACGCCCAACCCTGGCTTTTACTCTTACTCTCCTCTAACACATCCTCTTGGTGCGACCTTCTGAGTGTGAGTATTTGACCGCTCTCTCTCTAGCTCTTGGCCTTCCACTGGCACCCATGTGCCTCTGAATAAGACCCACACTCCACTGTGTTCAACATCTGCTTCTCTGTACTGAGTACACACAAGCCACTCGGGGCTTCCTTTATTGTCTCTACAAGGCAGCCAGGAGCTATTCCAGCCCCACACGACTTCCCCCATCTTTCATTGCACAGCTCCTAACGCCTGGTACTCAATCACATGCTGCCTACGCCAGCTCACGTGTGACTGCCTTCCAGGGTAATTAATGACCACCTATTTGCATCATCAACTGGCTTACAACCTCTCAGCCACGCCGCCTCGCTCAGCACTCCCGAGACCACGGGTGCAGACTTCTCGTTCTAAAGAACATGAAGTTTGGAAAGGCCACGTGATGTGTCCAGAACGCCTCAGTTCCTGACACAGAACCTGAATCGGACACAGGCACCCTTCCCTTCACGTGCTTTTCCATGGGGTGACACAGTGACCTCTGTGTACCACTGCAGCCCTTTCTGGACATAGAAACCCAGCTTCAGGGTGAGACCAAACAGGAGTCTGGGTTCTCGGCTGCACTGGTTCTTTGAAGGCCTTCCCCCAGTGTAGACCACACACTTTGCCAGTGGCTTACCCTCCTACTTCATGATCCCCCTGTCCCGGCATTCCCTGCCAGAATATAAGTCCCGTGATTTGCACGTGCAGGCCAGCACTGGGCCATGGCCAGGCGAGAGCCCTGGCAAGGCTGTCCTACCACATGCCTGGGCTGTATTAAGAGGGGGTCCTCACAAGACCATCGAGTGCAGGGCCAGGCCGAGCCCAGGTCTGGAGTCTCCCAGGGTTCTACAATCCCCTGCCTGCACAGGTTCCTGCCCTGGGTTCAGCTCCCCCACAGCTCACCCATGGGAAGGAGATAGACCTCGGAGGAGGACACCAAGCCTCAGACAGGTTCAGTTCTGCTTCCCAGAACTGGGAACTCCCCCGAGAGGGTGAAGAGGAGGGATCCTGGCTGCTCAGGCCCCAAAACACAGCACAGGGAGAGGAGAAGCCAAGCAGGGCAGGAGGGATGCCCTGTCTCCCAACACATCATTAAACCCCTCTATTGGTGCCACCTCCAGTGACAAATCATTGGAAAACCTGGGCGTGCCGGGGACTATTCTGTTCACTAAGGAGGTCATCAATCCTCTGCCTCCTGCCTGGCTCTGTCTGTCTACACCCTAATTACATTGTCAACACCATCACTGAAGCACAGAGCATCTACTACGGATGAGCAAAGAGAAAGATGACTACGCTGCAGAATAGGATACAAAGAATTTTTAATTAAGAATTTCTGTTCAGCAAAGATATTTATGTCAGTACCTTGGACAGTGTTAATGACTAGGAGACAGACTAAGACAACAAAGCTGCAATGAATCTTTGCAACAATGCAGACTTAAAAATGATTATTCTAATGTATGGTATGACTTTTTTTTTTTTATAAATTCAAACCAGGAAACAAACAATACTTAGAAATACAAACACACAAAACTATGAATATGAAACAGAAACCAAAACCTATACACAGTGAGGGAAGTTAGATTAGGGAAGAATCAGGTGCAAGCCAGCTGAAGGGCATGTAATACATCCAGGGCACTTGGGGTGGGGGGGCACTCATGTGAGGCTCCTTCTGGCCCAGAGTCCATGCAGGTCCTAGGGGTCCAGGCATGGAGGTGGCAGCAGGACTCCCTGGGGACCTTGGCCATCAAGTGCTAAGATCCTACACTACCACTCTCTCTCCCTGGGCAGGCCATGCTCTCAGGCACGGCCCAGTACTCAAGATGAGCCACTCAGGGAGGCTGTCAGAGGGCCGCTGCCTGCAGCACCGGCATCCCATATGGGTGCCAGTTTAAGTCCTGGCTGCTTCACTTCTGATCCAGCTCCCTGCTAATGCACCCTGGAAAGCAGCGGAGAATGGCCCAAGTGCTTGGACCCCTGCACCCACCAAGGAGATCTGAACAAAGCTCTCGGTTCCTGGCTTTGGACCAGCCCAGCTCTAGCCATTGCAGCCATTCGGGGAGCAAACTAGCAGACATAAGATATCTCTTTTCTGTGTGTCTCTTTTTTCTCTCTGGAACTATGGCTTTCAAATAAATAGAACTTTTTTTTTTTTTTAAATAAAAAAGGCTGTCAGACCAGGCACTGGGAATTACTGAACTGGCAATAGCAGCACGAGTCCTAAGTGTCTACCTTGTCAGATGAAAACGAGCCTTCAGCTGGTTTAGGAGGTAAGCTCCTAGGGTACTGAATATCCAAATTCTACTTCCCCACTGCAGTTTCATGGCAGCCCTCAGAGCACTACGTTCTATATAGAAACGTCCCAGCGATAACATGGTACAGGCAGCAGCAGAGTCAATCTGTCCCTGCTGCTCCGGAGAGACTGTCTGCATCTCAGACCCGACAGTCCCACAGGAAGAGCCCCCAGGGAGCTCCGTGCACCCACCCCTTCACTGGAAGCCAAGCAGGGGTCGAGTGAGACCCAGCCCTGGTCAGGGGGCTGCTCAGTGCAAATGGGAATGTGCATTTTCTCTTCTGCATACAAGGGCTGGAAGATGACCTCCTGCTCCTCCTCTAGCCGTGGTTCCAGACCCGGGTACTGCTGAGCTCCGCGATGCATTCCACAACTACGGTTACCTGCTAACGTCCACAACACACTCTGGAGCTCAAACTGGGCTCAGACAAGAGTGGGCCTCAGAGGCAGGTTTTCGGTGGTTTTATACTTTATGGATGTGTCGCAGTTAACGTTGTCGCTAGCTGGTAGTAAACCATGATATACACACATGCAGTATCTGTAGCCTGCAGCATCAAATTAGCATTATTTTTCAAACTTACTGTCTCACGCGGTCCTGAAAACTACTTTGCAGGGAAGAAACCCACTCCAGTAAAATGACTTTCCCCTGCCTGGAGGTCCAGCTGGTGAGGAACTCGGCCTGAAATCCATCCTTCCTCTACCTCACACCGTCTCTGGTAGGCTACCAGTAAGATACAGGGAAATGACACATAATTGCAGACAATACAGATAATGCACCAATACAGATAATGCATTCATCTTGGTTAAATTCAGGGCCTTGGGGACAGGTGTTTGGCATGGTGGTTAGAACACCTCCTAAGATGTCCACAGCCCATAATAGAACACCTGGGTTTGAGTCCCAATTCCACTTCCAATTTCCTGCTAATGCACACCCTGGGAGGCAGCAGGTGCTCAAGCACTTGGATTCCTGTCACCCATGTGGGACACCCTGACTGAGCTCCAGGCTCCTTACTCCAGACTGGGTGTTGCAGACATTTGGGGGGTGCACCAGTGCATAGAAGAACTGTGTGTGTCTTTCAAATAAAACATTTTTAAGAATTCAGGGCTCCCTTGAATGTCAATCTTCACTTCTCTCTTGTATCCTACCCCCCGGGTTGCCTTTAAGATGATTCTATCTGCCACCCACAAGCATCCCACCCAGCTATCTCCCAAACCCAGAGCCTTCTCAAGAGCCAAACACATATGCAAACCTGCCCACTGCACATCACGTGTGGAGGCTGCACAGGTGCCCTGAAGCCAACAGGTCCCAAACAGAGCTCTTCAGCTCCCACCAGTCCACTCCCTATCCTGCCTCCCAGAGGGGAGGCCTCAGCAAGCCAGCAGCCACAACGGAGGCAACCTGGGATCCGCCCTCCACTTCCCCTTCTCCTTCTCCCTCCATTAGGCCTGGTAGATGGGACTGCTGAGGTTTTGCTAACAATTCCCTTAGTACCTCTCCTGGATGCTACCACAGCATGACTGGTCTCCCTGCACCAATTTTATCCCCTACCCAACACACGGCCCCTTACTGCTCCTGGGGAGGTATCTGTAACACACTCACTAGAGTGAGTCCAGGCCCTGCACACACCCTTGCACAGCTCCCTGTGGCCTGGGAGATGGGCCAGTATCTTCAGCACTGCAACCCTTCATGCCCCTGCTCCCAAGGAGTCAGGCCATGCAAAGGGTGGGAAAGCAGGTCACGGAAGAGGGTGAGGTTCCGGGCACTTGGATTCCAGGAGGCAAAGGACATCTCTGGCAACACTCAGACTGCAAAGAATCATCCCCTGTTCACTGCTGGGCAGTTCTCAGCCGTGCTGTACATCAGAAACAACTGTGCTGTATGATGAACCCACCCCTCGGGCTGGCACTGTGGTAGATTAAGCCACCTCCTGCAGTGCTGGCATCCCAAATGGGTGCTGGTTTGCATCCTGGCTGCTCCACTACTGATCTAGCTCCCTGCTAATGCACCTGGGAATTCGGTAGAGGACAGCCCATGTGTTTAGGCCCCTCCCACTCAAGTGGGAGACCTAAAGAAGCTCCTGGCTCCTAGCTTAGGACTGGCCCAGCTCTGGCCATTGCAACCATATGGGGAATGAACCAGTGGATGGAAGACCTCTCTGTCACTCTGCCTAGCAAATAAATAAAATCTTTAAAAAAGAAGCCACACCCCTGCTAGGTCCTACCTTGGACCAACTGGATCACAAGCTCTTGGGGTGGGATCCTAACTTTTAAAAAATTCCACAGGTGATCCTAAGGTTCTACGAGAGCATTGGCTCTTCTAGGGTTAAGAAGCACTGTTGGAGGGGCCACCAGTTCAAGTCCCAGCTGCTCCACTTCCGATCCAATTCTCTGCTAGTGCACCTGGGAAAACAGCAGAGGATGGCTCAAGTGCTTGGGCCCCTGCACCCCACATGGGAGACCTGGAAGAAGCTACTAGTTTTGGATTAGCCCAGTTCTGGCTGATGTGGCCATTTGAGTAGGAAATCAGCATATGGAAGATCTCTCCCTAACTCTGCCTTTCAAATCAATCAATCAATCTCAGAAAAAAAATAAAGCAGTGTTGGAGACTCAAGAGTTTAAGTGGGTCACTATACAAATACACTCTGGCACTCTGCAACAATTCAAACACTTTGTAACTAATTTGTGGTCAACCTTAGCCTGTATACAATGTGGCACGGCACTTAAAGATTAGCTTGAGATTAAGCAGAGTCTTAACTCTGTGCAGGTATTACTTGCTTTCCTCTGCTGCAAACAACAGGAACCTTTTAATTATAAGCCCTAGCTAGTGGGTTATGATAAGTCAAAGCAGAGTTTACTAACTGGATTTGCACTGACACCCACACAGCTGAACGAACGGTGTAGACTGGTCTGCATTGGAGGTCAGAGCACAGGGACACACACCAAGAAGGGCATCCCATTGCCTGACACCCACCATTGGGAAGAACAAAGTCTCACGTTATCCCCTACTTCAGGGATTCTATGTAGCCTCTCAGAGGAGAGGGGTTAACGGGCTGACTCACAAAAAGAAACAGGGTTCACAGACCTACCCCTGTCCTCACCCAGCAGCTGCAAGGCTACCACACAGCCCAATTTAGAGACAAGCTCAGCAAGCGAAGCCTTCCACCTCTCTCAAAAAGCATGCAGCTCTGGCCTCCTGGTCCGGAAACTGTTCCTTCAACCCTTCAAATACTTGACACATGGGAGGACCAGGGCAGTGGGAGGGAAACAAGTGCTCAGTGCTGGGTCGTGTCAAGAACTGAAAGACCCACTCAGGAGACAGGACAACAGCTAAGGGACACAGGCCATGAAGGCAGACAGTGGACAAAGCACCAGGGTCTTGGGACTCGTAGGGAGTCCATGAGTATTTCATGCTGAAGGAATTGACACTGCAGGTAAAAAAAAGGAGAACTCAAAACAGATTGGCTACTGAAAGGTATGACTAACTATAGCCGTTCATGTCAACTATTTAATATTTATAGCTGTTATTATGTAGTACAATGATTATGAGTCTTGTTAAACATGCTACACTAATCTGCAGTAGGCTTTATTCAATTACAAAAACACATGCTCAATATCCATAATGCTTTGCCTGTATGGCTTAAAAATTACAATACTCCAGGGGCTGGCGTTGTACCATAGCAGGCTAAGCTGCCACTTGCAGCGCCAGCATCCCATATGGGCGGCAACTCGAGTGCCTGCTGATCCACTTTGATCTAGCTCCCTGCTGATGCTCCTGGGAAGGAAGCCAGGGACCACCCAGGTGCTTGGGTCCCTACACAAACATGGGAGACCTGGAAGAAGCTCCTTCCTGGTTTTGGCCTGGCCCAGCCCCGGTTGTATAGCTGTTTGCAGAGTGAACCAGTATATGGAAGATTTCTGTCTCTCCCACTCTCTAACTCTGCCTTTCAAATAAGACTTTTAAAAAAATTACAATATCCCTTCCAGGCATGGAACCACAAACTTGATGCAAGGAAGCTAATGTTTTAGAAATGTCATTTATGACCCAATACTCTAGCCACTAAACCAGCATTCTAGAAGCAAATAAAAGGAGGGGAACCCTGCAGAGTGAGTTGGACTGAGCATCAGTTAAGTAGAGCTGTGGAGCTTTCCAGACAAAATGTGCTAAGGCAAAAAGGAATGCTCAGGCCAAGGCCAGTCCTGTGCAATTTCGTTTCTCTATGCTTCCATATGAATTTTCTAATTCTTATAAGTTTACAGGGTCAGATGTTTCCCCAGATTAAGAGAAGGAAAACTAAGGTGCAAAGAGATCCTGGATATGAGATTTGATGTCGAATAGAGAAGTTTATGCCTTTCTTGAAGGAAGAAAAAGCTGGAGAGACCAGCCATACAATTGCAAGGCTGGCAGGAGGAAGTGGCTACCGTGGCTAATGCAGCATCCCGTTCTTGTAGCAGATACTCCTTACTCCATCCATGGAGGACTCTAGGTAGACCAGGCGTGTTTCTAGCACTGTCAGAGAACTCATAATTGGGGCACAAGCACCAGCCCTTGCTCCATTTTTTTTTTTTGTTTTTTTGACAGGCAGAGTTAGACAGTGAGAGAGACAGAAAGGTCTTCCTTCCATTGGCTCACTCCCCAAATGGCCACCACATCTGGTGCTTCTCCTGGTCTCCTATGCAGGTGCAGGGCCCAACCACTTGGGCTATCCTCCACTGCCTTCCCGGGCCAAGCAGAGAGCTGCACTGGAAGAGGAGCAACCAGGACAGAATCCGACGCCCTGACCGGGACTAGAACCCAGGGTACCAGCGCCACAGGTGGAGGATTAGCCAAGTGAGCTGCGGCACCGGCTGCTCCAGTTCTCTTTGACATCATGCAACATGAAGAATGATTCTGTATGGCAAAATGGCCAAGACCTCCCGAGGGGAACACATCAGCGACCATTTCCATCAAGAATCCGGATGGAGTGAACAGCTGGCACAGAGAGCTGCACCGGGATGGGTCTGCGCCCTGTACTGCTGAGCCTCACCACAGACCTGTACCCAGTGGACCTCATGATACAACGTCACACACACGTACTGTCCACAGCGAGGTGAACAGCTCTGTAAGACAGGGGGGGACTGGGAAGCAAAGGACTTCTGTATGAAGCTGCCAGGACTTGAGCAACCCGAGCTGAGGCTGGGCGGGGCAGGACAAGACCCACTGAGAGGGAAGCAATCAGCAGGAGCTGCAAGCTCCTCCCCCACCCAGGCAGAACCGGCACCAGCGGCAGCAGGTCACAAGGACACCGTCGCTCCAAGCAGCACAAAAACTTAGTGGCACAGATCACATGGGACCACTCACACTGTCCCCCCCCTCAGTCACGCTTTCCTCTTCCGTATGTCTTCATGGACTTCCCTTCTGGTGAAATTCCTCTCTCCAGCTCCTGCCCCGGTTTCACATGCAAATTCCACCTCTTCCCCACCTCCAAACTGCAAAGGCCAGCTTGGGAAACCAATCCTGGAAGTAGGTGCTTCCCCCTTCAGGACACCGCCTCTGGGCACCTGGATGCCTCTCAGGTAGCTGCTACCTTCTCTTCCCATAGAGGCGGAAAAGCTGAAGCTTTGTTGAGAACAGCGCTGTGAGCTGCAGCACCCCAGCTGGATGTCCGATGGCCAGCACTGGCTCCTTCCGCTGTGCA
The DNA here is from genome assembly GCF_033115175.1 of Lepus europaeus. Lineage (NCBI taxonomy): Eukaryota > Metazoa > Chordata > Mammalia > Lagomorpha > Leporidae > Lepus > Lepus europaeus. The sequence continues at coordinate 97,938,712 of NC_084835.1, forward strand.
AGGGTCCGTGGAACACTCCATGGATCCAACCATGGGATGCCGCTTCAGACATCTGCTTCAGACTGAAGGGCCCAGGCCAAGACACAGCCAACCGTGGGGTAGGAGACAACTCGCCTAACTGCCGAGCCCGGAGCCCAGCACTTGGTCTCTCTGCTTCAACACCCCATGTCTGTGGATCCTGGGACACACATCGCGTTAGACCCATAAGGTCCCTAAGGACTCACATCCGAGTCCTCAAAAAGACTCGCTTAATTGGGCTGGAGAAAACCTAACGGTGGAAAGCCAACCAAACATCCACGAGGCTGGCACAGAAACTTGCTGCCTCCCAGAAACACCTCCGCCACCCCCGAGGTGGAAGAATACCACCCTCTTCTCCCAGCCCCATGTGTGTCATTCAGAAATCCTGCCCTGCAAGGCCTAAATGTGTCACCTCCACTCCTCACAGTGCCCCCAGCCCCGGAAATCGGCCATGCCATCCATCCCACCTGCACCCACCGCTGAGATCTTAGGAAGGCAAACGATACCATTTTCAGCATGAGAACACTGCACTTAAGTCAAGCCCAGAGCTTAGGCAATAGCAGCCTCCGGCCAGAAATAGATGGCTTTAAGAGCATCGCAGGATCCTGTGACTGCGTGTGCTGTGCCAGACAGTAACCAAGACTCGGTTCTCACAGAGATCTGTCCATTACTCACTGCCCTGCCCTCTCTCCCAGGGGCTTTTCATATAGCACAGATAGAAGGGGTCAAGAGGTAGCAAGGAAACAGTAGCCTTAGGTAACACGGAAAACCCAAAATTCAGTGACCAGCATCAGTTCTGCCCTACTGCATGAGCTTCAACCCTACTACACATCAGCTTCCCCATCTGACAAGGCGGGGCAGGCCAGGTAACACCCCCTCACCACATTCATGGGGCAGGAACCAGGACAGAGCAAGGGATTCCCCCAAAGCACAGGCTGCCCGGCTGCACTCAGCGTTTCTCCTCCCCCCTCCACTGCAAGCCCGGCAGGGTGTGGCAGGGACCTCTCTCCATGGGCTATGCAGACCCAGGGGACCCTTGGGCACGGCTGTTGGGTCATCACGGACAAGGAGCCGAGAAGGAGTTCTACTTCCATGTCAGTTACAACCGATTCCCCCAGCTTCTTCCTTCCAATGTTTTATGAAAACAGTAGTAGAAGCAGGCTGATACCATGGCGGCCGGTGACAGGAAGAGGGCTGTGAGTGTGGGCCTCCCAAAATGGTATCCACGATCCTGCCCAGCATTTCCACCTGGGCCAGAGGTTTCCCTTCCCCAAGCCTCAGTTTCCCCATCTGGATGAGGGTATATCCAAAAGCTTATGGAAAAATATGAGACTGAAAAATTTATTTGAGAAAAAAATTTGAAATTCATGCAGTTTTTTTTTTTTAACACCATATGCATCTCCCATAAAATTTCCAGAGTCCTTGCATAGCACTAAGGATGTCCCCCCCCCCCCCCCCCGCCCCTCGTCACAGGTTACGGTGAGGCATGAAACACACTGTCACATAGTGGGGACAGAATTTCAACTTGCAGACTTCGACTCGATATAACCTGTAACCTAGGGATCACCCGCAGGAACTTAAGCCTGGCCTGACGTCTGAGACCCACCCACGCTCTCTCTCAGCAAAGCCAGAGATCTGCTCTGCTCCTGTACCCCCTCTCACGCTCACCCAGCGCAACAGCCTGTACCTGCCCCTCTCCCCCAGCCAGTCTCCTCCCAGGAGAGGGACAGCACTCGTCATGCTCACAGCACGCAAGGCTGTGGGAGACAGGTTTTGCTTCCTCTCCACGTCTCTGTCCCCTGAGCAAGGGCACGTTCAATGACATCACAAGGAACGTGGCAGGCACCTGAGGTCAAGAGTGTAGGGAGGAGGTGCAGCGTCTAAGCGCTGCCACCCTGGCTGGACGTGCAGCAAGGCAGGACACAGTCTCTGCTATCCACAGCGTGGCCTCTGGCCCTGTGGGACAGAGTTCATCCTACCTCAGTGCCTACAGACCTTTCGGAGCCAATGGTGGAGAGGGGCTCGGCTGCTCCATTTGTTCAACAGCTCCTTCCTGTTCGCACACCCTGGGTATGACACAGAGCTTGTGACTGAGGAAAAGTGCTCCCCCAGGGGCTCACTCTCAAGAAAGGGTGCCCTAGAGTCGGCACTGTGGCGTAGCAGGTGATGCTGGCATCCCATATGGACACTTTGGGTCCTGGCTACTCTCCACTGCTGATCCAGCTCCCTGCTAATGCACCTGAGAAAGCAGAAGACGGCCCAAGTCATTGGGCCCCTGCACCCATATGGGAGACCCACATGAAGCTTCTGGTTTCAGCCTGGCCTAGCCCTGGCCACTATGGCCTTTTGGGGAGTGAACTAGCAGATAGAAGATCTGTCTCTACTCTCCCTATTATAACACTGATTTTCAAATAAAAGAAAGAAAAGGTATCTTAGCATACCTAAGTCCAAGGTATTGCCTCTTGTCTAGCCTTCTTATGGATTCCTGACTGGTAGGAGAGGGACATGGAAGAGGCCAAAGATGACCAGAGGGCCAAGCTGTGGGCCAGGCTTTCAGATCTCATGAAAGCAAGATGAGTGTTGTGCAACCTTGAACTGGAGATACACCCTGCCACTCAGTGGCTCACATATTTCTTCTTTCACCTGCCTTGCAGCACCTCTCCATTTTACCAGGTTAGAATGGTAGCCCAGGCCCCACTAAAAAGGCTGGCTTCTAATCTGGAAAGTAGACGTCTCCAAGTAGTGGGTGCCTAACTGTAGAAACCAATCTTCTAGGACAGGATTCCTTACAAAGCAGTGTTACTCACACCTGCCCCTGCCTTCACCCTCCTGTCTCACCATCACTTTTTCAGGTGCAAGCTCACAGGGAACCATCTAAGCAAAGTCTTTCCTGTCCAACCTCTAAAACACCATTCTCCAAGTCTCTACCTTATTCAGGGTAACAGCGTTGAGATGCAGTTCACACACTATATAATTCACCTACTTGAAGCATACAATTCCAAAGGTTTTGGTACGCTCAAAGCTATGCAGCCATCACAGTTATTAAATATTTTCAACACCCAAAGACAAACTCCACGCCCATTATCAGTTCTACCCTATTGCATGGCAACCTGCACGCTCTACCCTAACCTACCCCTCCATCCACTTTCTGTACCGACAGATTTGTCCACTGAACGGAACGTTACAGTTAGTGGTCTTCGTGCTAGCTCATTTCCCTGAGCATCATCTCTTCAAGGTTCATCCGTTTCGCAGGAGGGACTGGTGCTTCAGTCCTTTCCACAGCTAAACAATGCAGGACACCATGGGATGGCGACATCACATCCATCTGCAGCCGACAGACAGCTGGTCCTTTCTCCTTCTGGGGGTTTATCAGTCACGCTGCCATGAAAGGTAAAGGATGTTACGGGGACATCTGGGAAGGGGGAGGGTTTTAGTGGCTGGATGTTGTCATTTTTCTCATGCTAAATGTCTTACTTATATTTAGCATGCACGGAATAGTAGCTTGTGAATTTTCTCGAAGGACACTGAGTATCTCTCACTCTGAGCCAATTACAATCTAACTTAAATCAGAAGATGAGAAAGAACTCAGGAACAATTCCAGTTCTCTAATCCATTAAAACAAAAACAAACCAGGAGACTAACTTCCCAGACTGCTCATTCACTGCGTACTACAGAACTCACTGTAGATCCTAAAAGGCTCTGAAGTCTTCAGAGTGTCAGTGTGAAAACGTTTAAATTGGATTGCCGTGGTCAGTTGAGGAACAGCTTAGGAAAATAACTCACTCTCGTGTAGCACCTTCCAAGTGCCAGGCAATCTACCCGACAGCTGACCCACCGGGGAATTCTGACAGGTCAGCCTGTGCCAGGACAAAGGAAATGGAGCTCTAGGAGCCCAGGGCCACCGCACAGGGAGACAAACCCAGAGCAAGCACCACTGACCCAACTCCCAACTGGAGGTCAAGGCCGCACATGTAAAGGAAACGCAGCCAGGCAGACTCGGAAGAGCTCACACACCTACATCACCATGCCCTCAATGACCTATGACCTCTCGGGAACACAAGGTCGGGGTGCAGCATTCTTTACTAACCAGAGAAGCCTGCTGGGTGCTGGGACTCCCCACCAACCCTCCTCGCTCTGTTACTAAGTACAAGGCATTTTCTCAAGACATCCCATAATTCTAAGTATGCTTGGTACTTGCTCTTCTAAAGAAGGTAATTCTCTTTTTAAACCAAAAGGACATTTTTTTTTTTTAAAAAAAAGCAAGTCATCGATCATGAAGCCTTGTATTTCCCAGTTCTGAGAACACAGAGAAACAAATTTATTTCCGTCATCTGTTGGCCGTAGGTACCCTCCTCCAGATCCCAACAGCACTGACCTACGGTGGGGCAGGAGCCAGGCAGGCTTGGAAAGCACTGGCTTGTAGGCTTGTTGGCTGTGGTTCCAGGGGACGTCAACAGGGGGGCTCTCTCATGGCCCTGCTGCATTGCCTGCAGGCCTTTTTGCAATGGTCCCCATCCAGGGGAGTCCTCTCTCTTCCCAAGTCTCTGCTGTTCACAAAGACCAGGCAGGTTACCTGGGCTGCACAGGTACTTCAGCAAAGCTTGCAACTGTGCCTTACTTGGAATTCCTGGAACACCTGAGCCCACTGAGTCATCAGTGAGGTGAGGCCTGGGCAGAAGCTGTTTAAAACCTTCCCAGGAGTCTCACGTAGCCAGGGTTGAGAACCACTGCAGAAGAGGCAACACATCTCTACCTCCTAACCAGCTTTCAAATTCTGCAACTTTTTAACCAAAGCCCACGCTCAGATCCTTAATACACATCAAGATGTTAAAAGCCACCATTGGAAAGGCCATTAAAATTTGTGAATCTTAGGAGGGGGCATTTTCGGCATAGTGGTTAAGACTTCACTTGGGACACCTGCATCCCATATCCAACTGCCTGGGTTCCAGGTTCCAGCTCCCCGCCAGTGTGCGCCCTGGGAGGCAGCAGGTAAAGGCTCTAGCAGTTGAGGCCCTGCCACCTGAGACACCTGGACCGAGTTCCCAGCTCCCAGCTCTGGGCTGACCCAGCTCCAATTGTTGTGGCATTTGGGAAACGGACCAGCAGATGGGGAGATCTCTCTCGGCCTTTCAAATTCATTTTTAAAAGAAGAAAACCAGTGAATTGGGGGCAGTTGTTCGGCCGAGCAATGAAGACACTGGTTAAGACACCAGATAATGGAGTGCCTGGTCTGATACCTGGATCCAGCTTCCGGCTTACACAGAATATGGGAGGTGGCAGTGATGGCTCAAGGAACTGGGTTCCTGCATTGAGTCTGACTCCCAGATTTGGCCTGGCCCAGACCAAGCCATTGTGAGCATCTGGGGACTGAACCAGTAGATAGCGGGGGAATCTGCCTTCGCTAATAAGTCATTCCCTAAAACCTGTGAAATACTCCTTTTTATGAACACCAGTTCTGAGGCCAGGGCACTCATCTGTCCCCGAGGTCCCAAACTCTGATGTAAAGACTTGCTCCTTTTGGAATCACTCAAGGAGCTTAAGACTGCAAGATTTGGTTCCATCCCCAAGACTCTGAACGAGGCATGGGAGCAGGGGTCCCCCAGCCATTCAGCTGCGTACAGCACCAGGGGCAAGCCAGGCCTAGCTCCACACTGTGCTATCTCCACACCAAAGGACCACACCTGTCGTAAGTCAAACACTGACTGTGCGTTGTTGTCCAGGTCTTACTATAACCCAGGAACTGCGGCAGAGCTCTCTAACGCAGCCTAGGACACTGCCAGTCACACAGGACAGTGGCCACCCTCAGCTCCATCTCCCACGGCAGAGAGGGACAGCTCCGGCTCAGCCACCTTCCCACAGTGCCAGGCACACAGTGAGCGCGGGTCATCCGAGGGCAGTTTTTCCAAGGTGGAGCACGAACTCACGCACAAAGGCAACTGCAGACGTGGCTTCAGACACTGCCTGGCCATGGAACCATCCGGCTCTAATCTTTGGACACGTGCCCTGATCAGCAGTGAGAACTCTGAACGTGTTTCCCCCAGTATGTAATTACAACTCATTTTCTACGCTATTGTATCAACATGCGGCACACATAGCAAACGAAGATTCTAAATTTTAAAAAGATGTAGGAAAATACATTTTTAATATTCCCTCTACACACTATCAGTCCTCTTCCAAAAAGTGGCACACCACAGCAGTCTGGAGACCACTGCTCTGACTGACACCTGCAGGCACCGGAAGGGGCCATCACCCCGGCCACCTGCGTAAAGCTGCTGTCTGGCCTCCAGCACACACTCAGTGGTGTCTGGCTCTCCGACTTTCAAGCAACTGGCTACAAAGCAATCATGTGGGTTCTGCAGTGCCATGTATTTGCTCCTTCCTTAAGCTGAGGGATGGTATCCACCTGCTACCACCACACCGGGGCTGCTGGGTCACGAACTGTGCAATGTCACTCTAAGTGCACAACTGAGAAGCCGCTGGTTTTCTCCATACAACAGTGGGCGAGTCTAGACACAGTGCCATCGATTCTGCATTTCCTCTAGACAGGCTGAAATTAGAAGTTAGCAGTGGCTGGAAACCACAAACCTACCAAAATGTCCCAAAGAACTCTGCCGAGCACGTAGAACTGGCTGTCTTTATGCTCCTCACTTGACCCTGGAAGAGCTGTTCTGAGGATCATCTGTCAAGGGAATCCCACTCGGCTCCCTTCTTTTGGGCAGTACGAAGTGATACTGATAGATACTACGTACTACTTACTATCAGTACCACGCTGTGTCTGACATTCATTGAATACTTACTCTATACCAGAAGCCATACTAAGCACTTTCCACTCATCAACCTTCTTAACGCGAAGCATCCGAGGAGTCAGATGTGACCCTTATCGCCATTTACAGAGGCAGGCATAGGGCCACAGCGAGGTGACCTTCTCAAACTCACTCAAGGTTCCACAGCTACTGTTTTGAGAACCCAGGCACTCCTGGGCCCGTCCCCGGATGCTGAACGCCTGGCTGGCTGCCTCACTTCCTTGCACCTCCCTTTGCTACTCCACTCAGGTGCACAGGCACCCTAGGTTTGTACCGCATCTGACTTCTGGGATATTAACTTGAAAACAGGCAGTTGGAAAAAAAGAAAAAGTATGGTTAATGTGGCGTGAAAGGCATCACTATGATGTAAATAGAAATGCCATTTCGTCCTGCTAGGCGTCACATCTTATTAGCTTTTTCCCGCTGAAAATTATTTCAGACACCTTGAAAAACTAAATCTTACCCACGTGTCACCACCACTGTTAATTCCAAAAGAAACCCACGTGGGCTGTCAGGTTCGACTTTGACATCAGAAAGAGGCTCTGTACAGGAGCAGTGCGCAGTAACCACAGGAGCCTGCCTCTCCGCACACTGGAACACTCTGGTTACGGGAGACAGAGGACAGCCAGTGGCCTCGTGTTGAGGAAACAGGGCGCCTCGCTGAAGGAACTTGGCCAGGAGAAGCTGGGGTGCCTGCTGGGGTCTGCACCAGCTGCCCCCACCCCCGGCACACACATATCCGAGAGCGTGCCCAAAACAAGTCACGTCTGGCCAACTCAGCGTGCACGGGCTTTAGGAAGACTTAAAAGGACATGGAAGCACCCGACTACACGGTTACTTCTAGAAGATTACAGGATTACTACTGGGGGTTACTACTGCGCAGTGGGGGGCCCCACCAACAGGAACGCTTCTTAACAGATGGATAAGAACGGACACAACAGACTTGCTAAACTTGCACATGCATCAGTCTAGGGGCCTCATTCATCAGATGTCAGCAGGGGATGCCTGTGGAACAATGGACCGCAAGAACAGAGGTGAAATGCAACATGGGTAACTGGAGAACCCTGCTCATTACATAGGAAAGTCAATGGTACGTGTGCAGAACGGGGCAACAAATCTTAAAAACCATTTAAGCAGATCAGGGTCACCTGGTGTTGGAGCGGACCTCAAAGGAACACAAGGAAACATTTGGGAGTTAAGGAAACATTTGTTATCTCGACTGAGGCGACGGTTTCACAAGGACAAATACAGGTCAAAGCAGGTCAAGCTGGTGTGCAACTGAACATGCAGCTGCGGGTCACTGCCAGTCCATCCAGTCTCATTACAGCCGTAACACACCCAGCTCCTGAGCACGTGTGTCACAGAGAAGTGGCCAAGAAACTCCACGGCTTGCAAACCAACCACGAGTCTACAGCATGAGAGCCTGCGAGAAGCACTGTCCCCGGCAAAGAAATTAACCTCGTCAGATTGCACCCTTGACCACTGACAGCAACTGCCCAGTCCCAGTGGTGTCCGGGGGTGACCAGGACAAGAGAGGGTCCACACTGACAAGGAGTGTCTGTGGAAGCCAGGACGACGGTCATCTTTGGTGCCCGTGGCTGTCAGCTGGTCAGAGCAGCGGTCTACAAACTTCCTCCTCCTGTTCAACCAGGTTTTAGGGGAACGTTTTCCATGAGGATGCTCATTTCCTGTTGTCCCCCCCACCTCCCGGAAGGCTGCTCATGCTCTCCACACCTGCATGGACCCAATTCAGCAGGACTCCCTCTCCCAAGAGCACAATCAGGACTCCTGAAGAGCCCCCGTCCCCACCGCGCACAGCTCTCCCTCCCAGGGTCTCCAAACCCCATCTCCAGGAGGGTTCCAGCTCCGGCCAGGCTCGGCAGCTCCCCCTCCCCCAGGGCTCCAGGCAATGGCAACCCCATCTTTCACTTAGTCACACCTTGGCAACACGGAAGACACAGATGGAAAACGGGTGCTCAATTACCTTGGCTACCTGAGCCAATGAATTAGCTTTGCAGTATCTCCAATCTCTTCCAGAAAACGGCACAAATAAAACACAAACAGCTCAAAAAAGCAATCAGACCCCAGCCAGCTCAATGAGACAGCCTGCTCCCACCCAAGAGGCTGGCAAATGCCCCAGACTCTCATCTGTGTGCCATTTCAGATGGCTCTGAACCACGAAGGGAAAGGCCCATCTCTGCAGGTCCTCAATGCTGCCCTGGGGACCCGAGTGTGCTCTGCTCTAACTGGACCGTCTGGGACCATCAACAGACATGACTCAGGGAGGGGTACAGCAGATCGGCTACTTGCAGGAGACTTCAGGCAACAGAGTGGCCTGGATTCCATCTTTACCCACTTAAATCCTCATGGCCTCGGGACACTGCTTAATATCTTTAAGGCTCTGTTCCTTACCTGTATCATGGAGATAACTAACCTCATGTGGCAATCATAAAAACAAAATGCATTCGTGTGTCAACTTTCTATTCTTCCTTAAGCACCAATCGTATGCACTGCAGGCAGCATGGGTGATACAAGAAACAACACTGGACCACACAGTGTCACCCTTGATAATCCCATCATTTATTCTACACAGGTTGTTCATAACTGACAAGCTATTTTCCCAACAAACTAAGCTTCTCGTGAGGTTATTCTTATTCTAGGGAAGCTTACAGAAATGTGAAGGAAAGGATTATGAAATAGGATCCATCAGAGAAAAATGTTTCTTTGAGCAGCCCTTATATCGCATCATCACCTTCTCCAAGAAGCTCTTTTCTCCAATGCTCTGGGCCAGTATCTCCTGAACAGTGTTGCTCAGAATGTGAGTCCCTTGAGATCCAACAGTTCTAAGTATAGGATCTGTAAACCCAGCACAATGCATCCTGATCTTGGAGACTCAGAATGCATGTCACCATCAAGGCTGCCTTTAAGGAAGCTCTGCCTTAAGACAGAGATTTAACCTGGTCAATCCAGGATTTTCAAATTCCTTTGATCACCTTGGTGCCCTGTGCTGGTAGAACACACTTCCCTCCAAAGGCCTTCACAGTCCAGCATCCCTCTAGGTCCCTGCATAGCCAGTCCACCACTTCCCTACAGATCCACTTGTCAGGCAGGTTCAACTGGCCCGGACATCATCTCCTGACCACGCCCTGTTGTTCACAACAGCTCTGAGATACAATTAAGATACAGAACACACCAGCCACCCCTGTGACATTTGTAATTCAATTTTAGTACAGTTGTACATCCATCACCATCACAACCCACTGTGGAGCACTTTCATCCCCAGCAAAGCTCACTCTCCACCTCCCTCAAGCCTCCAGCCACAAGCAACCTCATCCACTTTGCCTTCACAGATTTGCCTACTCTGGTCATTTCAGATAAACAGAATCATACAGTATGTGGCCTTTTGTATCTGGCTTCTTCCAGTCCACTGTTTCAAGGTGCACTGATGTGACAGCGTGTATCAGTTTTCAGCTCCTTTTCATGGTCAAACACCCTCCCCTCTTGGATGGGTATCTCCCACGTTCAATTTCACTTTTTGGCTACCATGAACCATGCTGCTGTTACCATCTGTGTATTTTTGTGTAGACGTACAAGTACATTTTTACGTCTCTTGGGCGTGTGAGCTTCTAAGAATGGAGCTGCTGGGTCATAGGGACCCGAGTTCAACCTTGGGAAGAACTGCTGACAATTTTCCAAAGCAGCTGCGCCAATTCACATTTCACCGGCAGCGAACGAGGACTCAGACCTCTGCACATCCTCTCCAACACCGGTTCATCATTTCTGTTTGACTTACAGCCGCCCCAGCAGCTCACTGGGTTCAGGGACCAGGCCGTGGGGTTCCCACGTCTGTGATGGCCACACCCACCAGTGTACCATGATGCCCTCTTCTCACCCTGCGCATCCCAAAGTCATCAATACCCAAAGTCCTGCAGTTTCCTTCGCAGGCCTGTGACGCACAGTCTCCCAACTCTACTCAAATGACATGGGCAGAGCTCCTACCCGCACTTCCTGTGGTTGTGGGCTTTCTGGTCCACAGATGGGTGTGTCTCTCCAAACAGTGAGCTCCTCAGGAAGTGGGGTGAGGTCTTATACTTCTTAGCGGCCCTTCGTTATCAAGTAACTGCTACTTCACAGACATTCATGGATAGGATCTGAAGTAGTCGCTGAGGCTGGAGTTGAGGGAGGCCACAACGTGGACTCGGAGAGAGGAAAGCACAGAGCAGAGCTGGGCAGCTCCTCATGCAGGGGCAGATCCATGGCCGTCTCCCACTCGTCCACCCTTCTCTTCCTTCACTAGGAATCTGCATTTACTCTCAAGTCCAGACTTGGCGAATACGACAGAGACAGGGACAGTGCGCGAGCCCCCCTCCATCACTGGTGTGTCTTCCTTTGCTAGCGCCGCACGGCTGGAGCTCCCAGGAGCTGCAGAGATCTGTGCTGAGGCCATCATGTTCACAGTGTCGTTCCCACCAGTGACGGCGTCACGAGTACTGTCCCGGCATGGGTGGTCGGCCAAGGGGTTCAGCTGCCCACATCTCACGTCAGGGTGCTCGGGTTTGATGCTCGACTCCAACTTCTTCGTATTGCAGGGACCCAGTTATCTGAGACCCCTTCTCCTGGCACAGCCCCTGGCCAGGGGCCACTGCGAGCACTTGAGGAGTGAGCTGGTGCGGTGGAAGCTTTCTCCCTCTCTGCCTCTCAAATTAACCTTTTTAAAACAAGGTGGATTCCTTGTGTGCTTATCAAGAAAAGCCTGGAGACGAACAATCACTGAGTCAGTCTTCAAGTACTGGATGTCACTTTTTTTTTTTTTTAAAGATTTATTTATTTTACTTGAAAGTCAGAGTTAGAGAGAGAGAGAAGGAGAGGCAGAGAGAGAGAGGTCTTCATCCACTGGTTCACTCCCCAGATGGCCACAACGGCCGGAGCTGCACTGATCCAAAGCCAGGAGCTTCTTCCAGGTCTCCCATGTGGGTGCAGGGGCCCAAGGACTTGGGCCATCTTCTACTGCTTTCCTAGGCCATAGCAGAGAGCTGGACAGGAAGTGGAGCAGCTGGGACTCAAACCAGTGCCCATATGGGATGCCGGCACTGCAGGCAGTGGCTTTACAAACTATGCCACAGTGCCAACCCTGGATGTCACTCATTTTAATCTTGTCCACCCTTTGTTCCATGCAGCTGCTAGGGGGCTCAGATTCACAGCACACTGCACCGAGCTACACCTACCTGAAGCGCATCGTTCCTTCAGCAATGACGAGCCAGGAGGAGCAGCGTGCTCAGCACTGAGTGAATGTGCTCCAGTACCCACAATGCACAGGGGCAGCCCACGCTGGAAACACAGCAAACACCTTCCCCGCTTCTTACCAAAGCGTCTTCTCCTCCTCCACTCAGACTTCGCTGGGGCTTCCAGTGCACCCCTTAGATCGATAACAGAAACCCCGAGCTGCTGACAACAGAACTAATTCAAAAATAGCTCTCTCCTGTGGCCACATATGCTGGTCTTAGACTTCGAACACGCTTTCATGAGCAAAAATCGAGCGAGAACTTGAGCAAGAATTATTTAGCTACACTCAGACTCAGGAGGTAGAGTATAACCCTTAAAACCCTAATGAAAACCCCTAAGGTGTTTCTGGTCCAGCGTTAACGTCCAAATCCCTTCTTTGTCAAGGTTATTACCCTCGGCAGGATGATCTCACCTCCAGCTCACCTCCAGCAGGCGTGAAGAAGGATCCAAACCAGCAAAAGGGCCCAAGTATAGAGTAACCATGGGCCCAGCTCCAGGCAGCGGAGGGAGGAACAGAGACACCGAGTCACATGGCTCTATGGGGGGGATAAGGGTGGGGGCTGGAAGACTCTCAACCCTACGGGGCCTCAAGGTGCCTTTGATAAAGAACAGGAACTTGTGATGCTTCTAAGGACAAGGAGCCGAGAATGGATGAAAAGCTACCCAGTTACATCCACAACAATACCCGTGATAACTGTTGACATGGAAGAAAGTCGTTAGAACCCAGTTACTCACCTTCCGTTCTAGACAATGAAGAAATCTCCCCCACACTTTGGAAGTGGGGGGGGGGCAGCCACCATCCTCACATGAAACAGACAGACTCAGCCTAAGTGGCTCTACATAAGCTCAGAGCCCAACCAGTCCCCAGCTCTCCTCCCACTGTGCCACGCAGTGACAGCCAAGCAGGGCCGTGTGCTGCGTCTCACACTCACATTCCTACCTCCACACGATGACCCTGAACCACAGTTAGGAGGTGGGCATCAGTAACATGTCCAAGCTCCGACCGATCAATACAGGATCTGGTCTTCCTTACGCATGAGAGGCCAAAGGTCGCAATCACTCCACCTCCACGTTTTGAAGAAATCAAACAGTCACGAATCATTCTATTAGATTTCTCAGTTCTTCCATCACTGCCTTTTTGAATATGATCACTGTATTTCTTTAATAAAGCAGGGCTCACACATACTGATCTCTACATTCTGTGCTAGAACACTGTAGGTCAGTAAGGAAAGCTACCAAACAGCCTTCCCTCATGAAAACGTGTGGGGCTGAAAATTATACTTAAACAGGATTCTCCTCTCACAACACCACTCTCTTCTCTTCAACTGGCCCCAACAGCCCTGCTCTGCAAAAAAGGGGGCTTTGATACGTTGCTAGCTCTGTAAGATGCTCTCCAGGGGGCCAGCACTGTGCACAGCAAGTTAGGTCACCACTGTGCCATATGCACCCTGTATCTCCTGTTTCCAGTCCTGGCTGCTCCACTTTGGATCCAGCTTCCTGCTAGTACTCCTAGGAAAACAGCAGGAGCTGGTCCAGGTACTCGGGCCCCTGCTACACATGTGGGAGATCCGAAAGGCGTGCTGGACTCCTGGCTTCGGCCCAGCCCAGCCCCAACCACTGTGGCCATTTGGAGAGTGAACCAGCAGATAGAAGAGTCCTTTTTTCTGTTGCTCTGCCTTTCAAATAAACATTGTCTGCAGAGGTGGCAAGAAAGATCTGGCTGGAAGGTATCACCCCTTAACTGTTAAATGGGATAGGCATTTCCATAGCTTTAGGTGTTAACAGGCTAAGATCATCCCCAGTCACAGAGCTTTTTTTTTTTTTTTTTTTTTTTTTTAAATAGGCAGGGTTAGACAGTGAGAGAGACAGAGAGAAAGGTCTTCCTTCCGTTGGTTCACCCCAAATGGCGCTATGGCCGGCGCTGCGCCAATCCGAAGCCAGGAGCTTCCTCCTGGTCTCCCATGCAGGTGCAGGGCCCAACCACTTGGGCCATCCTCCACTGCCTTCCCGGGCCACAGCAGAGAGCTGGACTGGAAGAGGAGCAACAGGGACAGAACCGGTGCCCCACCCGGGACTAGAACCTGGGGTGCTGGCACCGCAGGCAGAGGATTAGCCTAGTGAACCGTGGCGCCGGCCTCATTTTCTCTTGAGAGAGAATTGTACCCAGGCTTAAGTGCATCTCCTTTTTTCTAGCTCTGAAGTGCCTGAACAGAACTCAACTTCCAGAGGAAAAACCCCAAATCAGCACGCACAGCTGCTAACCTGGACTTTCTACTTCTGCTCCCAAATGCCTGCCCCTGAGCAGCTGACAAGGAGCCTTCAGGGAGCGCCTGTCAACCGGGATGGGCAAACAGATGGCATTCCACAGTCCAGGAAGGGAGGAAAGAGGATTCCACAGTCCAGGAAGGGAGGAAAGAGGGCCAAAAGGAAGTGGAGGAGAGGAAGGCAAGGGATCACTCCATCGCTCAACAAATGAGCAAAGCCTAAGCCCACTCTTCAAGTTCAAGTTCATGTCTAAGTTCACAAGAGTAAGATGAGGATGTCGAGGAAGGAGCCAAGACAGAACCTGGGCTAGTTCTGCTTCCAAGAAGCTTCTTCAATTCCAACTCGGCACTCCACCGTGCGCCTCGGCCACAACGGACAACAGAAACCCCGCTCCCTGCCGCTGACCACGAGGAGACAGCCGGGCCGAAGCCCTTCTCACCTGGCCATCTGTTTGTAGGCTTCCTCCGCCACGGCGAAGATGTGGGGGTCCATGTCGCCCATGTTTTGGCCACTGTAGGCGTAGATGACATCTTGTCCATAGATTGGCAACTGCTCGTAAGGATTAATGGCAACAAGCACAATACCTGTGAACAGACAAGGCAGTCAGAGCCCAGCAGCCAACGGCCACCTGGCGTCTGCTTCAGGTGCCCAGTCTCATCGTCCAACCACAGATGAGAGGGGAACGCAGCCGGGGCTCAACCAGTCAGCCGGCGACATAGGGCTCACCCGAGTGCTTCCGCGCCAGTCCCTGCTGAGGCCAACAATGATTAAGACACAGGCCAGGCCTGCAGATACCCACAGCCTGGAACAAGTGCGCGTGCACACACACACACACACACGTACACGGTCACCAAAACTTAACAAATTCCTTTTTAATATAAATTTTTAATGATGTATTTTAATTGAAAGGCATATTTAAGGAAGAGATGGAAAAAAATCTTTCCATCCTCCGGTTCATTCTCCCAAATGGCTGCAATGGCTGGGGCTGAGCCAGGCCAAAACCAGAAGCCTGGAATTCCATCCAGGTCTCCCACATGGGTGGCAGGGGCCCAAGCAGTTGGGCCATCTTCCCCCTGCTTTTCAGGTTTATTATCAGAGAATTGGATTAGAAGTGGAGCAGGGCCAGTGCTGTGGTGGAGCAGGTAAAGCTGCCACCTGCAGTGCCAGCATCCCATATGCGTGCCAGTTTGGGTCCCGGCTGCTCCATTTCCTATCAGCTCTCTGCTATGGCCTGGGAAAGCAGTAGAAGATGGCCCAAGTCCTTGGGACCCTGCACCCTCGTGGGAGACCCAGAGGAAGCTCCAGGATTCAGATTAGCACAGCTCCGGGCACTGGGGCCATCTGGTGAGTGAACCAGCAGATGGAAGACTTCTCTCTGCCTCTGCCTCTCTGTAACCCTGCCTTTGAAATAATAAATCTTAAAAAAAAAAAAAACAGCCAGGACTTGAACTGACATCCACATGGGATGTTGGCATTGCAAGCGGTGACTTAACCTGGTAGGCCACAGCACCAGCCCCCAAACTGAATTCTTAAAATAGATACAGGCAAATCTTTAGACATTTAACTCCACTAAAAGGTATTAGTGATATTTAAAATCCCATGCTGGAATTAAAGTCTGGGAAAGGGAGTGAGTTTTTTCACCTGCGTATGGGCTATCTTAAATACAACTTGGATCGACAGTATGTCTTACATATCTTAAGATCTAACCTTAGCTCAACCAATTACCGTGTAACTCTGGCAATTCATCTCCCAGTGCTTCAGTTCCCAACTAAAAAATGGGAACAGAGAGAGCGGGCATCTAGCTTGGCACTTAAGACGCCCGTGTCCCACATCAGGGCGCCCAGGGCAATTACCTGCTCTCAACTCCAGCCCTTAGCAACGCAGATCTTGGCAGGCAGCCATCCTGGCTCAGGTGATGGCTCCTGCCACCCTCTTGAGAGCAGATTTGAGTCCCCAGCTCCTGGTTGGCTCTGGCCTCAGTCATGCCCCGATACTGTGGGCAGCTTGTTCTTCCTCAAGGAAGTATGCATGTATGTGCACATGTATGTACGTGTGTGTGTGTGTGTGTGTGTAAACTGCATTTACCTGCAATGTCCTGAGGAGAAAATGATTGAGGGGGAAAAACCTAGACTCAATGCCTTGCTCAGTAGCCACTGCGTGTTTGCTATTTTTGAATCCACAATTCATATCATAGCTTACTGGGGTTTCCTTCCCCTTCCATCTTATGTTTCTAAAAGGATGCTCCACAATGATGCACTTGATAGTGCAAAGTGACTGAGCAATCAGACAATCCTCCCCAGTTCAGAGCATCTTTTGTGGGGGGTGAGGCAGGTGGTATTAGAGAATGCACACAGAAAAAATGTCAGTCTGATCTTTGCGGCCAGACAGGAACACTCCTTTCCATTCCTCCCAGGCTGCCTTCTGGGTGTTAGAGGGGACAAAGAGCACCTTTTCAGTCACTGGCAGATGGGGAGCAACAACAGCAAAGATCCCCGTCCAGACGGGAAGCATCCCGGGCTGTGCTCCCTTCAGGGGTGTGGAGAGAGACATGGGGGACAGCAGGTGCGGACACAAACATCAGGTCTGGAGTGAAGGGCCAGAGGACCAAGGGGTCACCTAAGTCCTCCTTCCATGACAGCCTGCCTGGAAGGATAGCCTGGGACAAACATGAGGCCCAGGACACTGACAGAGGCCCCAGCAGGGCTAGGCCCTGGGGGAGCCCTCCAGCGTGGCGCAGGTTATTAGGGGCTGCTATGGGGGAATCCTCCAGAATTGGTTATTAGGGGCTGTGTCAGTCCAGCTCAGATTGTGAGCTCACACATCTTCCCACAACACCCGGCCCTCTCCAGGGAGAGGCCTGCACTGCACCAGGCAGCCTTGCCAAGCCACTGACCTCCCACCTCCAGCCCCAGGTGCAACCCGAGAGGGCCAGCATGCCTGGTACCCAAGGCAGGGCCCCCTCACCACGGTGAGCAAGACCCGGGCAACTCCTTCCGGGACACCCCCCTTCCCCATGGCCCAACTCCCCAACCAAGTCCTCAGTCTGCCTCTCACACAACAGCTTCTATTTCTATTTCTGCCATGTCACTTAATATTCAAAAATTTTTAAACAAAAATTTAGAAAGAAATCAAAACTTGCAATGTGGCAAAAAGCAAGTTCAAGAAAATTGGGTGTGATAACTTCAGGACTTCTTGTCCTAAGCAGTTGTTATGGATTTAGCTTATTAGTTGAGCAAATAGTCATCCAACAGCATCCTGGTACACAAACCAGTGAGCTGGTCGGAGAGGAAGACAACCATTGCAAGTAGGAGAGCAAAGCAGCCGGGTGGAGATGTGAAGGTGTGCATTCGGAGGCGAGAGCGGGCACCGTGAGGCCCTGGCTGCTCTCCTGCCACTCGGAGGACACAGTGAAGCCATAGAGCATGGTGCACTTCCTCCTGGCTGAGCCGTGATTAACACCAATCATCCCCCAGACACCAGGGCAGCCTAATTAATCCACTCTGATTGCAAACCTTTCAGGAGTCTCAGCTGAGAGGCTCTTATGCACAACTGTGGAATTAGGGCTCAACCATTTAATAAGCCTAAAGATGGGAAGAACTGTCCAACATCTGCAGCCAACAGATGCCCCACTTACCACAGTAGGTGTAGATATGGTTGGACTCCAGGAAGCGGACCTTCAGATTGTGCAAAACCGCAGGTTCGTGGAGATAGCTAAGGGCAGTGAGGTCATTTTCCCCAACCAAGATGTCTGGATTCCGTAAGAAGGGCAGCTGGTTGCTTTGGACGTCGATTGGGTATTCTCGATCCTAAAGAAATCCAAGCAGCAGACACAGAAAGGAACAGCGATGAGGCACGCGGCCCATATTCAACGTCCAGCCTTCTTGGCCGGGACCAAGATCCCGACACCAAGAGATGAGCGTAACATTTTAAAGTGAGGCCAGCTGCACAAAATACCCGTGTTCACATGAGACCAGCCCAGGTGGAGGGGTCACCGACAACATAATCCCAATATATTCACGTAAGACCAATAAGAAATCCAGGAAGAAGCACCAGACCTACGAGAATGTTCTATTACTTCCCAATGACACAGCACTGGGTCATGAGCTGCCACAGGGCTCTGTTCTCTCCCCACTGCAGCAGACCTCCCTGGAGGGGCCACATTTAACATCAGTGCCTCCTCACTCTGTCTCACCCATCAACCAACACACACGCTTTCGTCTGGATTACCTTGCAACTGATGAGCTGCCTCTGTCAGAGGCCTCACGTGGCACCATTGGCACGCGTGTTTCCCTACAACCTGACTGCAAGCTTCGCTCGGGCAGTAATTCTGCCTAGACCTGAAGTATGAGACTTGGGAAGACAGTGTCACCAGGCTCACACATTTTAAAGTCACATCTCAGATGGGAGAGGTCGTCTTCATATCCTTGGCACAGCGTGTGGACCACATAAGTACCCAACAGAGTGACGCTACATTTATAACTGACAACATGTGTACGTATGCACGCAGGCGTGTGTCTCATTTGGAAGGTGGTAGGGGTTATTCTTCAAACATTTCAATAGAAGGCACTTGGCTGCTCACTAGGTGTTGTCTGGGTGTGGAATTTCTTAGTGTTCTAAAGAATCATCGAAGGAGCGCGTGAAAAATTTCATGAACCCAATTTACGTCCGAAGCTCTTCAGTGAGACCCAAGAGTGAAATTTTACAAACACCCTCAAGGAATTAAGGTACAGGTGGAGTCTGGATCACACTCTAAGCATCACTGTCCTATACTTACCCTTGAGGAAATTCTCTGAACAGTGACACAGTTCACTGGAGTAACAGTACCACTGTCCCGCCCCATCCTCACATTTAGAGGGACTAAAGCCACCAAATCTTAAGACATATTCTAGGGGTCGGCACTGTGGTGTAGCAGGTAAAGCCACCGCCTGCATCCCATATGGGCGCTGGTTCAAGTCCCAGCTGCTCCACTTCCAATCCAGCTCTCTGCTAGGGCTTGGGAAAACAGAAGATGGCCCAAGTCCTTGGGCCCCCGCACCTGCATGGGAGACCTGGAAGAAGCTCCTGGCTTCAGAATGGCACAGCTCCAGCTGTTGCGGCCAATTGGGGAGTGAACCAGTGGATGGAAGACCTCTCTCTGCCTCTCCTCCTCTCTGTGTAACTGACTTTCAAGTCAATAAATAAATAAATCTTAAAAAAAAAAAAAAAAACCACGACATATTCTAAAGCCAGGAATCAAAGAACTACAGTAAGGGTGCTAAACCAGACAGAGTAATGAACTGTAATAGCAAATTCAGAAATAAATGCAAGCATATATGGAAAATTTGTGCATGATAATGTTAAAATGCAAATAAATGGTTAGTAGAAATTATTAGAATATTGGCAAGTAAAGTAGCAAACAATTTGGAGGAAAAAATAAAAACAAGCCAGTATTCTCACTCCCTCATACCAAAATAAATTTAGATTGAACAAATAACAAAGAATATCAAAAAGAAAAACAGTAAGAAAAATGGGGACAATATTTGTGTGAGTGTTGGAAGAAGAACTTTTGACGTTTGGTATAAAGGCCAGAGCTACGAAGGCAAACATTCATCAATGTGACTACAATGAAGAGCTTGAAAAGTCACAACACACACGGGTGGCAAAGTCAAATGGGAGAGGGGTAGGGATTCCACATTCCATGAGCTCATGACCACAATATCCACAGGCTTCAGAACTCAAAGAACTAACACCCTAACGGAACACAAATCACCAACTAAGAACTACAAGTGGACAACACACAAACTATTCCACTTGACCAGTAACCAAACATAAAGAGCAACCAAGAGCCAGCGAAAGCCCTGGAGAGGGACAAGACCTCCCTAGGAGCAGCGTGGGAACCAGGTGCACCACTGTGGGTGCAGGCGGCTCCACCCCTCTGGAGGGCATCAGGTAACAGGTGCTAGGAATTTTACATCAACAGCTGCTTCTTCCTTGGCCTCAGTCCTGCGAGTGAGCAAGGATACGGACTCCTGAAGCTTTAAATAGTGAGGCCAAGCACAACGGAGACCCCTACGGACAGCACAGCACCTGCCCACAGCATCCTGCTGAGGATTAAAGTGTTAGAGGGAGGAGCCGAAGAGTCCTACATTTATTTATTTTCTTAAGTAACCAAGTGTCCTTTTAAATTTATTTTTAAATATTTATTTGAAAGAGTTAGAGAGAGAGAGAGTGTTCTTCCATCCGCTGGTTCACTCCCCAATTGGCTGCAACAGCGGGAGCTGCACTGATCCAAAGCCAGGAGCTTCTTCCGCATCTCCCACGTGGGTGCAGGGGCCCAAGGACTTGGGCCATCTTCCACTGCTTTCCCAGGCCATAGCAGAGAGCTGGATTGGAAGTGGAGCAGCCGGGACTTGAATCGGTGCCCATATGGGATGCTGGCGCTGTAGATGGTGGCTTTACCCACTACACCACAGCGCCGGCCCCAAGAATTCCACATTTAAAACCACGCATTCAAGCCTGCCTGGAGAGACGTCCCCATCAGACATGAGTTCTCTCTGTGGGATTTTCCTCCTGGTGCTGGTTTCTTTTCTCAGGTGAATGTAGGCCCTTTTCCTTCTGTGAAAAGCTCTTATTTATGTTAAACTCTGCAGACAGAATTCCCAAAAGGTGGGCTGTGAATTGGTTTTCATTCCACTGGGTTGTGGCACTGCCAGTCTCCTTCATCCACTGAGTTTGGTGGTGTCGCTGGGCCCCTCTGAAGGCTTCCTCATTCGCTACCACAACCCTGCAGCTCTCCCCTAGCTCAGCAAGCGACGTACCCCTCTCTGTACAGACCAGAAAGCTGGGACCCGAGCCCAGTGTCTCCGGCGCCCAAGACAGAAATGCCGCCATCTTCCTTTCTCAGATGCATCTCCTCCCAAAGCCCCTCCCCGCTCCAACACGTGCCACCTTGTGGGAATGCAGTCTGCCAGTGAGCTAGTGGTGCTGGCGACAGTGAAACTGATAAGGAACAAGAGCGCCCAGAGCAGCAGCAAAGACACAGAGCTGCCCGCTCAGCACCTGGAGCTGCAGTCGCCTTGCTATGTGGACACCTAGAGGAGAGGAGGGCTCCAGAGCCTTGAGAACAGATGGCTCTTCTGGCACAGGAATGCGATTCCAGGGCTGCCCAGTGCCCGGCACAGACGGCGACTGCTCACTGAGTCTCTGCAACCATCACCCGGTGCGGCCCACGCTGCAACACTGGACAAGGCCCCTGACTCCTGTGTTTACGCAGGGGGTAACGTAGCCCGACACGCCCAAGGCAGGGCAGCGCCAGCAACTGGACGGAGACCGAGCAGAAGTCTGTATTTTGTACATATTCTTTTACATTTCCAAAGCTTTCCAAGGACAGATTTATGTCAATAACTTAGATAAGACTGATTTTAAACGATTTGTTAAGATGGAGCCTGGTGCCCTTGCCCTGGCCCCACAAACCTTAGGGTGGCCTTGGCTATGGGGACGGAGATGGCACACGTTGCTTTAGTAAGGCTCCCACATTCTGTCTTCCTCCCTCCAAGTCAGGTCTCTGCACACAGGGAGTACTCCCCATCTGGGAGGTGCCTACAAACTGGACACAAACTCGATGGGAAAACGGCATTTCAAAGTACAGCCGGGGGTGCAGGGCATTGAACCACTTTGAGTCCCAGCTCCACTTCCAAACCAGCTCCCTGCTAATGCGCCTGGCAAAGTAGTGAAGGATGGCCCAAGTGCCTGGGTCCCTGCACTCAAGTGGGAGACAAGGATGGTGTTCTGACTCCTGGCTTCAGCCTGGCCCAGTCTTGGCTGTAGTAGCCATTAGGGGAGTGAACCAGCAGATGGACGATCTCTGTCACTCTGCCTTTTAAATAAATCTTTAATCAAAAGCACAGCCAGGGGAAACGGAAAAGTTTCCCCTGCCACTAGAGGGCATGAGTTCAGCGGACTGAAAGGGAGGGGGGACCAGGAGATAGAAGGCCGGACCTGCACGGTGCTCCATTCCAGCAAACCATGCAGGAGCTACACCTGTCACCATGGTTTGCATCACTCAAATGCCCAATCCAGTTTAAAAGCAGAGCGCTGGGGCCGGGCACTGTGGCATAGAAGGTTAAGCCTCCACCTGCAGTGCCAGCATCCCAGCTTCTCCACCTGATCCAGCTCTCTGCTATGGCCTGGGAAAGCAGTGGAAGATGGCCCAAGTACTTATACCCCTGCACTCATGTGGGAGACCTGGAAAAAGCTCCTGGCTTCAGATCAGCTCAGCTCCAGCCACTGAGGCCATTTGGGGAGTGAACCAGTAGATGGAAGACTTTTCTCTATTTCTCCCTCTCTGCCTGTAATTCTGCCTCTCAAATATTAAAAAAAAAAAAAAAAACCCACAGAGTGTTATGCTAAGAGCTGGTACACTCCCCGGGACTGGGGAGAATGCAGTGGAAGACAGACACTGTCCTTTCCCCCAAGGACTTCACCATCTTGGGCCCCTGCCACCCACACTGGAGACCCAGATGATGTTCCAGGTTCCCAGCGTCAGCCTGGCCCAGCCCCAACCATCACGGAAATTTGGGGAGTAAACCAATGGATGAAAGACACCCCCTGTCATTCGGCCTTTCAAATACATTTTTTTTTTTGACAGGCAGAGTTAGACAGTGAGAGAGAGAGAGAGAGAGAGAGAGAGAGAGAGAGAAAGGTCTTCCTTTTCCATTGGTTCATCCCCCAATGGCCGCTACGGCCGGCCCGTTGCGGTCGGAATGCTGCGCCGATCTGAAGCCAGGAGTCAGGTGCTTATCCTGGTCTCCAATGTGGGTGCAGGGCCCAAGGACTTGGGCCATCCTCCACTGCCCTCCCAGTCCACAGCAGAGAGGTGGACTGGAAGAGGAGCAACCAGGACAGAATCCAGTGCCCCAACCGGGACTAGAACCTGGGGTGCTGGCACCGCAGGTGGAGGATTAGCCTAGTGAGCCATGGCGCCGGCCTCAAATACATCTTTAAAAAAAAAATCTTGTGTCCGTTGAATTTTGCTTATAATAACTCAAAGAGATGGATACTGTATGAAGGCACGAGCATGAGGCCCCGAGCAGCCCGAGTGAGGAAGTCAAAGGATGGCTGCAGGCCAGGGAGGGGAGATGGGGCACTCAGTGGGGACAGGGTCAGTTTTGCAGGACAAAGAGGGTCCTGGAGCTGGACGGTGGTCATGGTTGCACAAAACTGAATGCCACTGAGCCATACATCAGCAACCATGAACACTGGGCAGGGGTGGGCACAGCCATGAAGCCACCACTTGTGATGCCCGCATGCTGTATCAGGATGCTTCCATTCAAGACGTGGGTTCGAGTCCCAGCTCTGCTCCTGATTCCAGCTTCCTGCTGGTGTGCACCCAGGGAGGCAGCAGGAAACGGCTCAAGTGGTTGGGTCCCTGCCGCCCACACAGGAGACCCAGATGAGTTCCCAGCTCCTGGCATTTAAGGAGTGAACCAGCAGATGGGAGGTCTGTGTTTCTGTCTCACAAAATTTAAATTTTTTCCTAATTGTTAATATGATAGATTTTATATTTACACAAATTCTCCCTACATAATAATAAATGAGCAAAAGCAGAGAAAGAAAATATCTTGGAGGAACAGTGAGAAGCTGAAATACCTTGGGCAGGTCAGCTCTGCTACAGCTGGGTTAGGAGCATCGTGTATTCTAGGGAAGGACCCTGACTCTGACCCTTCGCTGCTGCAGCGAGACCTATCGGGGGCAGGAGGCTGCTGGGGTGGGTTTCCCAAACGGCCTGGAATAGCAAAGCTGGCTTCAGCCTCACAGGAGGCTGCTCAGGCACGCAGGGTGCAGCCACATGGCTCCTGCCCCAGGCCACAGCTCCACTCCCTCCTAACGACAGCTCAGAGCCAGCCGTGGACAATCACAGCCCAGGAGCAGCCAGGACAGAGGCAGCCGCTCAGAGCCCATTATTTCTCGAGAGCTGCGGCGGATGTCCGGCCCCGGGCTTCCCTTCAGAGTCCACACTGGCCGGAGCAGGGGAGAGAGGAGAGGAGCCCTGGGCAGCTGCCAGGGTGAGTCACCCAGGGCCAGTTTCCCTTCCAGCCAGGCAGGCAAGCATCTGTCTCAGCACCACAACAGAGCATCCCTCACTACCTCCCTACAACTTTCCCCAACACCTGCCCACTTGAAAGAATCAACTGAGACGAAATCTGGAGTGAAAGAGGCAGCGTGCAAGTGGGCGGGCTGATTTCACTGTCTCCGCTCGGGGTGGGGAGTTACCCAGCACGGTAAACAGACGCCATCTGTCAGGAGCTGCCCTTCTCGCTGCACGGTGGCCGGCCAGGAAGAGGAAGGCGAGTGGATGCTTTCTAGCGAACTCGCTGTCCTGCTCCGGTTCACCAAGTGCTATGCTCAAGGTCCACAGCAGGGGGATGCGGAATCAGCAAGTTATTCACCGACCATCCAGGTGGGAAGATTAGGCCACGATGCTTCAACTGATGACGAAGTGTTAACAGTCGACGATCGAAGGCTGAAGGCTATGGCATGGACTTTCACTGCCACTGGAGTTTAGCAAGAGGCGCGTCAGCACGCCCAGCCATGCCCACTCTGCAGCCCATCCAGATCCACCCCTGAGCCAGTTCTCGAGGTTTTCCCACCACTTTGTTCAAAGCCCATTTCTCTGTGAGCCCTGCAGGAACCCCTCTGGGCATCCCCTGCCCAGGGCCACCTGACCATTCCTTCCTCCAACAGCTCCCAGGTGCACCACGGGCCTCCTCCCCATCCCTGGAACGTACCCAAACGGGACACAGGACGATCTCAGGGCTTTGGCACACACACACAGCTCCTGACTGAGACACCCTACTCTAGGGCCACTGCACCCCCAGTCTTCAGTGGCTGGTTCCTTCCCACAGCTCTCTCTCCCCAAGAAGCTCGGCCTCACTGAACACCTCTCCCTGGAGAGTTCCTGATGCTCCCTCCAGCACCTTGAGCTCTTGCTCTGTGCTCACTGCAACCTGTCATGACCCTCTCTGTCTCACTTCTATGTCACGTGCACTGCCCTCTCCACACTGAGCTCCCCAAGTCAGCAGGGCCACACATGTCCATCATTACCCGCAAGCCCAGCCCAGGGCACACACCCAGGCTCCAAACACATGTGAGACGCACATCACAGGCTCATGGAAAGGGGAACCAAATTGGACCCTTGAGGAGGAAAAGGATGGCACGGTTACTGCCAACACCAGCCTGAAGGTCGGTGACGACAAAGGAAGTTCAGGCACCTGCGACACTCACGTGCCAGGCACGACTGAGTACACGTCACAGACTCACCTACTTTATTCTCAAAATAACTTGAAACAAAAACCATTCCCATTCATGTCAGAAGTGACCAGCTTGTCCAAGGTCACCCAGCTCCTAAGGACTGGGCAGGATCCCAACCCAGGTGGGCTGGCTCAGAACCCACGTCCCAGCCTCCAGACTCCATGCTTGGGGTGATCTCTCGTAGGAGTTCCCACTCCCCCAGTACCCACTGATGCCTCAAACCCAGAGAAGGACCCCTGTTCCTTCTGCTCCACAGAGAAGATCCTGGTCTCAGCCACCCAGGACCTCTCCGTGGCCAACCCCAATGGGTACTTACTCTTTACCAATACCCACAGAGCAGCTTCCTGCATTAGTGTGTTCAGATAACATCATCATCATCAACGGGAGAACCCATGGCTCAGAAGCCCCAGTGGCCAGGAAAACCTCAAGCGTACCATGTACCAATGAGTCCCGTTTGACACACACCTGAGCGTCCCACCCCACCACTCACCCACCCACCCACCCACCAGCCCAGCCCAGCCCAGCCCAGCACTTACGGTTTCATCTTCCAGTCTGAGCTGGAGGCACCTGTCTCCCTCTTTGTAGTCCTTGGTTAACTCAGCTGAGCGCCACACTTCCTCAGGGTCAGGGATCCACACCCTCGTGTACTGAAAGATGAAAACCAGAGACTCAGACACAAAACAAAGCTGCCAGGGGCGAAACGCGTCGCCACCTATGCAGGGCCTATCCCAACGTTTAAAGCCACGTGCACACATCTTGTCATCTTCTCAAGACCCAAGGTGACCCAGTACCAGGATAACAGATAAGTAACTCACGGGGCTGGTGGCAGACAGCACCTTCCAGGTCTTAGCAGAATATTCAGGATGACTGGCATGGCTGCATCTGGCTATCCCCACCACCAGCTGCTCTGTGGTCTCCCAGGGTGGTGCACAACAGCACACAATAGAGTATCTGGTGTGGCTACAAGCAACGCCACACACAAAACCCAGCAAGACAGCACAGCCTATCTCTGTAGCTTGCCAATGTCTGCTCCAATATTCTACCTTCAGGGACAAAGTCATTTTCTTACAGATATCTTAAGGAAGTGGTCAACAAATCAATAGCATATTTAAGTATCCCAGAACAGTCAGTTTGTGCATTCTTGAAGCCAGAAACTTACCCCGAAAATCTCATCCCACCTCCCCCATTGCTATCCTGACTCAAAGAGTCATTAAGCTGGCCAAGTCCTGGCAGGGGAAAACCCCTGTCCCCAGCCAGTGGTGACAAGGGAGACACCTCCAGCGACTTGCCCAGTAGGTGCTCGACCTAACTCAGGCATTCCCAGCCCCAACCCAATGTCAGAATCACAGGAGGAGCTCTGGAACCCCCACTCCCATGTTCCGTTGCAGACCAGTGCCATGAGGACCCAAGGTGAGGCTGACGTATGGGGTACTCTC
Source organism: Lepus europaeus (assembly GCF_033115175.1). Taxonomy (NCBI): domain Eukaryota; kingdom Metazoa; phylum Chordata; class Mammalia; order Lagomorpha; family Leporidae; genus Lepus; species Lepus europaeus. The sequence continues at coordinate 97,965,806 of NC_084835.1, forward strand.
CGCATGGCAGCATCTGGATCTGCGGGCTGTCATGCAGAATTCAGTTCTCGGTCATTTCCACATAGCTGTGTGCATGTGTGTACATGCACGGGGCTTCAGAAAGTTCACGGAAAAAGGACTTACAAGATATTTTGGTGCAAAAAAAAAAATTGAAACCAGTCCACAAACATTTTGAGAACCCCATGTTTGCGCAGGCTTCAAAAACATTTTTGCACCAAAATAAACTTATCTGTCCAATCTGAAGTACCCTGGGTTTGGTTTGTGTTTTCATCAAGGTTTATTTGCTCATGGATTTACTGATGGATCTGTTGGTCAAACTACAACTCGAGAGTTATAAAATGGGATCATCACAGAAGTGTCAGATCAGCTTTAAGATCTATTTTAGATCTATAGCATTAACAAAAAAAAAAAACACTTCGAGTTCTGCTAAAAGTTTCTAACACCTGTATGCCTAACTTCTTTGCTACAAAATTCCCAGCAAAGCTAAAAGCCACACACATTCGTTTCTCCCTCCAGCAACAGCTTGGATTCACAAGCAACAGCATCACATTACCTGATGACACAGAAGCCTCTAACTCTGGTACAAATGTAAAGGAAAAAAAAAAAACACACAACTTTTCATCTTGCATTGACAGAATGAGGTACTGAAACTGCTTCTCTGGATAATTTCAGGGGTTATTAGTCCATGGAACAATGTCTTGTTCTGAGCCCAGATTTGGGGATCCCATCACATTTACCTCTGCTAACTCAGTTCAACTCCAATCACCCCTCTGCTTCTCTGCTTCTGTTAAGGGGAAGTCACCAGTCCACACGAAGCTGCGTGCACGCATTCGAGGACTTCGTTCAGCAATCTTAGACCTGGACACAGGCCTGGTGTGGTTTTGTGGCCAAACAACATCCTTGGCAAACCAGGAACAGGTCAGGCAGGACAGGGGCTCGGTCAGCATACTCCCAAGCACCAGCCGACCAGGCGCCCACGCAGTGGGCTTGATTTAGGTCCTGCCTCTTGTGCTTTTCAACAATGTTTGCCTGCAGGGGGTCCCAGACCCCTGTGCCACACTCCCTCTCATGACTGAGCCATGAAAGACGTATGGGGCAGAACCAGACATGGACCGATGAGCAGGCAAACACCTTCAGCATCCCAGCTCAAGGTAGGAAGCCAGAGTCACTGATGGCTGGTATTACAAAGAAAGCTCACAGAATCCTAACCCTGGCTCTGCCTCTCATAGGAATATTAGCCTATCTCTACAGTTCAGTGCTACAGGACTTCAGATCTGCGAGCTTTCCAGTATAACCACCTCTAGGGAAAACTTCCTGAGCTCCGGCTGAACTCGTCCTCCCCGCAGGGACTCTCGCTCACCCTCACCCAGGGCCACCCCCCAGCCAGCTGCAGCAACCCATAAGACTCTGTCCCTAAGATCCAGCCTCCCCCGGTTCTCTCTGGTCACTCAGTTATGCTTCTGGGATCTCCCAAGTCAGCGTACCCAAGAGAGTCTGCCCCACGCAAAACCTCCGCTCAGCGTAAACGCTGCCAGAACGGCTCAAGTAACAGAGTGACAAGTAATTGAGACAACTAGGGAAGTCTGGGCAGGAGCCAAGAGGAGGTGGCAGGACTGGGACCCAAGGAGCCCAGCCCAGCATGCACCTGCCACGTGCTGCCCCATGTGGTGGACCCGACCATAGCCAGCACTGCAGAGCTCACTTTCCAGCTCTGTCTCCAATTCTTACTCTGGGAGAGTGCCTTGATCTCTAGGTAGGTAAATCTCTTCCATAAACAGATTGAATCCACGTGGAAGGCAGAAAACTGGCTTCCGTATCTTTGCACACCTGTGGCCCCATCACAGCATCAGGGACACAGAAGGCTACCAATGACACCGTGGTTCTTTGTTCCTCCAAGGCAGGAGCTCAGCACCGCACCACCGAGGAGCAGAGCGCAGGGTCTCAGGCCCCGCCCGGATCCAGCGATCAGCAGGCATTGTTCCAGGACTCCCTTCTGAGGCTGGCATCCACGCAGGCTCAAGTCCCTGACATGAGCATTAAACGGCACAGCACCTGCACGTAAGTTACATACATCCTCTTGTATGCTGAAGTCTCTAGACTTCTTATAACCCCTAAAACTATGCAAGTGCTACACAATTTGTCAGGATCCTGCTTTAACGGTGCTTAATTCCATCATATCAAAGTAAATCGAAGAGTAAGCCTGACCTCATTATCGAGGGAAAGCTGGTGGTTTGGGAAGGCTCTGCCAGCCCGTCGCCCATGCACCACCTGGAGGAGACGGCTGCCGACGTCACAGACGCACCCAGAACCGAACTCCTGCAGCCTCCTGTTCACTTCCTTCGCCTCTACCGGGCCAGCGCCAGCCCCACCTGCAGCTGCATGTCAAGATCCCACAGGGAGCGCTTACAAGTGCCCCGCCACGCGACACCCTGGACCACTCACATCCTACGTGGGCAAGATGGGGTTTTGTGAAGCACCCCAGACGACCAGGAAGGGCGAGCATGTCTGACAACCAGGCCAGGTGGTCCGATAGGTAACCGAGATTTGAGGGCTATCACAGACCCTTGCTCAGGCGCCCACAGGCGTCTCCCCACCATCAGCCTGTGGCCACCCCAGCAGCTAGAGGCACTCTCCCCAAAAGTTCCAGCTAAGGTGGAAATGCAGGCGCGAGAAGAGCACAGCACGTTTGTTCACACAAATCACCACGCGGCCACGCAGGCTGCAGGTGCAACAAAGCCTTGTCTGAAGGAAAGCAGTCTGGGCGGGGTCCTGTGGGAATGGAGAAGGGAGAACCCTCCCCAACTTGGGGGCTGCCCTGTTCCTCCTGTGGCTAAGGGTCCAAGAGCAGGAATACCACTGTCCACCACCATAGGTATCCCTACCACCAACACAACGTCTGCAAGTTAGTAAGCATTCAAGTCTCTGCTGTGTCACTGGAATCGTGGCTCTGCCTGGGAGTGGCTCGGGAGTCTTTAGCACAGCAGAAAATGTTTTCACCAAGCACCTGCTCAGAACCTGACCTAGAACTCACTGGGGAAGGCCAGCTCCTGTCCCTCCGAAAGCACAGATGCCACCCAACTTCTCCACACAAGACCAGTCTGAGGTTAGGGCAAGTAGCAACGAAAGCCACCGGCACGAGGCAACTGTGGGTTTCGAGGGAAACAAACCGTTAAAAGGAAGGAAGGGAGACCGAGCCCTCGGATGCCACCTGTACAAGGACGGCAAAGCCAATCCCCACCCTTGGCTGGGGCTCCAAGTCTACGGGCAAAGTGACAGGAGGGAGGGCTGAGACCCCAGTGCTCAGACACTGAAACTCCAGGCCCAAGGAACTCACACCCCGTAAAAACCTCTTTATAAACTCCTAGCTCTTGAAAAAGGGGGACACTCACAGTCCTTCAGTGAGGTTGGGCAAACACACTCCAAACATTCCTTAAGACTATCCTAAGTACCATCTTCTGTTTGGTGTCAGTGTGTCCATCTGAAGCTTCTATTAAAATAGTTGCATGGAGGGGAAAGAGAAAAGCCACAGCCCAAGGACATGGAGAGCGTCATTTCAGCACCGGCACAGCGGCAGTTTCCCAAGCGGGCTGGCACCTGGCCAGACTGCCATGTTGTAGGAAGCAGGAAAATACTTCACCCCACCACGCCTGTGGTAGGAAGTGGGTCCCATTCTACCCCTGTGCGAGTCAGAGTTGCAGGTCCAGGGTGCTTGTCCCGACTCCATCATCAGGGCAGCTTCTACACTTCCAAGGCTTAGCTTCCTCCTCTGTACTGTGGGGGAAACACCTTCCATATCAGGGCTGTGGCTGGGATTAAAGAATGCAGGCAGAACACGCAGGACGGTACCCTGCACACACTAAGCGCTTGGTAGTTACTGCGGTGGCAGGACTCGGGCACTGGGAGTAACAGGTAGAGAATTCCCTCCAGGAAAGCACAGGCCCCACCCAGAGTAATCCCAAGAGAGTCGTGTGCACGCAGTGTCACGGGAACACCGCAGCTCGTCGCTTCCAATTTATTTCCCGAGTTAATACCTCCCCAACCCCCCACCATGCCGGCAGCAAGTAAGCTTCTTAGTTCCCCTGTTTAATCATTCCTACGAAGGGCTCCCTACACCAGTAACACCTCCCCCTTTTCCTCAAATGCTCCCTGTAATGCTAAGGCAGAGGGAATTATACGTAAATACAGCGGACGCCCAGAGCCCACAAAGTGATGGAAAAGTCATGGGCGATTTCTGAGCCGAACAAGCAGGCTCCCGAGACCCAATCCAGACCCCTCCCAAGCTCGCCTCACATTCTTTCTCAAAGGACAGGGAACCACAGTGGAGTTCACAGCATCTCAACATCTCAACCCATCCATCACTGGAAAAAGGAAAAAAAAAAAAAAGTCTATTTGTGGCATCTGATTGTGTCAGTCACAATCACATCTCAATCCGCATTCTACCTGTCAGTGAAGCTAACGCAGTTCCACGCCTCCAGGTACCCGTTTACTGCCCTGCAGGTGTGGTGAGGAGGAAGCAGTGTGTCCTGGGGCGACGCAAGCACGCGGTATACAAGGAGCATCGCCACATCTTCTCCTCCAGCCTCTTCTCACCATCTCCGTCTGTGTTGGTGGCGGGAGCTGCGGCTGATACCAGAGGCCTAGAAACAGCTCTAAACAAACGTGCTCACTCGGGGACTTCCTGGGTTCAGTTTGGTCAACCATAACAGAGTAGTCTGTTTCCTCCTTCATGTCTTGCTTTCAAAGAACCTGAAATCTGCACTGGGCTCAGTGGAAAGACCACGGAAGCCCCCCCGGGGACAAGGGAGCACGTGTCATCAGCAGATTGGCTTGGTGCGGCTGCCATGCTGAGCCCATGTAACCTGCTTGCCGAAGCAGCTCAGCAGGATTTACCCAAAGCCAGCCCGAGTCACGCAGCTGTGTGTGCGCCTGGACCCAAGCAAGAAGCTAAACTTTGTAGAAATCCTACTCACGGCAACACGGGGACGGCTCCTGGGCTCGTGAACTCTCCCCACAGGCAGCAGTTCAGTGCCACAATTAAGCGACCTGCTGTCCTATTAAAAATCTTCAAGTCACATTAGACTGCCTCTCAGAGGATACCACCTTCATTCCCAAAGCTTTTTGAGATACTCAAACTTTTAAAATCCATATATAAAGCCATCTTGGGAGAGTCATTTTCCTCTTGGTCCTGTGGGTTTACACCCTACAATCAAAGATTAGTGTATTGCTTTCCCCAAAGAAAGTCTTTTTTATAGAAAACTTTTATTTAATAAATATAAATTTCGAAAGTACAACTTTTGGATTATAGTGGTTCTTCCCCCCCATAACCACCCTCTCAGCTGCAAACCATCCCATCTCCTACTCCCTCTCCCATCCCATTCTTCATCAAGATTCATTTAAGAAATAGTCTTAACAGCTTGTAATCACCAAAACACTTCTTAGAAATTCATACCCTAGAAGTATGTACCAAGTCAGAGTTGGGTGGCTTCCATGTATTTTCCTAGTCCTGTTGCAGGATTTGCCCTCTTCAACCAAAGCCAGCCCTGACCGGAGTTTTTTCAGGCTCAGCGCTGTCCTGCAGACAGAACTTCATTAATCCAAGTGGGAGGTGCACAGAAGGATTTCTCTGAGGAACCTGGGGTGACTGCACCTTGCATCCGGCCCCACGAGTGCACGGGTTTACTCTTGCTGCATCTTCTAAAGACCTCCTACCTCAGCACGCACCTGCCTTACACCTGTGTCCTGAGCGATGGAGTTCAACGAGTGCCTGCTGTTTAAGCCACCAAGGCTCCAAGACCTTACGGTGCCTCTGACTGCCATGCGGAGTCCAAGCGCAATGACTACCGAGCAGACGTCACGCAGAACGCACACTTGCCTATCTGGTGACCGAGCTCTCGGGAGTTCCCTCCAGAGCCACAGGGTAACCAGAGTCTCTAGAATGCTCATGGATCCCTCCAACTCCTCCACACCAAATGCAGGCATCTCAGAAACAGATTCAGACACTCACTGTTCCTTTGTGTCCAGCGGAAAAGTGGGTCTGCAGCTTAGAGAGTAGCTGGCCTGACCTGCATTCCAAGAGCTCAGAAAAAGAGCAAAGGCAAGGTTACTGTGAAATGCACACTTCCTACACTTCACCCCGAAGGGTTCTGTGAGTGGGGTGGGGGTAAGGAGATTTACCATAACGACCACAGTGAATGTGAAAGGATTGCCGAAAACAAATGGCTTGCTATAGATAACAGCATCACATATGGAGCGAGGCATCGCAAAGAACAAACCAGCACTAACCAGCAGAGCTAAGTGGTCCATGCAACCGTTCCTTAAATGAACTTCAATGCACAAAAGACCACAGGAGGAAAGAAAAGCAACCGGCTCGGACACAAGCTGTCAGGTTTATTCCTTCCAGGAACACAGGGCAGGCAGTGTTGAGCAAGAGGGAACCAACTGCCTACGCAGACAACAGTGGGGTCTGGTAGACAGGTTACCAAGGCACATGGACCTGCCTGAGCATCCAAACCACAGCCTGGACAAATCCTCCACGTCCTCTGGCCTTGGCTTTCCAGTCAGGAGGCTGAACGAAAATGAACTTGACACTCCTTGTGCATTTATCATTCAACCACCTTCCTGACTCCCAGTAAGAGGGCTGCTCCTAAGATCTTCCAATGTCCTCCAGTGCATCCATGGCAAGGTCAAGGTTCGAGGCTCCACGTGAAGGCCTCTCTCTGATCAGAGATGCGGGAGTCCAGAGTTCAGGGTTTTATTGTCAGGGAGAAGGGCTCTCTTGTTATTCAGCAGGTGCGAGGAACAAGGCCCCAGGGAATCAATGCTCAGCTCCGAGGCTGCTGCTCTCTAGCGCCAAATCGTGCTCTAGGAACCAGCGGGAAGTGGCTGAAGCTCCCTAAAAGGGAACCATCAGTTGCCTCAAATAAACCACCCATCGGCCACTGCTCTTCTGCTGTGGCCACCACCTGCTGTGAACACAGCACCTTTTGGTTATCAGTTCACTCTGCAGTCTGTTTTCAGGGCGGACACAAGGATGAAGAACAGCACCACGGGGTGAGAGCATCCCACCACTCACAGCTAAGACATCGGCACCAGACCACCAGCAGATTCCCCAACCACCACCACCAGGCCCCGACATCCCACCCGACATCTACCAGAGCTCAGTACTGGGCAGCCTTGTCACCTGTCAGCTCAGAGAAGACACACTGGCCACTGTCCCCGCACAGCGCCCCTCTCAGCCCCTCTCACGCCCACGTCCTGCACAGGCTCGACCCTCTGCCCTCACGTCTGGAAGGGCCCTATTCCTCAGGGAACATGCTGCTGTTTTTCAAGGGCTTTCGCCAACATGAAGTCTTCGAATTCTGGCAGTGGGAGGCACAGGGTTCCACGGACACATATTACAGATGGAGGACAGAGTGCCAGGAAAGTCAAAGGACCCGAGCTCAGGTGCCTAAGGCAGACTCCACCCAGAGACAGACCCTGCCTCCCCCCCGCCCCCCCGCCTTCTACTTCTCCAAGCCCCCTCCTCCCCAACACTTTAAAGTTTATCTGAGGGATTCCGATTGGTCACTGGGACCCGTAGATTCAACTCTGCTCTCTCGGGCACCAAGGGCACGTCAGATTACGCTGACCTGTCCCTCAAATTTAGCATCTCCCTCCATTCTGTTCTGATACCTTCGTCGAAGGCTTCTACATTGCCTGAGAACACCCCGCCCACGCTTGCCTAGTCTTCCTGCCTCCAACCTATCCCCACTCCCACTGGCTTTCTAAACCACTTGCAAAACTGCCCCCTGGTGACACGTGGCAACGTCTTGAGACATTTTTGGTTGTCACAACCTGGGTGTGCAGGTGCTCCTGGCATCTGCACCCTGGTGGGCAGGGCTCAGGGCCGATGCTAAACCTCTTGGGATGAACAGCCACGACCTGTCCAGCCCCGAGCATCACCAGGCCAAGGTCAGAAAACCACCCCATGACGTTCATCTTTAAAACAAAACCCACCTCATCCTTCACGATGTCACTGCCCTGCTTTCAAAAGCCCCTGGTGCTTGCAGGAGAAGTTCACTCAGGAGTGTCCACAGTGTGGCCCAAGTGACCCTTCCTGCCACCACCATCGTTCCTGCATCCTAGCCGCACTGGGCCATCATCGAACACCTCTCAAGTTCTGTCTGCCTTCGCTCAGGCTTTTTTCCACCTCCCACAGCTGCCACGCACGCTTTGAAGTCAGTTGAAATATTGCTTCCTTCATCAAGCCTTTTCGCTCCTGCTGCCCAGCCCCCCACCAGGTCAGCCTTACGCTGGACGACACTGACCTGCGTAGCTGCTTCTCCACAAGGTTATGGTTATTGATCTTTACGGCCCTGGCATACAGAAGCCTGCTGCCGTGCACGCTGGTCAGGCAGGGGAATAGACACACAGCGTGCTCCAGCACGGCAGAGTCTTGCTGCTCATAGCCTCCCCCTTGCCAGAAACGCTGGAGTACCACCTACACGACCCAGCAGCACAGGACTGTCACCAGCTCTGGGCACGAGGAAGCAGAGCTTGGTCCCCCACCACAGCGTGCCGCCTGGCGATGCTGCTCTTCTCTCTGCAGTGAGCACAACCACGGCACCTTTTACTTCTTATATCTGTCTGGACCTCCCAGTTCTGTGGGAATTTCTGGGCCCTGCAGACTAAAAGCATTTAGGCAACAGATGTGCCAAACGAACGTGAATGTGATAACAAAAGCTTCTCTAAACCTAACAGAAAGAAGGCCAGATCAGGCTCCTTAGCATCGGCCTGGTACCCTGATGGACCGTCCTGGATGCTCCCCTAAGACTCCTGCCCTGTTTCTATTAATGAGGAGCACATCAACAGCTGACTTCTAGAATGTGCTTTATCACACAGGCCACTCATTGTCCATCTTTGGGGACAAGCAACTTCCACCAGGCTTGGACTGAATAGAAACACACAGGAACCAGAAGCCACTGAGGTCTCCTTGCCACCACCAGGTTCTGTTCCTTCCACAGGACTCTTCTCAAAGCTTTGCACAGGCTCCAGAAAACATGGCTCTCAGCCCTGCAGGAGCTGACGCTCTGCAGAGTGGGCCCTGTGACTGCTCAGGCACAATGGGGTTAGGATACATTTGCAACTTACAAAACTAGGAACCGCTGGGGCACAGAGGGTAAAGCAGCAGCACCCCACGTGGGTGCCGGTTCCGTCCTGGCTGCTCCACTTTTGATCCGGCTCCCTGCTAACAGTGGAGAATGGCCCAAGTCCTTGGGCCTCTGAACCCATGGGGTAGACCTGCATGACGCTCCTGGCTTCAGCCTGACCCAGCCCTGGCCATTGTAGTCATTTGGACAGTGAACCAGCAGATGGAAATCTGAACTCCCCTCTCCGTAACTCTTTCAAATAAATAAGTAAATCTTTACACAAAAAATATGAAGACAGATTTTTTAAATGGTTGCCTAGTAGTTAACATCTGTCCCAGACTGTGACAATGACTCCACTAAGAAGCCAGAGCCCAGCTGAGGGCACTAACAAGCTTCAGGGCTCTCGTCTAATGTCCGAGGAGCACCTTCAGCTGGTAGAAAAGCAGCATCACTCACGGAGGAGGAAGACCAGGTCAATCAATGGTTTTGTGTTCAAGGAGTGCGGTCTGGGGGAAAGGCTGGAAAACAGGAGCTGGTGGTACTACAGCCGGCCCCGGCCCTGTGGCCCGCTGCTCGTAGCCTGAGGTTAGCTATGGGCCTCCCTTCCTTCCCAAGTTTCCTGCGTGTCTACCTCACAAGGACATCCAATGACAAATTCCCATCAGACCTTAAGTGTCTCATCTGGGCACAGGCAGTACTGCTGGGCACAGTGGCACACTCGGAGACGTGTTTTTGCTCTTAGGGGAGCCAACTGCATCATTAAGCACACAAAGCATAAGAAGAGGAGACATTAATCATCAATTTAAAGGAAGGGGTAGAATGCGGAATCACCCCCGTGCAGAATCAAGTCCAGCTAGTGGCACTCGCCCTCACAGCTGCACAACAGGAGCCCCAGTGTTCGGAAGGAGCCCCAGGAAGCCTCCCCAGAGACCTGCAGGAACAGAGTAGAACACGGGGCGTGTGTTCCAGGCAGGCGTGCAAGGAGAGCAAGGCCATCAGCTGGGCTGAAGCCAGGGGCTCCTGGGGAGGTATGGTGGGAGCAAAGTTCAAAAAGGCAGTTCAGAGCAACATCACAGCCGAGGGCTTAATCCCCACCCAGGGACTCTCGCCCGATCCCTCCCGCAGAAGCCAGAGGCGGCTTCTGAGTAGCTGGGCGATGAGCTGAGCACGGAAGAAAGCATGTTTCTGATGATCAAGCAAGAAACAAATGCAAATCGTTATCATTGCTATTCTTGGCACCTCCTACTGGAGCCCGGCACCACGTACAGGGTACCCAGATGGCAGAATGAAAACGTTAAAACACAAGGCAAGGCAGACCAGTGAATAATTTATTACAATTTAATTACTCAACAAAACTCTGCCCCCAGATGGAACAGGCAAGATAAGAAAAGCCAGGGACCTCTAGATGCTAAGCAAATGAAACCAAGCCACTGTGAAGGCAAGAGGACAAATCCTTCTCCCCACAGGAGCACTGGGACAAGCCACGTTTCCAGGACAACTTGGCTTGCCTGACCACGCTACCCGGCCTTCCTCCTTCCCCAAGGGCTCCCCTCCTCCACACACTTCCAGCGCTTGCCTGTAACATAATAGAATCCTGATACAAGCTTGCCCAACTGCACAGCTGCTAACTCATGCATGTCACTTGCTCCCAGCCTTTCCACATACCCAACTTGCTATCTTTATTTTGGTATCTAACACGGACAGGTATATGGAAGGTTAAAAAATAAAAAAAAAAAACCACGCTGGCATCCAATATGGGCATCTGTTCAAGTCCCAGCTGCTCCTCTTCAGATCCAGCTCCCTGCTGATTGCTCGGACCCCTGTACCCATGTGGGAGAACCAGAGGAAGCTCCTGACTTCAGCCCAGCGCTACCCACGGTGGCCAGCTGGGGGTGAGCTAGCAGATGAAGCTCTCTCCTTTCAAATAAACTTTGGTGGAGGGGATAACTCAGCCCACTTGGTTGCTCAAGCAAAAGCCTAGAAGTGGTTCTGCCTCCTATTACGTCCTCCTCGTATCCATACCCAGCAAGCCCCTGTACTCTTCTCCAAAGGGCGTCCTGGATCTGACCCTTCTCCATTCACTCGGCCTGCCCGTCTCACCCTCTTACCTGGCTTCTCCGTGTCTACTCTCAACTCCCACCCGGCATGCTCCGAACATCAGCAAGGGTGCCTTTTGGAAAGAGCCCATCAGATCACGTCACCTCCCCGATCAATGAAGGCTGAACTTCTGGAGCCTTCCAACCCTGCACGTCCCCTCCGACAACCTCATCTCTGTCCATCGAGACCACGCTGCTGTAACCGTGCTGGCTCCTCTTCTCCCTTGGAGCCTGTCCATCTCCAACTCTCCTCCACAAGCTCTGTCCAGAGATTCGCACCTGCTCTTCTTTGTCATGGAAACCTCAGCTCCTATCACCCCCAGAAGGCTCCTTTGCTAACGAATTAATCTAAATCTGGGGACTCCCTCTGCACTTTCTTCAGAGTCCTTATCTCAAACAATCAGGTTCACCGTGTGCCTGTCTCTTGCCAATAATGTAGTAAATTTCCAGTGCCAAGAACCGTGCCAAGTGCATGACAGACACATATGTGTAGGGGAACTCGTATGAGCCAGCACGGATGAGGTGTTTTACAGATGCTTCTCCTCTGGAGGAGGTGTGGACATTGCCATCATCCTTGTTCAGTGCTAGATTCAGGAGGAGAGGCCTCTGGGAATTCCACAGGTCTGGAGAGACTTCTGAGAGACAGGATGGGGAACACAGGAAGAGATCTCAGTGTGTGCCAAGGCACTCAGGAATCGGTCTTCAACAGCTACTGGATGGTGACAGGGGTGGCAAAGGTTGCCCTACAGGAGTCTGACTCTGCTCCTCACGACTCTTCCAGTGAGACATCAGTGCTGAGTGGAGTCTGCAGCCCATAGAAGGCGAGCAAGGCGGGCTGTGAATACGAAAATCCACCCTCCTCCACCCGCACTACGCCGTGGTCCCCAAGAGAGACCAAGGGCTCCAGGCTTTGTCACAGAAACACAGGACAGGAAACCCAAGTGCCCTAGAAACTAGCTGAGGCACTCAAATCAGGTCTGGGGGAGACCAACTTTCTTCTTCGTAGGGGCAGAACCTTGGGCCGATGACTTCTGGCTCCCAGCACTGCCTTGTTTCAAGCTAAGTATCAGCGGCGGAGCACAGCTCTACCAGGGAGCACACATCAGAGGCAAGCGCACGGCACGCCGTGGGCCCACCAGCGGGGCTGGGCTGCGACTCAGCAAGCCTCCGTGCAACCTGCAGTCGAAATCCAAAAGTGCCCCAAGGAGAACCCCGAGAGCCCGCCGGTGACCTCTCCTGGGCGATCTCATTATTTGAGCAATAGTCTCAAATGAAGCCACAGCTGCGAAGGCAGCAAGAAGGAAGGCTTGGCAAGATGCTTTTTCTCAGCTGGCGCTACGGCTCACTAGGCTAATCCTCTGCCTGCGGCACCAGCACCCCGGGTTCTAGTCCCAGTCAGGGCACCAGATTCTGTCCGGTTGCTCCTCTTCCAGTCCAGCTCTCTGCTGTGGCCTGGGAAGGCAGTGGAGGATGGTCCAAGTCATTGGGCCCTGTACCCACATGGGAAACCAGGAGAAGCTCCTGGCTTCGGATCAGCGCGGTGCAGAGGCCATTGGGGGGTGAGCCAATGGAAAAAGGAAGACCTCTCCCTCTCTCACTGTCCACTCTGCCTGTCAAAAGAAAAAAATGCTTTTTCTCTTTTTAATTGCCAAAGAAGTGGCAAAGAGCAATCTGTAGCCAGCGGCAGAACTCATTTACTGCTAAGGAAACACGGGGGGGGGGGGGGGGATGGAGGGCGCAGTCCTGGGGAAGCCAAGTCCCCTGATCGTGGGAAATGAACCGGAAGTCAGCTGTGTCATGAGCTTGCACACTTCAGGGAGGGGAACAGTCTACCAGGCCCTGTGCCCTCCTAGTCCAAGCACCTTTGGCAAGGGGGCAGCAGGCACTGCAGAGGTCTGTCTCGCCTCGGCAGGATGAAGGCAAAAATACGACGGAAGGAAGTGAAGAGGAGGAATAAAGAAGGTACCAATGCCAAGCCAAAGCACAGTGGCCAGTGGTCACCTCCATCTTCCCACACAAAGGTCAAGACTGCATGAGCAGGACGGCCGTGTTAAAAAGTGGTCCCTTTTAAGAAAACAAAGGTAATCTCTGAGAAGAGTTAGGGAGAAAACAGCAGAGGAAACTGTACACAAATTGGAGGGACACAGTGGACCTACATGGGGGGTGAGGATGTGCACAACTGAGGACTCCAGCAGCCCAGAGCCTCCGCACCAGCGTTGGAGAGTGAGCTCTCTGCTATGCCCTGGGAAAGCAGGAGCCCAAGGACTTGGGCCCCTGCACCTGAAAAGTGGGAATCCCAGAAGAAGCTCCTGGCTTCGGATCGGCCCAGCTCTAGCTGTTGCAGCCATCTGGGGAGTGAACCAGTAGATGGAAGCCCTTTCTCTGTCTCTCCCTCTCTGTGTTACTCTACCTCTCAAATAAATAAAATCTTAAAAAAAAATGTGGATAAGTGAATGTCAGTTGGTTTGTTTAGGATTAATTTCTCTTGGCAAAATAAAAACAACCACCACCCTACGTCAACGGCTGGGATTCTTGTTGTCCCTTTGCTTTGTCCTTCCTAGTTTAGAAATCCAAAGTCTGTGCTCGGCTGTGTAACGCATCACAACTGTACACGATGACTTTGAACAGCTCTTGTTCAACTGTTCAACAGGTTTTTTTCCATGCAAATTGCTGAACTCTTCACTTAGCATAGAGTTGGTCTTCTGTGTATTTAGTTAATTGAAAACAGATCTTAGTAGAGAATGGGACTGGGAATGGGAGAGGGAGGAGGAGGAGGGGTGGGACTGTGGGTGGGAGGACAGTTACGGTGGGAAGAATCACTGTGTTCCTAAAGTTGTACTCATGAAAAGCATGAAGTTTGTATTCCTTAAATAAAAGGTTTCTTTGGGTGGGCGGGGGGTGGGGGGACTTTGCACATAAACAGGGTTATGGAGACCAGAGATTCTTGCCACTTCAATGCCTGCTGGACTACAAGATTTTTTTTTTTTTTTTTAAGAAAAAAGACCACAGTTCAGCAAGAATATAGGCAAGGATAGCCCTAAGAGAAATGAGTCTGTAAACTCAGAGTGGCCCTGGATCCAGTCTCTTACCTCAGACCTCCCGTGAGTTGCTAGCAGATGGTGAGCCTGAGAAAATTAAGCCAAAGGATCTGGCAGTCAGGCCGTTTCAGGAATGCTGCATGGCCTGGTTTTTTTTTTTTGTTTTGTTTTTTTTTTTTTTTTTTTTGACAGGCAGAGTTAGAGAGAGACAGAGAGAAAGGTCTTCCTTCCGTTGGTTCACCCCTCCCAAATGGCCACTATGGCCGGCGTGCTGCACAGATCCGAAACCAGGAGCCAGGTGCTTCCTCCTGGTCTCCCATGCAGGTGCAGGGCCCAAGCACTTGGGCCATCCTCCGCTGCCCTCCCGGGCCACAGCAGAACGCTAGACTGGAAGAGGAGCAACCGGGACAGAACTGGCATCCCAACCAGGACTAGTATCCAGAGCACCGGCGCCACAGGCAGAGGATTAGCCTAGTGAGCCACGGCACCAGCCTGGTCATCTCTTACACATACAGACTGCTCACCTGGAGGCACTGTGGCATAGTAGGCTAAGCCTACATGGACGCCGATTCATGTCCCAGCTGCTCCTCTTCCAATCCAGCTCTCTGCTTATGCCCTGGGAAGGCAGTAGAAGATGGCCCAAGTGCTTGGGCCCCTGCACCCAAGTGAGAGACCTGGAGGAAACCCCTGACTTCAGATCAGCCCAACTCCAGCCATTGTGGCCATTTGGGGAGTGAACCCACAGATAGAAGACCTTTCTCTCTGCTTTTCAAATAAAGACTAAAAAATTTTATCAAAAAAATCCATCCAATTAGAATTTCTTAATTTTACCTGCCTAAGGAGCTTGATTTTAGTGAAATGCAACTTCTGGAGAGACATTCGTGTTCCAGAGAGCACTCTGGGAAAGACGCACCCCAGGAGCAGCACTGAGCAGCAGTCAGGATCCCCCTGCCCTCACTTGCTCTATGACCCAGGGACAGGGCACCCTGTCACCTCTAAGGTGCAACACTACTAACTCTAACTTTCCTCTTAACAGCTACTTGGCTGGTCCCTACCTGCTGTAACAGCACACCTGCTGGCCTCCAGGCCACACACTCCCTGAGCCAGAAATCGCATGACAACCACACCCTCTCAGTTGGAGAGGACAGGTAGAGAGTATACCTCAGCGTGTAAGGCACCATGGCCTGGTCTCTTCCTATTTAATCTTTGAGGGAAAAAGCAGTTTAGGAATCAAGATTGTAAAATAGAGGGAAGGTCAATGATGGAATTCCAGACAAAGAGGCAATACTCCTTTTACCCTAAATCAATTTTCCTTCTCAGAGTCAAAAAAGGCTAATAGCAGGGTTTCCACAGTCAAATGTCTGATTTCTGTTCAACTAAATCCTTTCAGAGGAGATCCTATAAGAATCAACATGATAGCTCCTCATGAGCGAGTCTCAGACCCCCGAGCATCTTGGGAGTTGACCGCCCTCTAGGTTCTCTCCCAGCATGCTGAGCTCACATTGTCATGCCATTCAGTCTGACGGGGCGCTGACACCAAGCTGTGAAATGTTTTGGTGGGCTTTAAGGCAAACTTTTGAAGTTCTCTAAGGGCAAGGGATGATGGGATGCATACATATTCTTCACCCACTAGAATTCTAGTGGACATATTTTGCCTTTCAGTGAACATGATTTTGCAAAAGCACTCAAATATGACAATCAGGAAAATCCAAACTAAGACTACAGTGAGATACTCTTACACACCACCTGCTTTTGCACTCACACTAACAACTAAAAACAACCACACACCCAAAAGCACTGGAAAGGATGTTGGGAAATTTAAAAGATTGTTGGAGCTACAGAGAGCTCCAATCTGCTGGTTCATTTTCCAAATGTCCATAAACAGCCCAGACCAGGCCATGATGAAACCAGGAAACAGGAACTAAAGCCAGGTTCTCCCACATCACTGGCAGGGACACTGCCACTTGAGCTGTTACCTGCTGCCTCCTGGGGTCTACAGGCACAGGACACTAGGATCCAGAGCCGAGCCACAACTTAATCCAGGCACTCCAATATGGGATATCAGCAGATTAACTGAAGGCCCACCACCTGCCCCTCAACCTGCAGGTGCAAGGATACTTCAAAAAGTGGACTCAAAAGGTAAGTTTACTTTGGTGCACCCATTTTCCAGTTTTTGTTGCCAAGAACCGGAAATAACTTAATGCATATAAACAAAGGAATGAACACATTCCAGCAGATTCACACTGCAGGACACTCAAGAGCAATGAGAAAGCATCTACCACTCCATGCAACAAGGACAAATCTCGAGCAAACCACAGACATTAGAGCACGCACCAGGTGCCAGCACTCAGTGCCGCAGTTAGGACTACTCTTGGGCCATCTGCATTCCATACTGGAGAGCCTGGGTTTGAGCCCCAGCTCCACTTTCAATTCCAGCTTCCTGCTAGTATCCACCCTGGGAGGCGGCAAGTGATGGCTCAAGTAGTTGGGTCCCTGCCACCCCATGGAAGATGTGGACTGAGCTCCTGGCTCCTGGCTCCTGGCTTCAGCCTGGCCCAGCCCCAGCTGTTGTGGGTATTTGGACAGTAAACAAGTGGACTGAAGATCTCTGTCCTTCAAACAAAATGAAAATAAACTCAAGCATGAAAAAAAAATGTTTAAAAGGATATTATGTTATCTGATCCCATTTACATCAACTTTAAAAGCAAGCAAGGTCAACAGTGTTAGAAGTCGGGATACCACTGAATCTCAGCAACTGGAAGGGCACCAAGGGTAACTTCCAGGATCCTGGTAACTCCTGGCTTTCCCGACCCCCTCCCAAAATTTATTTATTTGAAAGCCAGAGTTACAGGGAGAGAGAGAGAGGGAGAAGGAGCGGGAGAGCAGTATTTTCCATCCACTGGTTCAGTCCCCAAATGGCCATAATGGCCTGAGTTGGGCCAGATGAAACCAGGAGCCTGGAACTCCATCCAGATCTCACATGCATGGCAGGGGGCCGGGTATCTGGGCCGTCTGCTGCTGCTTTCCCAGGCACATTAGCAAGGAGCTGGATCAGAAGTGGAGCAGCTGGGACTTGAACCAGTGCTCATATGGATGCCGGCATCACAGGCAGCAGCTTAACCCCCGCACCACAATATGGGCCCCAACTTTTGGCTCCTGATCAGGTACTGTGTACAGTGCCTGTGTTCAGAGCAAAGCATCTGCTGTTCACCCCCTGGGTGGCAGCCCAGCTGGGAGTCTCCAGGGGGATGCCTGCCTGGATCCTACCCCCAAGTCTGCCCTGGGTCTCCTGACCACGGGGCACAAGGATAACACCTGCAGGCACAACCCAGAATCCCCTCCTCAGAAAGGCGTGGGGAGGGGCTGTGCCTGTCACTAGTCCCTTCTGTATTCTCAATTTCCAGTTTTATTATGGTAAAATGTAACAAAATTTACAATTTTACCAATTTTTAAATGCACAATTTAGTGGCATTAAGTATATTCACATTACTGTGTCACCATCACCTTTGTCCATCTCCTAAACTATCACTCCAACTGTAAACACTACAAGAAACCATCACCCATCGGTGCCACTCTTTAAAGCACAGGAACTTCAAAACGACATGAAGAAAATCAGAAGATGGCGTGTCTCATTAACCTTCTGAAGCCCCACTGTATGGCAACTGCCCAGATTCTGATTATACATGGTGTACAGGTATTGAAATGTCATACTATACCCCACAAACACGTACAGTTACCATGTCCATTACAAATATATCTGATTATTAAAGGCACAAATGAGAAGGAACTGCAGAGGCAGGACCTCAGCAGGCCCTGGGGAGTAGCTGGACCCTACAGTGGTCTGGCTGTGCGGATCAGGTCAAGCAAGCTGACCACCGGGTTAACCACCCTTTGCTAAAGGCTCTGCATCTGGATTCAGGGAGGAGACCAGTGGGCAGTGGGGAGGTGGTGCCCTCGGCCACTGAGCAGCCAACAGATGTTCCAGCCTCCTCGGCAGCAAACCTGCCCGCAGAGCCCCGCACTCCAACAGCTTCTCTCCCCCTGTTCTTTCAGTGTATCTCTCTCTCTCTCTCACACACACACACACACACACACACACACTATTCCCAAAGCGCACATTTTCAGAGAACATATAGGGGAAACGCATGGTGATGTGACCCACGGCCACCCCCAGTCTGACAAGAGGCCAGATCTGCAGATGACGCTCAGTTCACCAACAGTCAACCCAAGTCCCCCTGGCATTAAGTCTCAGAGTAGAACAACGACAACAGGAAGGAGAACTCCCTGGAAGAAGCTACCTCATCAAAATCCTCATAGCGAGACCTAGACAACATTAACGGGACATCTGCCATGTACAAGGGACTGGGAAAGTTCCCTTGCTAAGAGAACTTAAAAAAAAAAGGAGAGCCAACACTATGGGTAAAACCACTGCCTGCAGCACTGGCATCCCATGCGGGCACCGGTTTGAGTCCTGGCTGCTCCACTTCCCATCCAGCTCTGCTATGGTCTGGGATAGCGGTCGAAGACCAAAGTCCTGGGGCCCCTGCATCCAGGTGGGAGACCCAGAAGCAGCTCCTGGCTTTGGATCAGTGCAGCTCCAGCCATTGTGGCCATCTGGGGAGCGAACCAGTGGATGAAGACCTCTCTCTCTCTCCCTGCCTCTCTGTAATTCTGCCTTTCAAATAATCTTTCAAAGACACACACACACACACAGAGGCTTCTGTGCAACGTGCTAGGGGCAGGGGGTGGGGGAAGGGAAGAGGTGTCCCTGCTCTAGGGAGGTACATGGGCATGAGCTGGGGGTAGTCTCTGATCATTTGTGCCCCTTGCCTGCCCATCCCACTTTGTCCAAGCATCCACATTTCATCTTGAGTGTTTCTTTACAATATTGTATTTGATCATTAAGCTAAAAAGTGACCAGGGAGCAGAAGCTAAGAAAAACATCTCTGTGCAGCCAATAGCAGACGCAACTTGGGAGAGAATCGTGAGTCACCTGAGACTGAAGTATGCCTTCCACAAATGCTCCCACACTCCTTTGCCATGTGAGGGTTCCAGCCCGCCCCCTCCTCTTCCACACTTCAACAGGTCCACGAAGGCGAGATTCAGGTCAACCCCTGCAGGGCTCCTACCCCTGGTAGCCAAAGGATGAATCATCTCCCAGTCTAACGTGGCAGACAGCACTGGGTGCAGATGACCCACTCCTAGAGCCCTCGAGACCCCGCCCCCACCCCAGCCCCCTCGCCCCAGCGGCAGGCTCCCCCGCCCTCAGGAAAACCAAGACTTGGCTGTAAGTAACTAACTAGCAACCAACAAAAGCCAACAGAAGGCTCGGGATTTTTTGGGCAGATTCACACACTCTGCACACAGGTGATTCACCCAGCAGCTACTGCGAAGGTGGTGGGAAAGGGGGGAAACGCCCAGAAAGTCCTCATTGTGCAGGTGGACAATCCCCACACTGTGATACAACACGAAAGCTCTCTGCCAAAGAAGGAGGTGCCACACTCGGACTGGCTGGGCAGTGGGCGTGTGTTTTGGGTCATAGCTGGTGAATCAAGTGTCCTCGGACAGGAAGACAAGCTAGGCGCCGAGAGCCTTATTTCTGGGGTACTGTTTTCAGTGCGAGTAACGTTAACACCCTGATTCACACAGGCAGCCTTCGGTGTCCTGCCCCTCTGCTCCCTAAAGCTTTGTGAAAACACAAAACCCAGACCCCAGACATTCTCCACCGTATAGAGGGGCAACCAGGAAAGGGGCCTTTTCTGCCTCAGTTCTTCCACACTGCCCAGGTTCTTGGTCATAGGACTTGAACTTCTACCTGAAATTCATGTGGTTCTCTTTTGTACAAACACAAACACAGCTGTCACAAGAACATGGTGTACTGGTGACTACCATCCACAGAGCAAGTTAGCTCAGCACCACTGCAGGAGCACACGTGAGACCGGCAGCTCCGAGGAAATGTTCTTCTATCACAAGGAAACCTCAAGTGTGACGGGGACCAGGACCACAAAGACACCAAGGGCTGGAGGAGGATTTAAAAAGAGGGCAAATAAGACAGGAGTAGGGGAAACGGCAGCCATCAGAGTCACCCATAAACCACACCTGGAGCCCTATTTCTGTGGTCAGCAGACGCCAGGACCCAGGACCCAGGCCTCGATCTCACGATGTGTAACAAGCTCTGTGTTCCAGTACTCGGGAACACACCGCCACCTGCAAAAAGACCGTCTCCAATGGAGAAACACCTTAAAACTCCAAACACCTGACCAGAGAAAACTAACACTTTTTCCATATTAGTAGGCAATACCTATATGTAAAATCATTGCTTAAAACTCCGGCCCAGGGGCCAGTGCTGTGGCGTAGTGGGTAAAGCCGACTGCTGTGATGGCATTCCATATGGGCGCCGGTTCGAGTCCCAGCTGCTCCACTTCCAATCCAGCTCTCTGCTATGGCCTAGGAAAGCAGCAGAAGATGGCCCAAGTCCTTGGGCCCCTGCACCCATGTGGGAGACCCAGAAGAAGCTCCTGGCTTCAGATCAGTGCAGCTCTAGGCATTGCGGCCAACTGGGGATTGAACCAGTGAATGGAAGGCCTCTAGCTCTTTCAAATAAGTAAATCTTAAACACTCCGGCTCAGACCAGGAGACCCTCTGCTTCCTCTGCCTAAGGTAAGGACTGTGCACCGACACATCAGTGTGCTACTGCGGTCACCGCACTCTGGGTCCCCAGGCCTTGCTACCCAGGGGCATGTCTGGCCTAACCTCAACTCACACCTCATTCACAGATACCCTTTCCCAATCTCCACCTGCTTCAGAGCCGAGACCGTTAAGTTACTGAGGTTCACTTTGCCTTGGCTAAAAGCCAGAAGCTGTCATCTCAGTGTGGCTCGGCAACAACCCAGGTCAGGCAGTGCACTTACACCACCACATGCGTGGGGACTCTCCTTCACCCAACAGCCAGTTCTTCAGACACCAACTGGGGGACCTCCAACTCGCTGGCCCTCTGACGCATCCTGGAGTCAGCACAGATCCCACAGGCTGGGGCCCAGGCCCACCAGGCTGACCCTCTTGAGACACCAGCTCCAAGTCCCAGATGCCCCCCTGTGCCTCTGACCAGCCAAAAACAGGGGTCCCATAACCCCCTCCCTCAGATATTCATAGTTCAGTAGAACAGGCCACAGATCATAGGAAACACATTACTAATACTGGTTTATTGTAATGTAAACAACTTGGGAACAGCCAGCGAGAAAAGATGCATAGGGCAAGGTACAGGGAAGGCACCCAGAGCCTTGGTGTCCTCCCTTGGTGCACCACCCTCCTAGCATGGTGGGATGGTCAGCAACAGACACTCCGCAAAGCTTTTCGCTTGGACATAGGCATAGGCTGATCATGTCATCAGCCACTGGTGCTTAGCCTCCAGCCCCTCTCCCTTCCCCAGAGATTCAGAGTCAGGAACCCAGGTCCCCCAACCACAAGCCAAGGCTTTCAGTCCATTGTCACCCACTGGCCAACTCAGAACCACAGAATCCCCCAGCACCACTCGAATACAATGAACAGCATCAACAGCTCTCCTGGCCTCCCCTGCTCATTCTGCTCAGACAATTCACTACGAGCGGTCTTTTTTCCTAACATACTGAAAGCTTAGAATAACTTAGAGCTCTCTTCACCATACGCAACGTCTAGAGGTACCTCTCTCATTTTCACGGGTGACCCCCTGGCCCACTTATGATGGGAACTTCTCCATGAGGGGAGGGGCAGCCCACAATCGAACGTGAATGTATGTTTATTTCCTCACTGTTAAATAAATCCTGTGTGTGCACACATTGGAAAAATTACTTAGGAAGCCATAAACATAACTGGCCAAGTGGTCACACAGCATATATTCTCTAGAACTTTGTCCAACCTCAAACTGCAACACCTGCAGTAATGGCCAGCTAATAACCAGCCCCACTTTTAAACAAAAAAAAATTTTATCCAGTTACTCCTTCCAGGGATACCATTCACCTGTCACTGCCTTCTCAAAATGACATCACTGGGATAATTAAGCCGGCTGACACTAAGTTACATGGTGACGTAACCCATCATAAACACGTTCAAGATCATGTAACATGTGAGCATGTCTTAGGGCAGAGCCCCTGCCCAGAGGGGAGGGCAACCACTCAGAGCGGACACCAGCCCTGCTTTAACTGCACGCCCGGGAGGCTGTACTCTCACTGCAGCTGCTGTCCCTGTGACCACTGCAATAGTTAACAGAGCAGACACAGGAGGGGACGGGAAAGAGGACACAGTGCCCCTCTCCAGCCACTCCCCCAGAAACACCTGCAGGAGCACTTCAGCGCCCATGGGTGGCACGCCCTTGTCACCTACCAGATGCCCCGACAATGCCACAGCCTCTGAGCTGACAGTGACGTCAACGGCATCACTGTAGGAGAGGGGAGGCAGAAGGCAGTCTTGTGAGGAATGGTGCAGGCAAAGGGGCTATGGCCACCTGCCCTTCACAAGCTAAGGCCGGCAGCCCAGGGGTCTCCATCTGAGCTTCAGGATCCCAGCACAGGAGCCTGCACAGCCTCCCCCAGGAAACCCTTTGCAGTTTCTCCTGGAAGGGTTCTTTCCAGGTTCTGTTATATAACTTTTCAAACACATCACACCTTATCCTGGGCATATACGGAGAAGGTCTCATTCCCGTTCTAATTAACAATGCCACGCTAATAAAACACTCTGGGATGCATTAAATCAAATGAATACATAAGCACCCACGTGGCAGGTGCCAGGAGAGTCACGTGCACAATGAAGACATGATCCCTGGATGAGCCACTGCTTCTCAGATCTTGGCCTCTCTCCCCAATCCTCAGAGCACACACAGCGCCATGTTGTGGACACCTATCAATTGTGTGACAAGCCCAAAGGTATTAACAGATGCTCAAATATTTATCCTTAAAGAAACACCAAGACACTTGCATAAGAATTAGGCCCTCAATACTGGCTGAGACAGGTGTTTGGTGTGGTGGTTAAGATCCTGCTTGGATGGGCCAGCACTGTGGCATAATGGGCTAAGCTTCTGCCTACAGTGCCAGCATCACCATATGGGTACTGTGTCCTGGCTGCTCCTCTTCTGATCCACCTCTCTGCTATGGCCTGGGAAAGCAGTAGAAGATAGCTGAAGTGCTTGGGCCTCTGCACCCACGTGGGAGACCCAGAAGATGCTCCTGGCTTTGGATCGGCTCTGACTACTGTGGCCATCTGAGGAGTGAACCAACAGATGGAAGCACTGTCTCTTCCTCTGTAACTCTACCTCTCAAATTAAAAAAAAAAAAAAAATCTTAAAAAAAAAAAAAAAAGACGCTGCTTGGAACAACCAATACCCTTTACCAGGGTGTCTGGGTTCGAGTCCCAGCTCTGCTCCAATTCCACCTTCCTGCTGCTGTGCACCCTGGGAGGCAGCAAGTGAAGACTCCAGTAGTTGGGTCCCCGCCACCTGTGTGGGAGACCTGGGTGTCTCCAACTTGTTCCAACTCCTGGATTAAGTCTGGCACAGCACCAGATATTGCAGGCATTTGGGGAGTGAAGCAGAGGATGCAAGATCTGTCTACCTTTCAAATAAATTAAAAATTAAGAGGCCAGCACTGTGGCATTGTAGGTTAAGCATCTGCCTGTGGCACAGGCATTCCATACAGGCGCCTGTTCAGGTCCCGGCTGTTCCACTTCCAATCCAGCTCCCTGCCATGGCCTGGGAAAGCAGAAGATGGCCCATGTGCTAGGGCCCCTGCACCAACATGGGAAATATGGAAGAAGCTCCTGGCTCCTGGCTTTGGATTAGCACAGTTCCAGCCATTTGGGGAGTGAACCAGCATAAGGAAGATTCTTTGTCAACCTTCAATAAATTTAAATAAATCAATATTTTAAAAAAGGAAAAAGTCTATAGAGATCTTATGCTTATAGGTGGAGTCAATCCAGGAGAGCAGATCAGCTGGCCAAGGGAGCACATGTGAACAGTCAACTTACAGGAAAACCAGATGCAAACACAGACTATTTTTATGCCATTAAATGTTGGGTTGGCTTGTATGCAGCAATTTAAAAAAAAAAAAAAGTGGACTCTACCAATGTCCCCAAATCAGACTGACTGGCAGCATAACAAATAACAAAAATAACCCACCACCATAGCACACCTGGACTCTTGGGTCTGACCGTGGGGAGCAATCTAACCACCAGGCCATCGACCTCGTGTGTACTCAACACCATCATACCACAGCAGCCTGGGCCACCTCCCACTACTGCAGCTATCTCACAACATTCCGACAGCACCATTCTTAAGATGCAACCATGCTGGAGTCTGCCATCTTCCAAGTGTCTTTAATGATTGCCTGTTTACTCCTCCATCTGCTCTGGGACTCCACTGTGGATAAACTGACGTCTTAGATACTTGTTACACAGCAGAATGTCATGGGAAACACATCCCACTTACCTGCATGTATCTGTCACCTTGGCAGACATCAGCAAAGACCATGAACTACACATGGAAAAGTAGCGAAAAAGGCCCAGGTGATCACTGGGTAGACCTGGGTAGGCCTGGGTTATGAGCCCAAGGGCAATCATTGGCTGTGAACCAGTATGACCCTGAGGCACCTCTACAGGAAGTAAGGGCACCTGTGTGCAACACACACACACACACACAACACAGGAGGAGAAAGGAAGGAAGGCAGGCCAAAGAGCAGTGGGGCAGCACGGCCCCAGCAGCTCAGAAGTGGCAGATTCTTTGAGCTGGAAATCAAGAAAGGCTTCATGGAAGCAGTGACCTGTGGGCAACTCTTGTAGGGACACGCAGGATCCGCACACACAGAGGCAGAAGGGGCAGGCCCAGCAGACAGACCAGAGGCTGCGGGGAGGGGGAAGCCTGCTCCAGGCTGGCTGTGAGACTGATGTGCAAAGGCAGGCAGAAGGGAAAGTCGGGGTTACAGGTGACCACAGAGGACCCCACACGCCCTGCGGGGCAGAGGAGGCTCCACGCTGTGGGTGCAGGGTAACTTAAAGTTTCTGACCCAAAGGTGAGACCCAGCAGGAAGCTTCCTGGAGCAAAGACCGTGGGAACGGCTGCCACATCCCCGAAGAGCAAGTGATGGGGGCTCCAGTTATGGCCGCCCCCAGACACGGATTCAGTTACAGGGGGCAACACCGGCGAAACCAGAAGCAAACTCTGCCAGGCAGCTGTAAAATCTTTAGGACAAAAACCATGTGCCCCTCTGGTTAACTCTAGGTCAGCTCTTCAAGAATAGAACTGTTACAGCCATGGGAATTTTTTTTAAAGATCTGCATGTGACAGACACTTGCACATCTGTAGTTTCACCCTCCTTGGAGGTCCAGTTCAAACCTGTTCTTTCAGAAATCACCCATGTCCACTGACCGCCTGGACTATGCATTTGAACACACTGCCATTTAAAATGGATGCATTCATACATGTATAATTGATTTTTCCAGCTCCCAGAGATGATTGATAGCCCAGCGTTCGTTTCACAATGTCTTTTCCAGTCGCTGCTTTGCGTGTCTCTTATCTGCCCGTCTGGATCATACACGTCTTTTGAGGAAGGCTGGCGCTGCATCCATCTCTGGTTCTCCCAAAACACCTGGCCCCACAGAAGGCACAGGCTACAGCCTGGTGGATCCTGGTGAACCAACTTCCACGGCTTCCGGCCTCAGGAGTACCATTTGAGCAGAAGAGGCTCCCGAAATACCATCTTAGCCAAATAACCTTCAGGAAGGCAAGTCAGTTTCCTTTTATAGCGCTTTTAGAAATTTTTTTCTCAATCTATAGGAATCTGTCTTCAAGGTGGAAAAAAAAGCAAACTCAACTCTCCCCTCTGAGGGACATTAACAAAGGACACCCACGTCAGATAGACCCATGTCTACCCCAGAGAAGGAGCCCATTGCTCATTGTCAGAGACTCCAGGACATGATAGTGAGAAGCACTAACTCATCACGACTCTCGCGCATCCACCCTGGAGCCAACAACCGACACACACACACACACACACACACACGCCACCGTGGGCGAGCACTGGGAACGGCTCCACCCACAGGGCTGCCTTGTCTGCTAAGGTTCTCGCCACTGCTGCCCACCCACCTTTTCAATGTTCTTGGAGACTTCTTGAAATCAACGTTCTGAAAAAGCCATTTTTAAAGATCAAACTAAATTGGAGTTGTCTACCTTGTTACATGCTGAAGTCCTCCTACGACTGACCTGCCGTGGGAGGGGATGCAGCGCGGGGGAGCTACTCCCACTGGGACCCATCCCAAAAATAGCCTCATTCCATGACCACTTCCCCTGCAACACAGCCCCACGTCCTCCTGGAGTGCCCAGGGCTTCCTTGATCAATAGGCAAACAAGTTGTGCTCCAAGTTCTACATCTGGAACCCAGAAGCCACCTTTTCCATGGAAACAACCCTAGAAGTGCTAGGTCTCCCAGACAGCCCACACGGTGAACACGCTTTTGTGAGGAAGTGCATTTCAAATCACTCACCTACAGGGATCTACCTGGGCAGCCCTGTGCCACCAGCATAAAAGGACTCCCCCCACTTCGGAGCAGCCCAGCCCGAAAATTGGCAGGGCATCAGCACCACTGTGCATAAAAGGTACCCTGCGGCCACCTGCCACCTCAAAGGAACTGGAACAAAGCCCTCCACTGTCACTTAAACACACTGGAGGGTACAAAGTATTAAGCATCTGGCAGCCCATCCCACACAGCTGTGATTAATCACTTAGTACTAACACACACAGATCTCATCCCTTAACCCTCACAGCCATCCCACCAGGTCGGTATACCAGAGAACTTACGGACGCACCTAAAGCAAAAAGCCCCTGGTGCCTGCCAACCTTAAACCCCCATCTGGCAACTCTCCTGCATTCTTTCCATCCCCAGGGGCTACTTTCGTCACCCTGCAGGAAGAACTCGGCGTATCCAGGCAGCCATTTGGTTTTCAAGTGACCCACGGCCTCCAGAGCCACCTGACCATCAGACCCTGCCACCCACAGCTCGGCACGCCTACTTCTGTTCAGAGACTGCCTGCAGCTTCAGACTGAAACTCCCGCTTGCATACGGGTCTGAACTGAAAATTTCCTGGAGCTTTTCATACTAACAACACTCTAAAGGGCAAGAAGGACAAAAATAGGACCAGAGAAGGCACACTCTTGGCCAAGAGCATGACAATGCAATGAAGCCAACCTCAGAACTCTAGGAGAAACAGGGGACCAGTGTGATCACCCAGCCAGGGCCGCCCCACGGTGAGCTGCCGCTGGATCTACAGCCAAGCCCTCTGCCTGCAGACCTCAGCTATTTCAGGGCTGCTGCTTCCCGAGATTCTAGCATCTGTTATGCTTCTGCAGGTTTCTAATTTCAGCTGCAGAGACAGAGTCCAGGAAATGAGGCAGACACATCTAAGGGCCTGCAGAAACAAAGAGAAGAATCCAAATGAATAAGCGCCTGCCTTGAAGGGATTGCAAATAAAAGGCTCCGAGATGGAAAGAAAAGATTACAGGAAGAAAATGACAGGCAGCAGGCATGAGAAACATAGCAACAGTCACTGCCCAAAGCCGAAATCCTGAAGACTCACAAAGCCCAGCAGCAGTGATGGGAGCAGCGTTAAAGGTAGAGCTGGACCTTGCACAGGGAAGTGGACAGAGGCGGCTCAGCAGGGTGGAGGAATGAGCCCAGGTCACGGGCATACCCTGGAGGAAGACTGGAGTCTTGCACATTTCACTAGAACAGGATGTGTTTGCAGCCCTTGGCTGTAATCGGTTTTTAATGAAAAAGCAGCCGATCTTCTCCAAGTGCTGTACAAGGCTGTAAAGGCATTGGGGTTCCTGGAAGAAGCTGGCTGGCCTCTCGACTGGACCCCAACTTTCAGGCTTTCCAACAAGGTGGTAATTTCCTAAAAAGCTGCAAATGTGAGTGAATGTCAGTGGCACCGGCGCGGGTTTGATACTGTATAAAGCAGAAACTGAGCACATTACGGAGATACTGTTAGCTGCCCTAGTGAAGCAGTGAACAGATGTCAGAAGTGCTGAGCTCAGGCGCTGGGACGCCGTAATGGGTTCAGCCGCTGCCTACGATGCCTCCATCCCATGGATGACAGTAGGCGTCTCGGCTGCTCCACTTTCAGTCCAGCTCCCTGCTAGCGCGCCTGGGAAAACAGGAGATGGCTGAAGTCCTTGGACACCTGCACCTACGTGGGCAACCTGGATAAACCAGGGGATGGAAGATTTTTCTCCATCCCTCCTTGTAATTCTGTCATTCAAACTCCACAAAAGAAAAAAATGGACAAAGTTGACAGCATTCAAAAAGGCTTTCCATAAACAAGTTTTAACACTAGAAGAAATCCTAACAGAGAAAAGTTTTATAATAGCATTGAGGATGATATGATTCCGTGAGAAAATGTAAGCTGTAAATAGGAAATTCACCCAAGAAATACAAGGAGCCAATAACGATGAAAAGATACTTCATGTATAACTCAAGAAATGACCATTAAATGATGTGCTATCATTTTTAATCCTATGAGTTGTGTCTTTAAAAAACTGAAAGATTGCCGGCACCGTGGCTCACTAGGCTAATCCTTCGCCTGCGGCACCAGCACCCTGGGTTCTAGTCCAGGTTGGGGCGCCAGTTCTGTCCCAGTTGCTCCTCTTCCAGGCCAGCTCTCTGTGTGGCCCAGGAAGGCAGTGGAGGATGGCCCAAGTGCTTGGGCCCTGCACCCGCATGGGAGACCAGGAGGAAGCGCCTGGCTCCTGGCTTCAGATCAGCGCAGCGCGTCGGCCATAACAGCCATTTTGGGGGTGAACCAACGGAAGGAAGACCTTTCTCTCGCTAACTGCCTGTCAGAAAAAAGAAAAAAAACCTGAAATATTGGTGACACCAAGAAGGGTGTGGGCACAATCATGTTGTTATCAGAACAGCAAATGGATGGCACCTGGAGAGGAACCTAGGCCCAGTCCAGCAACTGCTCCTGCCAACGCGCCAGCTTGGGAATGAAGCAGTAAACACGCACGGATGCTAAACGCAGGACGGTTTGTAACTGCAGAAAAGGAAAACAGGCCGCGACATCTTTCAGCAGTGGTGCCTGATCGTCACGCAGTCACTTCCAGGCCAATCCAGTAGTCGCCGGCACGTAGCCAGCTAACACGTACTGACTTGGGATGACAAACGCGGTAGAGGAACTGAAAACACAAGTTACAAAATGTCTCATCCAGTGCGATCCCTGTCCTGCATGAGCAACTCCATCCATCTGTGGGTACGCACAGCAGAGGGCCAGTCGGGGAAGGTTCACAGCAAAACTCAGCGTCTCACTGAGCAGGTGCACTTCAAAGAAGGGAGGACGTGTTAAGAAAAACAGCAGGTTAAGCCATACTGGGGACACCCATATCCCAGTGTCAGAGCTCAAAGTTCAAGGTCCAGCTGCTCCACTTCTGATCCAGCTTCCTGCTGATGTGTCTGGGAAAGCAGTGGTGATGGACCAAGTACTCAAGTTCCTGCCAACTATTTGGGAGACCCACAGAGAGCTCCTAGTTCCTGGCTTCAGTGTGGCCCAGCCTCTGGCTACTGCAAGCATTTGAGGAGTGATGTAAGATCTAACACCCCACCTTCCAAATAAACATTTATAAAAAATGAAAGCATATTTGATGGTTTTGACCTACAGAGAAGAAGTGCCACATGACTCACCTATGCTGGGACTGCAGGAATGAACCAGGCATCTCCAGGGCAAACCAGGACACGTGGTCACCCGGCAGCATCCAAGCCACTCTCAAATCCTTTCACACCAGCCATTTGAAGCATCTCGGTTCACGTGTTTATTCTTTGCCTTTTCCCGTTAGGCCGTGAATGCCAGTCTCCCTGCCTTCGGCCTCTCTCCCCTCCATCCATCTTCAACAGCCAGCAGCTACACCTTCCCAAAACTTGGATCTAGACATGACATTCCCAGTTCAAGAAGGATCTGTGGCTAAGGCTGAAATTCCTAGCCTGTACCCAAGGCCGCCAGGGCTCCAAGTTTCTGCTGGTCACCATTTCCATCCTTTCTTTAGGCTGATTTTAAACACATGCCCAGATGGCCTGGTGTAAGTCAGGCCACTCAAAATATGCACAAGTCTTTGGCCACTGGCTTGGCTCACAATGTATACTTTAAAAAAAAGATTATTTGAAAGTCAGAGTTACACAGAGAGAGAAGAGGCAGAGAGAGTGAGTGAGAGTGAGAGAGAGGTCTTCCATCTGCTGGTCCACTCCCAAGATGGCCACAACGGCTGGAGCTGTGCCAATCTGAAGCCAGGAGCTTGTTCCAGGTCCCCTACAAAGGTGCAGAGGCCCAAGCACTTGGGCCATCTTCTATTGCTTTCCCAGGCCATAGTAGAGAGCTGGATCAGAAGTGGAGAAGCCAGGACTTGAACTGGTGCCCACATGGGGATGCCAGCACTGCAGGCAGTGGCTTTACCCTCTACACCACAGCACCAGCCTCTATAATGTATATTCTTAAAAATAAAAACAATCAACTGCCCCCTAATCTTGCCTTTCTGTTTCTGTCTGTCCCCAAGTACTTCCCCAAGTCTCTAATTTCCCACCAGTCCCAAGGGCTCAACACAGCACTCTTGATGGTTCCGTGGCTTGGCCACAATAGACCACAACACCTCTGCACAATGTCTGCTCCCAGACGCTCTGGGAGGCCCCAGCTGGGCCAGCACAGACCCTCCTGCCTCACCTGGACCTGCCCCCAAGGCCAGGGTCTGTGATGGGTGTGGCTCCAGCTAAGCAAAGAGAAGCTATTTCCACAGGGCACCACATAGGTCCAATGGAATGCCTCCACTCCCTGAGCCAGCCCCCAGAGTTCCTAGATACAGATAGGGCGTTCTCATCAATACATCCTCCTCCTCCACTGCTTAGCACCGTCCCCGACGTCCCTACGCCCGGTTCCCCACACTTCATCGCCCTCACCTCTGAGTGCCTACAGCCCTTTGTGGTCTCGCGACAGCCAGAGCTTTCGGGCTCATCCTCACGGCTCTGTGTCCTTGCAGAGGACAGACGACACTGAGCCCTGCCATTCTTTTGCTTCACTATCCTTGTATACAATTTAGCCCATCAAAAGTTCCCAATAAAGACTTATCTAATTGTACTAATAAAACATGCCTGGTCCAGGTATAACTTGTAAAACGTCTATGAACTCCATCGTAAGAGGGGTTCCCAAACATCTTGGGCAATCAAGAGTTGTTAGAACAGTCCTAAAGTGACTTCACTCAACAATAAAGCGAGTTCCCCATCTGTTAAGAATCATCACCGTGGAGTAGCAGAGTGTGGGGTTGATTTCCCAGGCAATGAGCCCGACAGACATGTACACAGCAAAGGATTAAACAGTAGGTTCTGAATAGGAGCTGTGAAATGACCCAAGTTGCTGTGCGTGGAGAAGAGTAAACCTATACAAGTCTCAAGCCTCACAAAGTCTCTAGGCAAACCCTCTATGGCTTATAAGCAAGACTTGGTGGCACCAAGGGAGCCAGAACAGGGGATCACAGTTGGAGCAGAGAATGCAACAGGAGACAGTACAACCTGGGGCTTGCAAAGTCACCATCCAGGAAACTGATGCTCATCCCACACCCCAGGGGAAACTAGGCCAAAGAGACGTGTGTGTGTGTGTGTGTGTGTGTGACCACATACAAGGTCTAGGTGAGAGGTCACCAGTCAGAATCAGAGTTCATCATTCTCTGAAAATCAAGTACGCACTTAGACACTGCCTCCACAACACAACTTGCTCATCTCTAACGTTCTCCATCCAGGAGGCCAGCGCAGGTGTTGACTTAGGGGCATACTCTGACAACAGCTACCACTGGAGATGCGCCA
Organism: Lepus europaeus; assembly: GCF_033115175.1. Taxonomy (NCBI): domain Eukaryota; kingdom Metazoa; phylum Chordata; class Mammalia; order Lagomorpha; family Leporidae; genus Lepus; species Lepus europaeus. Next base: position 97,997,923 of record NC_084835.1, read on the forward strand.
TTCCTGGGCACATTGCTTACATCACTTAAGGACAAGGTGTCAACCGGCCAGTGTTGCTTTGGACTGGTAGGCTCAAAACCCAGTTGCCTATGGATTCCAATTATCATATCCACACTGGATGTCTTGAATGCCATAAAAAAATCAGAACTCAATTATCCAAATTCTAGACTAATTGCTGTGACTTAAGAAAACACAAGAAAAATACTGTCCTTACTCTAAGTAGCCCGCACCGTACAACCTGGCCTTGAGAACAGGTAACTGTTCAGCTGCACGTTACAAATGAGGAGCACAGTAACACGGGGCCTGGACTAACTGGAACAGGCTTCCAGAGGTGGTGGGGTTTACAATGGAAGGAAAGAGCCTTTAAGGAAAAATGAAGTGACGTAATAGACAAAGCTACTATAACTTAGAGTTGTAAGCTCCTCCTCAGGACCGTGTGACAACTCACAAGCCTATATTCTAGGAGTCGAGTAACCCAGGTACTAACAAAAGTCAACTCAGTGGCCCAGAGAAAGAAACCCCTCCCAGAGGAGAGCATTTCAGAAGATGATTCTCTCTGATCCACGCACACCAGCTCCTGAAGAGAACTCCCTGAGGCACTGAGGCACTTGTACCTGTAGGCACCTGCCCGCCCCAAACCTGCCGCCAAAATTATAGACCTGTATGTCCCCTGAAAGGGCCTGAAGAACGGGTCCCAGGGGCCTTCCCAGGAAGCAAGGACAAGAGCAGGGCGATCCTCAGCCGCTTCAGGCACAGGTTGCCCGCTTCATGTACACTTACTACACCTTCTCCAACCACAGACTCACCCAGAATTCCTCAACACAATCTGAAAACGTGCAACTCTAACCTGAGGTATACCTATGCTCTTATCTTTCATACAAGCTACTGTTCAGAATTAAAAGTTTTAATCACACTTACATGTATACATAAGCATATACTTACAAGCACATATATACTACTTACATGAATATATATACGGACACAGGCATATGCACACACATACATATTTTTTAAAAACCAAAATGCACGCCAAGCAGTAGCTGGAGATGGGTTTGGACGTGGAGAATGTGGCAGATCACGAAGCTTCTAGGCACAGGAAGCACCAGAGTTCCAGAGCAGGGAAGTGACACACACAGACTGCTTCAGGACAGTTACTCTGGGAAAGGGACACGCACAGTAGTGGCTGAGGGGCCGGGACGAACAGGAGTCTGACAAGGTGCCCGTGGCTCCTTCCACTCCCGAAGGCCTGGCTCAGATGCAGAGCCCCCAGCCTTGCCACAGACGTAAAATGCAGTCACTGGTTGGATTCCCATCTCTAACCGTTCATACACAACGCAAGAACCTTACTCTAAAGTGAGAGGTTCTCAACCAAGGGTGATCTTGACCTCCTAGAAACACGTGGCAAGGTCTGAGTACATTTTTAGTTGAATTTGGGGCTGTTTAAGATCTACTCATTTATTTCAAACTTGGAGTTATGCAGAGAGAGAAGGAGAGGCAGAGAGGTCTTCCATCTGCTGGTTTAATCCTCAACTGGCCGCAATGGCTGGAGCCGTGCTGATCTGAAGCCAGGAGCTTCCTCTGGGTCTCCCAGGTGGGTACAGGGGTCCAAGGACTTGGGCCATCTTCCACTGCTTTCCCAGGCCTTAGCAGAGAGCTGGAATGGAAGTTGGGCAGCTGGGACTCGAACTGGCACCTATATGGAAAGCCAGCATTGCAGTTGGTGGCTTTACCCACCACGCCACAGTGCTGGCCCATGGAGCTGCTTTTAAGTGGTGGTGATGGGGTTCCATGCACTCCAGCAGTTATTCTTATGTGCATTTGCAGATTCACTGAGAAGTAAGTAGTATCTCACAGTTGCCTTCCCTACACAGCCACGTGGCTCCCCTGAAGCTAGCAGGCATCCTAGCTGCACACAAACCCTATTCTCCACCAAAGGGTCTAATGCAATACAGACAAGTACTCGACAGGGCCTGCCACGGGCTCACTGGGCCAGCTCAGGACACCGGACAGAGCCAAGGCTCTGCAGTCCACCCGGACCCTCAGGGTCCTACAGCAACCTTGAGGGATTTAACTTCTACAGGACGGCAGGTACCTCCCACGTGCAGAAAGCCCTGGCGGTCAAAGCTGGGGGAACAGCATGCCGTGACGTGCATGAGCGGTTCAACGACAGACCAGTGGAGCGTAATTTCTTTTCTACATGCACACATCTGTCTGGATGCTCACTAAATTCTTAAATGACTAATTTACAGTTTCAAGGTTAAAGCCAAGTGTTTTACGAGACATCTGCTTCTCCTGTATCGGGATCCTGCTTCCTCCTGAGCTGTGACACTGAAGACAGGGAGGCGTGATGCTGGCGGGTGCTGCTCAAAGAAGAGCGAGAGGACCTCTCCAGGTATGGGAATCCCAGCTTCCTTGCATGCCCATGAAGCGTCTGCTCCTGCCAGGCCATCAACAAGAGGACCTGAGCTAATGTGCACAGAATATGCTTAACGTCATGTGGAGGTGGCCCGTGTGGCATGGAGGGAGGGGGGCTTACTCTGCCTGCCATGCATGCCACCTAGCTCCTACCGTCCCCAAAGCACACAATGCTGACTCGGCAGGTTCCAGGATGTCGGCTGTAACTCGGGCATGGTCCCTGAGGCCACACACTGATCCTCCCTCCTCTTCACTCCCTCCCCTCCAGATCTAGGGGTCAGCAAAGCCAGCCAGAGCTGATGGGTTCCCAGTGTTAGGCCCTTTCTCTGCCCTTTGCTTCACAGTGGATGATCAGAGCACAGTGAGACTTCGGGATACAGATGTGGCTCAGGGGAAGCCGGAGCCAATTACTGCCAAAGCGGTGGTGCTCCACAAACCATCAACTTGTACCCCTAAGTAAATGCAGTAGTTGTCCACTGTACTTCAACAAAGCTAAAAGATGAAAAGGCAGCACAGGGGAGAGGGGTACTTAGCAAGGCAGAAGTCAGACTCTAATCTTTACTTTAAGTTCTGGGCAATCTTGACTGCCTCCTATTAAAACAAACTAAACCCAGGGGCCAGCGCTGCAGCACAGCAGGTTAATGCTAGTCTGAAGCACCAGCATCCCACATGGGAGCCGGTTTAAGACTCGGCTGCTCCACTTTTTTTTCTTTTTTGACAGGCAGAGTGGACAGTGAGAGACAGAGAGACAGGTCTTCCTTTGCCATTGGTTCACCCTCCAATGGCCACCGCACTGCAGCTGGTGCACCGTACTGATCTGAAGCCAGGAGCCAGGTGCTTATCCTGGTCTCCCATGCAGGTGCAGGGCCCAAGGACTTGGGCCATCCTCCACTGCATTCCCGGGCCATAGCAGAGAGCTGGACTGGAAAAGGGGCAACCAGAACAGAATCCGGCGCCCCGACTGGGACTAGAACCTGGTGTGCTGGCGCCGCAGGTGGAGGATTAGCCTAGTGAGCCGTGGCGCTGGCCCAGACCCGGCTGCTCCACTTTCAACCCAGCTCTCTGCTATGGCCTGGGAAAGTGGAAGATGGCCCAGGTCCTTGGACCCCTGTACCCACGTGGGAGACCTGGAAGGAGCTCCTGACTCCTGGGTTTGGGTCGGCTCAGCTCCAGCCATTGCAGCCAATTGGGGAGTGAACCAGCAGATGGAAGACCTCTCTCTCCCTCTCACTGCCTGTCCTCTCTGTGTAACTCTTTCAAATAAATCAATCTTAAAAAAAACAAAAAACAAAAACAAAACAAAGCAAAACTAAACCCCCTCCCCAAGTGTTAGGGCCAGGGGGACAAAAAAAAAAGGCAGGTGGTTGAGAGAAGTCACAGTAGGAATACACAGCAGAAGAACCAGGCAAGGAACCTCCTCGACAATCCCACAGCACATGGACCCCCGTGAGATGCTAAAATGCACAGGGTACAAATACTAATGCCCATCACAGCAGTTTTACAGTTAGTAAAGGGAGTGACACAGGATGAAGGCTGCTGCTCCAACCTGGTCCAGCCCGGCCCTCAGTGGGAGACCACCCGGCTGCCGTGAGTGGTCCAAGGTCCAGGAGCAGCAGCATCAACAGCAAGCTAGCTGAAAATGCACGCTGCAACCCAGGCCCAGGTGATGAGCATCTCCCGTATCCAAACAATCGTCCATGCATATTCAAGTCTGAGCTCATCCCACAACCACAAGGCACAAGCATTAGATGGTCTTGTCCCAGCCCCAGCTCTCTTAAATCCTCTCCTTCCCTCCCCAGTTTCAGCCTCAGGCTATTGAGAGATTTTTATTTTGCCATTTACCAGGAGCAATGAAGAAGGAGTCTTTTTCCTTTCTTCATCTGTAACTCGTTCCTGTACTGCAGGAGAGGAGCAGCTAAGCACAAAGATAACAGATTATCAGCGGTGGATTCTGATGCTTTGGAACAGGCTCTCCCTCTCCTGCTCCACCCCACCTCCCGTTCTTCCTGTACTCAGAGTTGTGGGCTTGCAGCCTCGTGTAGTTAGCCAGCCAGGTAACCCACTCTGTGGGCTCAGCTATGGTGGCATTTTGGCAAAGACATGACCTCAACCACAAAGTCCTCAAGGAGGGTACCGGCTGCTGCCTTGTCATGTTTAAACTCCAACTTCAGTCCCCGTTTCCAGGTTTTTCACGTGCACTCTATCAATCCAAACTGTGGAGTCTGAGGAAAGCAAGATACACTCCTCAACGTCAGTAGCCATGTCTCAGTCGCATGCTTGTTCAGATTCTTAGGGTGGGTTGATTAAATTGCAAATCTTTATAGATTCCAGTCAACCACCTAGAAACTCTTCCTAACATTCTACTCATCAATCTTCACAAAGAATAGTTTGCCACCAAGAGCAAGGTGTTCCCAGTGGGTACAGCAGCCGCACAGCACCATCCCGGAACATGGCTACATGTTGGGCAACAGTAGCACAAGCACCTTAGTCCAAAGTACAATTTAAAACAAAATGCTTAGACTTAGTTTAAGTCTCTGCCATGAAAAATATCTGATCTATTTACAGTCAATTCATTCAGTGAAGAGAAGCTTATTTCCAAAGATTAATACTTAGCTCAGAAGACAGACGTTTAGCAAAGATTATACAATGAAATTTTTCATCTTTATGAAGGTTCTTATCTTTCTTTGGGATAAAGAGGAATGCTCAAATGGCACAGGCACCAGGAAAAACACTCTTAGGTTTCCAACAATAGCTCTCTCATTAATACCAAACAAATGCACTCCCTATAAAAATGATCGATTTCAGACCAAGGTCTCTGAAGCTACAGCTAAGTCAATACAAACCTTTGGAAGCCTCCGAGTTGGAGAGCGACAATTCCCTCTTTGACACTGAACACATTTCCGTAATTGTAGAGCTCTGCCTCGTTGGCATTTTCACCCAGCCTCACGTGCATCTGTTCCAGGAATCCTATCCAGTGAGCACGGATTTGAGAGATACATTCACAGCACCCTTGAGCTGCTAAGTGCCAAACTCTAACTGGATGGAACCACTTTGACTGAGTCTGGGGCTCTGGGAAGGTGGAGACACAAGTAATCCCTCCTGGCATCTTCTCAATTCAACTCTGCTTGATCTGCTTTTGCACATTGCCAGTATTTAGCCTCAGGGAACCAGGCTGGAGCCAGGGGGGAAAAAAAATCCAAGGATTCCAAACAAAAGTAGTTTGAAAGGTCTATATAGAGGTTGAAGAACCCTCCCGATACCTCAGAGGATGGCACTGGGGCACAGGTGCACAGTAACAGGCCACCACTCTACAGCGAGGAGAGACTGTAGGTTTTCCTGCTCACCAGGCTTGTGTTCTCAACAGAGGAGGAAGGCATCACACCTTTCAGGACAGAGGATTCTTCCAGGGACACAAAGGCAGCTGAGACAAACGGTATGAATCCTACACTTAATACGCAGCTGGAGCTATGATTTCCTGACAGTGCTGGTGGGGAGGTGGCAATGAAGCCACCATGTTACCAGGGGGATGGGAGTGGGGTCAACTCTTCTATCCAGCGGATGCACAGATGGGGGCTCCACAAGTGGCATCTCCCCTAATTAACCTTCAGACTGGAAGCAGATGGGCACGAGGCAACGCAGCCTTGCTGGAATGTATGCATCATAAACAGGGCAACCACAGAACACAGAAGGTGCCTGTGCACCGGCTGGAAGACGTGGAATGGAGCTCTCTGGGGACCACCGGGACTCAAGCCTCAGGACTACTCAAGAAGAAAGGGTACTTAGGGGCATCTGGTAGCAAGAAGTAACGATTGGACCGTCTAGGGCTTAGAAAAACTATTTCTGAGGCGGGCATCGTGGCACAGAGGGTTAAGCAGCCACCTGCCAATGCCAGCATCCCCTATGGGTGCTGGTTCATGTCTCAGTCGCTCCACTTCTAAGTGAGCGAGCTCCCTGCTACTGTGCCTGGGAAAGCAGATGACCCAAGTACTTGAGTCCCTGCTACTCACTTGGGAGATCCGGACAGAGTTCCTGACTCCTGGTTTTGGCCTGGTCATAGTGGCAATTTGGTGAGTGAACCAGCAGATGGAAGATCAACCCCAGTCACACTTTCTATCCTTCTGCCCCCTCAGTAACTTTAAAATACATCCCAAAAAAACCTGTTTCCAGAATAACCAGGACACAAAATAGAAGTAAGAATCAAACAGGGACCAGTCACAAGCAGGTGGGGTAAGCCAGACGAGGCACACCGCATGCAGCAAGAGTGAGCTGCTACAGTCAGAGCTGGGTGGGCAGCCAGTTTAGTGGCACACAGAGGGACGGTGAAGCCGATGTCACTACAATCTAGAGTCTCAAATGGTTACATTCCACCAGCCCCAACAGGGTGGCCATGAGCAGTGTCTCGGGAGCCTGGGAGTCCTGGACCTTCACAAAATCCAAACATAGGGAAAACAAACAACTATGACGGAGCCAGAGATTCACCCTGTATGATTCCATACACACCAAATTCTTTTTAAATTACCTTTACTAATTTGAAAGGTAGAGAGACAGAGACAGAATTCTCATTTGTTGATTCAGTTCCCAAATGCCTACAACAGCTGGAGTTAGGCCAGACCAAAGCTAGGAGCTAGGAACTCAATCTCCCACAGGGTCCAAGTACTGAGCCGTCATCTGCTGCCTCCCTAAACACACATCAGCAGGAAGTTGGAATTGGAAGCAGAACGAACACAAACCAGGCCTCTGATACAGGATGTAGGCATCCCAAGTGGCATTTTACCACTACACCAAATTCTTACTCTCATTTATGATACTCTTATAAAAAAGTTTTCCTTCTTTGAAAGGCAGAGCTACAGAGAGAGGAGGGGAGTGAGAGATCTTCTACCTACAGGTTCACTTCCAAAATGGCTTCATGACCAGGGTTGGGTCATCCCAAAGCTAGGAGCTTCTTCTGGGTCTCCCATGCAGGTACAGGGGCCAAAGCACTTGGGCCATCTTCTGCTGCTTTCCAAAGTGCATTAGCAGGGAGCTGGATCATAAATGGAACAGCTGGGGTTTGAACCAGTGCCCATATGGGATGCCAACACTGCAGGTGGAGGCTTAACTCACTGTGCCACAGCCCCAACCCCTATGATATTCTTTAAAAAAAGATGGAGAACAAATCAACAGTCATCAGGTTAAAACAAGAAATGTTTTAGTTACCCTGTGTTCAGTGTGCACTCTTCTAAGGAACATGTCCATGGAACCCCAAAAAGGCTAAGGAAACCCCCGCTTTAGAATGACCAAAGCACAGGGTCTGGTGAGGACCATCAACTTAAAACAAAGTCACACAAGTCCCCTCCACAGTGCCACACCAGTCCCTGGTCAGCGCCCTTGGTGGCTGTGCCAACAATGGAGCTCCCTACTGACAAAGGCTCACACACAGTAGCCTCCCCCTCCCCACATGGCCCACTCTGGTCATCCTCTCCATGGAAGACTGAACTCACCGCACCCACCCCGCAGGCCCCAGTGGCACCATCCTTGCAGCTGTCCGAGCAAGAAGCCGGGCACTGCCTCCACCTCCTCTGACCCACGCCTCCTTCCTCACCGCAGTAACACGGTGCACCTTGACCTTTAGCTCGGCCCCCACGGCGACATATTCTCCGCGGGGTAGCCAAAGTCACAGTTCACAAGTTTGAATCGCCCCGTTGCCCTTCCTCCCCCACAGCTCTTTAACGAGGGACAAAGGCCTAGGATGTCAAGGCAGGACCTTACTGTCTGGCTCTGCCAAGAGCCTCAGCTTGACCGTTTCTCCCTTGGGGACACACCAGACAGGCCCCCCAAGGTGCCCCTCTCCCTCTCACCTCTCAGCCCCACACTAGCCCTGCCTCTGCCTGCATGGCCTCCCCTCTGACTACTCTCACCTCCAGGTCTCACTTCCCCTAGGAAGTGCTTCTGATTGCCCAAGCCTGTGTGTTGCAGACACTGCCCTGACTCCACGGCGTGAGGCAGTGAGTCTACACTCCAGACAGCAGCCAGGTCCTGACAGGAGCTCCAGGTCGGCCAGCAGACCAAACAAGCTCCTCCCCTACATGCAGGGGAGGCCTGGTCTGCTCTCTCCATCGTCCTGTCTCCCCTACCTTACACAGCACAGCCTGCAGAAATGCTCTCAGAGCAAGCCTCACTGTGTAGCTTTCACTGAGGGAGAACACCTTGCCCCAGACAACTGGATAATTACAGGAACTCAATCTGCCCCAATGCTGAACTTTTTTTTCCCATCTATTTGAAAGGCAGAGTGAGAACAAGAACTATAGTGAGAAATCTCCCGTCCACTGGTTCACTCCTCAAATGTTCACAAGCAGAATTACGCCACACAAAAGCCAGGAGGATGGAATTCCAACCAGGTCTCCCATGTAGGGCACAGAGACCCAAGTACTTGAACCATTATCCACTGCCTTCCCAGGCACACTAGCAGGAAGCTACATAAGCAGCACAGGTGCGAGACCAATACTGTGCCGCCGCCTGCAGTGCTACCATCCCATATGGGTGCCGGTTCGAGTCCCGGCTGCTCCACTTCTGGTCCAGCTCTCTGCAGTGCCCTGGGAAAGCAGAAGATGGCCCAAGTCCTTGGGCCCCTGCACCTGTGTGGGAGACCTGGAAGCTCCTGGCTCTGGATCAGCCCAGCTCCAGCCATTGTGGCCATTTGAGGAGTAAACCAGCAGATGGTTCTCTCTCTCTGCCTCTAACTCCTTTAAATAAAACCTAAGAAAGAAGTGAAGGGAAAAGGAAAGGAAAGAGCAGCACAGGCGCCAGACTCAAACCGAACCAGCACTCCGATACGGGATGCAGAGGTCCCAAGTGGTAGCTTCATCTGCTGTGCCACAGCGCGTGCCTCCACGGCTTCTGTCATTCCACACTGACATTTGTTACTCAATCGCTTCTCAGCCTTCCGGCTAAGATCAAGCGTGGAGAGCCGTTACTCAGCAACGTGTTTAGCCTGAGTTAATTCATTGTAGCTGCTGTGTGCTAGTCCACTATATGAATGCACAAGATACATATTTTAAATAGTCATGGGTATTTCTCCCACGTTTTACACCAAAATGGAGTTGACCGAGTCCACAGGATCAACGCAAGTGTAACGCATGCTTCTGAGCACCGAGCAGAAACAGCTTCTCCAGCAGTCTGGACTGCCTGGACGCTGCACAAAAGCCCTGAACAGGGAATTATGCAGATGGCCCTCCTACAAACGCAAACCTCAACAAGCCACAGCGCTTCACCAGCGGAGGTATCTCAAGTCCTAAAAACACAGCCTTGCAATTAGCTGAAAGATCTCAATCAGTAGAAATACACAGTACCTCTACCAGTGAGGATACCAGGAGTGTAGATAAAGATTCTGATTACCTTCCCCCAATCAGCTGTGAATTACTCATGCCTAACACGGGGCTGCAGGTGCTGCTTCTGGTCTACGGCTGGGCTACCAGAGTGAGCACACCTTTCCTGTCCTCACACACCATACAGCACCTGGCTCTAAGTGACTGCACGTGCTAAAGCTCCGGTCCTCTCCAGCCACGGGTCCAAGAAGGAAGTCACTGGGGTGACAACCCCAGCACTAGCTGTATGCACCAGGTCACTTGATCAGCGCCACTGAGAGTAAAGGCCACAGAAACCCCAGGCCCTCTCCCACCAACTCCACAACCCGATTCTGGCCACACTAGAGGGAAGCTTCTACAGCCGACCCCTGCGAGGGGCACGTGAGAGCGGCCCAGTGTCACAGCCACGCCTGGGGTCTACCAGACGGACCACACACCTTTCCACATCAGCAGAATGCGACAGGACCTGAGGGGCAAACCACAAGCACTAGGCGCCCGAGTAGGGAGAGGGGCAGCCACGAGTTTTGAGAAGCGCCTGCCAGAAAGTCGAGCTTGGTCACTCATGCTCTCCAGATCACCACTGGCCAACCTTACCCACGACTGCTCAGTTTTCCCAAAAGCAGCAGCACTTGGGTGGACCAGGCCTCCCCATCCTTCCAACAGCAGCATCACAACCAATCCCAGGGCCCTGCACACTGTGTGAATTCCCAGAACCACCGTGCGTGGCTCAGGTCAGTGCCATGCTCAGAATCCTCCACTCATCTCCCAGAGTGGAAGCCAAGCCTGGAGCAGCGGCCAGTCTCGCTCCACTGCCCCTTTAAGCTCACGTCCTCCCCTCTTCCCACTCCCCTCCAGCCACAGACTTCCTCCGTGTTCCTCAACGTCACCAGACCCACTGCGGCCCAAGCCCAGGCACCTGCTACTCCCCTTCGAGAAGGTTCTCCTCCCAGGTTCCTGGGCTGCTCACTTCCTTCCCTGCTTCAAGTCTTTGCCCAAATGTGAACTTCACACAGGGTGGTCTCATTTCACCCTCACCCTTTTGACCCCAGATCTTAGCAACACTCCGAGCCCATTCTGTGTGTTGGTCAAATGTCATCTTTTATTTATCCCTAAGCGTGTGTCATGCAAACCAGCTAATCACACTCCACCGACGCAGCATCTTTAGAGAGCCCACTGAGAACGGAAGGAACCAAACCTCTACGCCACAAACAATTTCCAAAGACGTCTCCAGCAGGAATCAGTGAGAGTGAGGAGTTTAGCAGGGCTGCCAACTAGAGGAACTTGTTGATACACAATACGGGTTTATTTTAAAAAGCAAAAATAAAAAACAGAAGTTAAAAATAAACACCTACACGACGGTGTAGTGAGGCATTCTCTAATCGCAAACACATCAGCAGGTCCTGCAATCACAGTGTGCCATAAACAGATAGCAACAGATAGGAAAGCTACTCGGAAATCGTGATAATTTGATTTCTGGGAGATTTATTTTCAGGATTATGTCACAGAACTCCCTCTGCAAGTTTCTGTTAAGGTTTTCATTCTTTGCTGGAAATCACATTAAGGAAATGGTAAAGAGAAGAAAGGGATTGCTACCAAGCTTAGTCCAACATTACCAGGATGGGAACCCAGGCTTTGCCTTCTGTGTTAAAACGTCGACAGCTCAGCTTCGCCACCACCAGCTCAAAGGTTTGTGAGGTCAGTCCTGAAAGATTCCATCACCAACATTTAGAACCAGCATTTCTTGCTGGCAAAGTTAACCAGATATTAAGTCCTGATTCTCCTACAGAAGATTCTGTTCATTCAACAGCAGCCTGTACTTTGCAAAGGAGGCAAAGCAGTAAGCTGTCTTGTCCGAGTGGTCACAGGTTTAAACAGATACGCACTGGACATCAACACTATGATTTCAGTGAGCAGACACCGAGCAGGCGTGTTTAGCCTAGCAGTTAAGATGCTGTATCCCACACTGGGGTTCCTGGGGGCGACAGATGCCCTGGCTCCTGACCCCAGCTTCCTAATGAGATCCTAGCAGGCAGCAGGTGATGCCTCAAGTAACTGGGTCTCTGCCACCTGGGGGAAAGCGCCCTGGGTTCAGTGCCTGGCTCTGGCCTAGCTCCAGCCACTGTGGGCACGTAGGGGGTAAACCAGCAAAGGGGAGATGTCTCTGCTCCCTGTATGTATGTGCCCCTCAAAAAGTTGAAAATATTTAAATAAGTCAGAAGACCCCTTCCAGATCTTGGCCCCTTTGCAGGGTGTACAGCAACTTATCTCGACGCACTTCATCTCTCACTCACATACATGCACTCCGGGGTGACTGGGATGAAGCAGAACTCAAGGGAAGCAGGCATCTGCCCAAGCCCCGTCTTCCTGAGACGGTCAGTCACAACTCGGTCTGCAGTGCCATCACTATTACTGCTGCACACATGGTTTACAATTATCACTCACGGCTGAGGCCCTTAAATCCTCTGCAGTTGATGCCAGAAAAGGGACCACACTGATGTAAAAACATTTACTAAATGAACATTAGAACTGGGATCTTGAAGCTGACTTTTCCATCCCCCAAGATTTGATTTATTTATTTGAAAGGCAGAGTTACAAAGAGAGTGAGATGGTCCATTCACTGGTTCACTCCCCCAAAGAGCTGCAACAGCCAGTACTTCTTCTAGGTCTTCCACATGGGTACAGGGGCCCCCAAGGACTTGGGCCATCTTTGTCACTTTCCCAGGTGCATTAGCAGGGAGCTGGATTGGAAGTGGAGCAGCCGGGACTTGAACCAGCTCCCATGTGGGATGCCAGCACTGCAGGCCAGGGCTTTAACCTGCTGCACCACAGCATCAATCCCTCAGTCACTTCTTAAACCTACAGAGGGACTCTGCCTCTTCTCAGCATGTACCCTGCTTCCTGTGAGCACAACTGAGGGTCACCTGGAGGCCTCTGTGCAATGCATTTATGGAGCACCTACTACGTGCCAGGCAGGCTCTAGGCGCTGGGGTACAGAGGAGTGGATGAGGTGGCCGTCCTCGGGGAGCTCGCGTTCCTGCAGGGAGATGGGTGGAATCAGACTCAAAGACACCGGCTATGAAGAAAAGGTAAAACAAGGCAAGGGGCCTGGAAATGACCTAAAGAGGGAATCAAGGGTCCTACGTCAGAGCAGCCCAAGCAGGTCCTTCCAGGGAAGGGACTGCAAACGAGAAAGGCAGCCCCGCGAGCAGGAGAATGCATAGGAAAGAGATGGCCCTTTCCCAAGGGACCCTGGATAGAACGGGTATAGGAGTCCACGCTTAGAACAACGGAAGCAACTGTATCACGGATGCTCCTGAGCCTCCCCAAGAAACACAGCCGTGACGAGCAGCATTGAGTTCTTTGTACACATGATGACAGCACTAACCCATGACACAGCACAGCATCAGTGCAGGGACGCCCTTCCAAGACCAAGGCCAGGCCCCCATCAAGTCACCGCCATCCACAAACCAGGCTCCAAGGGCAGATGCACATGGGGGCCCCAGCGTCTCCACCGGCTGAGCACCACCAGCAGGGTCTTCCTCTGAGCACTGTGTATGGACCTTAGTTACCCACTCTGAGGACCCCTTTCCTGTCTGCCCCAAGCCAACTCCAGCCCTTGTCCACACCCCCCCACACACACAATGAACTCCTTCTAGACTGACGGTTTCTAAACTGGCGCACAGTAGGACCTCATGAACTGCTTGATCACTGGCAATAGCATTGACTCACAGCAATCAACAACCCTCTCGTCAAAACGGATATGAAGAGTAACCCATTTCCAAAACATTCAGTACAGCAGCTTTCTACTTTTACTACAGTGTTGTATTAAAACTAAGCAAGGCTGGCACTGTGGTGTAGCAGGTAAAAGCTGCCTCCTGCAGTGCCGGCATCCCATAGGGGTGCCGGTTCAAGTTCCGGCTGCTCCACGTCCAATCCAGCTCTCTGCTATGCCCTGGGAAAGCAGTTAAAGATGGCCCAAGTCTTTGGGCCCCTGCACCCATGTGGAAGACCCAGAAGAAGCTCCTGGTTTCCAATCAGTGCAGCTCCAGCCTTTGCAGCCATCTGGGAAATGAACCAGCAGATGGAAGACCTCTCTCTCTCTCTCTCTCTGCCTCTCTGTAACTCTGCCTTTCAAATAAATAAATCTTAAAAAAAAGAAAACTAAGCATGAGACAGCGCCATGGCTTAACAAATTAAGCTGCCGCCTGCAGTGCTGGCATCCCATATGGAAACCTGATCAAGTCCCGGCTGCTCTACTTCCAATCCCGCCCTCTGCTAGTACCCCTGGGAAATCAGCAGAAGATGGCCCAAGTGCCTGGGCCCCTGCACCCACATGGGAGACCTAGAAGTAGCTCCTGGCTTCGGCCTGGCCCAGCCCCAGCCACTGTGGCCATTTGGGGAGTGAACCAGTGGATGGGAATACTCCCTCTCCATCTCTCTGTAACTCTACCTTTCAAATAAAATCTTAAAAAAACTGAGCTATTTCAATAAGACATTAACATAGCACAATCATCACATCACAGACACCCAAGCCTATGACCCATAATTCACCTTTAAGATCATTTCATTTAATGAAGGTTACACCGAAACACAACGCGTGCTCAGAGCAGGAATTGGCGATCGTTACCTAAACTGTTTCAACATTGTCTCATACCACCCCGTCCCTTCTCCCACCATCTGCATTGCTGCCTGTAAGGAGCCATTTTCTGTGATTCCCACCCATGATCTCAAAAGCATAGCTCAAAGGGCCACCACGTGCAGCGCCAGCACCCCGTATCAGAGGGCTATGGTTCAAGTCTCCATTGCTCGGCTTCCAGTCCAGCTCCCTGCTAATGTGCCTGGGAAGGCAGTGGATAATGGCCCAACTTCCACCCACCTGGGAGACCTGGATGGCATTCCAGGCTCCTGACTTTGGCCTGGCTCAGCCCTAGCCATTGCAGCCATTTAGAAAATGAGCTAGGAGATGGAAGATTGATCTAGGAAATCTTTAAAAATAATTAGCACTACTCCAAACACTGGGCATGAAACAGTGAACAAAACAGACCCAAAGCCCTGTCTTTGGGCGGCTCACCATTCAAAACAATTTCAAGAGGTTTTCGGACTTAAAACCAGGAGCCTTTCCTCCCTCCGCAGACTCGCTGCTGCTTCCCTTCACACTGCCCACCTACCGGCCAGGCTCACCAGGACATTTCACATTCATGTGAAAGGAGGGGAGAAACTGAACACCAGAGCCAACTCGCTGTTGACCCACGCAACGCTGCCCAGTAAGGTTTAATTATTTCCGTCAGGGAGCTGACATTTCCTTTTCTTGATGTCTGAACATCAAATGACCTTGTAATCATCAGGCCGGTAGGAAACAGCAATTCATTTCTGTATATTAAAGAAAGTCCCCCAAAGCATCGACAACCCAAGGAGAGGTAACATGGACCTAACAACCAAAGAGAGGGCAGGGGACCCGTGTCTCAGCAGATTCCAGCGTCCAGAGAGCCCTGAAAAAGCCCCTCCCACCCCTCCTCTCTGCTTCTGAGTCTTCCACTCCCTGGGAGAACCACGGCAGCCGATTTTATCTCCCAGGCATCTCAAATGCTATTTTAGCTTAAAGTGCATAGAAATTTAGCTTTTGTCCAAAGCCTACAGAGCTGCTACACCAATTGGAAACGAGAACATACAATTAACTTGTTTTATCGATTTCCCAAGTCAAGCCCTTAGATGGAACAAATGGGATCAGATTTCAAAAGATTAAACTTCCATTTCACAGCCCCATTTAGAGCATTCGCAGTCTGGCTGCCACCTGGGCTCGGCTGCACGGTCGTTAGCCTCCTCTCGTTAAAGCACCCAGCTCCCCTGGTTATTGCTGCATGTGGCCTGGTGCCAGCCCTAGGACACAATAAGCAGCAGCAATGGGCAGGTGGCCTCATTTCTGCAGACGAGCAAACTGAGGCACAGGCCAAAGTTAAAAAAAAAAACAAACGATGGTGGTGACAGAATTGGATTTTGTTTTAAACATCATGTGCTATAATAACGTATGTTCTATATGATCTGGAGACTGCACAAGAAGCCAAGTCATAGCTACTTGAAGAAAGGGAGCCGTCGTGCCCACTGTAGGCTTCAGCCACCACGGTTCCACCAGGCCCGCGGCACCTGTTCCTCGCCAGTCGGCCTGCAGCCTTCACATCGGCAGGGCCGAGGAAGCAGTCAGGGCAACAGAGGAGGGGAGGAAAACGTGCCAGCCTCTGTCTTTCATGAACTTGCCCATCTCCACGCGGGACCATTTCCCCAGAACCCCAGGAGCAGCAGAAGGCATTCCCCGGGGGACAATGCCCGCTGCTGGGGAGGAGCAGCGCCATCACTGAGACCCAGGGAGGCTCCTCTGACTGCAGAGCAGAGCTAGCAGAGCCAAGGAGGCAGAGAAAGGCACCAACAGTGTGGGGCTGCTACACGTGGGCTGCGGCCAAGAGCAGGGCTCTCACGCACACACAGCGGACGTGGTTTCCTGTCCATCAAACTCCTGCTGAGGCCCCATGCCTCATTTGTAGCAGGAACTCCAGCACACCGGGGGACTAAGTAATGGTCAGCGCCATCACCATAAAGCCTAACGCAGAGCGTGTGCTTCATCCGGGCTCACGGACTGTCACCACTCAATACAGACCAGTGCTGCAGACCACTCGCACCTTCTCAAACTGTCCTTGGGGAGGAACCGTTTGTTGGATTTCCAATCCCACCAGACAGATGTTTTTGCAAAATACGGTAGAAAACCAATCACCAGCAAAATCATGCGCTTGAATGTCGAACTGCCCACCTTACCTCCCAGGCACCTCCCAGGGGCACCCTAACTCCTCCAGGTTACTAAGGCATCACCCAGGAGGGCTCACCATGGGATCAAGTGCCCAGCCATCCGCCATGAGCCCAGGGGCAGCTGGGCCTCTAAAGGCAGCTGGCTGCTGGCTTCGGGCCTCAGGGAGAACGAGGTTTATATAATAAAGTTACATAAGCTGTCCTCAGTCCGGGCATTCGTCTGAGCTGGGCAAGCACATTCAGGTGGCAGCTGACTCCTCGTCAGCCCCACCCCTCACAGCCCTGGAGGGAACCGGGCAAAGAGCTCAAGGACCAGTGCAGGCGCCAGCGCTCATCCGTCCACCTGAGGGGCCAGCACCGCTACATGCAGGAGTAAAACAGCAACAGCAATGGCGGGGCGGGGCGCCAGGGAGACCAGCAAGCAGGGCCACGTGGCTGGGGTAGCTGCCTCCCGGGGGAAGGCCATGACAGGAGGCAACTTAACCACGGCACCCTTCTCCAGACCACAGCACAATAAGAAGGGTCCTCCAGCTCCCACCTGTCCCTTTTCACATCCAGGTTTCTCTGAAGAGCATTTATCAAAGTCCAGACGTAAAGAAAAGCAGAAAGCAGAGGACCCGGGCTCTAATCCAGACTCCACGGTCACAGCCGGTCTGTGTCAGCTTGCAGCCCGTGCCCGTTTCCTCATCTGTGCACAAAGGCAACAAAGCTGCAGTTGCTGTCACAGCCCCTCCCAAGGCCACAGGCTGCACCCCTCCACACGCCCGTGTCCAGCGTCTACACCTGTGCCTTTGCCCACTGCTCCATCACACACCTGTCCCATCAGTGCCGGAGCCCAGACCCTCAAGGGGAGCAAAGGCCCCTTCTGCGGTGTCAGGATGCGCTCCTCGCGCACCTGCAAGGTGCCCTCGCTGTCTCCTTGCCACACTCTTGCTTCAGAAAGCGTCTGCGGCATCGCCTATGAAGGCCAGACTCAGCCTTCCACGGGGAGGTTGCCGCTACCGAGAAGGCTTCCTCCATTCCCCTGAGCCAGGCTCCCGAAAGCTGGTGAGGCCCATGCTGGCCCTGTCCTCACAGAGCTGGCTGTCTACTGCGCAGCTCACTGCCACCCTTGGCATGGCTCGCACGGCTTCCCGAGCAGGGCTCCAGGCTCACCACGCAGCCCGTGGGTGCTCACGACACGGTGGTGGGTTTTACAGGTAGCCATGCTTTTCCTGGTGAGGATTCTGTGTATGTGTGTGGGGTGCTGTACTAGTGTGTCAAGTCTGGAAGTGTTTCCTTTTCCTTTAAAAGTAGTCATTAAAAACTGCTTGCTTTCCACGTCTGAAGAAACAGATTTTTCATCTGCAAGTCACAGATGCAAGAGACAATAAATAACGCAACGCCCCCGGCCCTTCCCTCCCCACCCAGCCCCCCGTCCACCTCCCTCGTCTCTCTCCAGGACTGGAGACTGCAAACAAAGATGAGATGGTTTTCCCAACAAAGTGGAAAGCCGACGCTGTTTTCCTGGAAGACAGTGCCAAGTGAACCGCCAGACTAATTAAGCAAGATCAAAAGCCTAGGACAGAACCCCAAGATGAATCATGGCCGCACGGCTGGGATGCTGAGACCGAAGCTCTCAGCAACAGTGTCACTCCCTGGGCGACACAGCGCCTGTGTGCCCACTACCAGCCTCCTCTCTCTGCCATGGGGCCTTTATCATGTATTCCTAGTCAACAGCCAGCCCCATGGATGTCCAGGCGACAGAGCCTTGTCATCAGCAGATGGATCCAGGGGAAGAGCAAAGCAGAGACACGCACCAGGAACCTGTTTCGCCCACACAGGACAAAGGCTCCATGTCACTGTCACTGGCTGTGCAGGGAGCGCTTCAGATTTAACTCCCAAAACAACCTGTTGCGTTCACAGTGTCCTCCCAAGCATCAGGTTCTCAGCATCGCCGCGGGAGCTAAAGGTGGACAGGATGCCCAGAGAGAACAGGAGCTGTCCAGGCGCGGGCCCGGCATCAGCAGCATCCGCTTACTTAGAACCTGCGAGCTTACTGCCAGTGCATATTCTCACGCCCCACCCTGCCCCGTGAGTGAGAGGCCGGTGGGACTCTGGAGTCTGCTGAACAATTCAGATACACGCTCAAGGCTGAGAACCACAGAGGTACAGCAACGGGGCCAGTGTCAACAGAACAGAGCCCGCGTGTGCACTGCCACTTCCTCGCGAACGCATCTCCACGTGAGCACACGCACCCGCCCTTCTGAGAGCACCACCACACTGGCACAGCACTGAGGACTACCGAGTGCTCACCAGCCCCCGACACAAGGGCGACATAGACTTAGTGCTGTCATCTGTGATAATAAGCCATCTCCCAACATCTGCATATGTAATCGCTCATTTCAAAAATGTACTTTTTGGTCACAAGATGATTAGGTCTTTTGGTCCCAATTGGGGGGGGGGGGTGTGGAAGAACCAAGTTGGAGCTAGATTTGTTGCATACTGGGTTTTAAGCTGCTACCTGCAACACCAGCATCCTGTATGGGCACAGGTTCCAATCCCAGGTGATCCAGCTCCCGCTGATGTGGCTGGGAAGGCAGCAGAAGATGGCCCAAGTGTTTGGGTCCCTGCCACCCACATGGGAGACCTGGATGAAGCTCCTTGCTTTGGCCTGACCCAGCCCCAGCCACTATGACCATTTGGGGAGTGAACCAGTGGACAGAAGATCTGTCTCTTTCTAACTACTCTTTCAAATAAATAATCTTAAAAAAAAAAGGCAACTTCTTACATGAGTTTGACTGTGATCAGGGTTCTATTAAAAAAACAGTGGTGGGGCCGGCGCTGTGGTGCAGCAGGTTAAAGCCCTGGCCTGAAGCACCAGCATCCCAAATAGGCACCGGTTCTGGTCCCGGCTGCTCCTCTTCCAATCCTGCTCTCTGCTATGGCCTAGGAAAGCAATAGAGGATGGCCAGGGTCCTTGGGCCCCTGCTCCCACATGGGAGACCCGGAAGAAGCTCCTGGCTCCTGATCAGCACAGCTCCGGCCGTTGCAGCCATCTGAGGAGTGAACCAATGGATGGAAGACCTCTATCTCTCTACCACTCTCTGTAACTGTTTTTCAAATAAATAAATATTTAAAATAAAAGAACAGTGGTGAGTCTACAAATTTCCTTTAGAGAGGAAATCTCCAACATCCATTAAAAAAATAAACAGTGTCAGGGCTGGTGCTGTGTTGCAGCTGGTAAAGCTGCCACCTGGGATGCCAGCATCCCATATGAGCACTGGTTCAAGACCGGGCTGCTCCACTTCCCACCCAGCTCCCTGCTAAATGCACCTGGGAAAGCAGAAGATGGCACTTGGGCCCCTGCACCCACGTGGGAGACCCGGATGAAGCTCCTGGATTCAGCCTGGCCCAGCCCTGGCTGTTGCAGGCATTTGGGAAGTGAACCAACCAGAGGATGGAAGATATCCCTCTCTCCTCTCTGTACCTCTGCCTTTTGAATAATTCTGAAAAATTAAATAAACAGTGCTCTTGACTGCCAAGCGCTTTGGGCTTGCTTCCTCAAAGTCCCCCCAGGAAGACACAACATCCCACACCCATGCAGACTTGGTGTCCCGAGACCTGGAGCAGCAGCATGGACAGGTAGGAAACAGGACTCCAGGATCACCAAAGCTCAAGATACAGCTCCACAAGACATTGGCCACAACACGCTCCGGGCATGGCTTACATAAGCCTGCACACCATGCCGCCGCGCCCTTTCTCCCTGGGACGATGGCTTTCTTCCTCTCTAGAACCCAAACCTGCAATCTATCAAGTGGGAGAATTAGCAGTACCCACGCGCTGCCGCTCTGAGAAGTGAGGGCATTAAAGCAGCAGCCATTCTTCCGTCGACAGCCACTGGCGATGCCCAGCAGAGCAGTAGAGAAAGAAAAGCCACGCTCGGCAAAAGCCGCACAGCTCCCCTGCTTCGGCTCCTAAGTGGCAGTGGCTGTGTTACTAAAAACATCCCTTCTCTTTCAGACCCCTCCCTGCTCGCAGACCAGGTCTCCCTGGCTTACGTAACGTGACCACGTGCCCCTCCCTGCCTGGCAGCCCAGGGGCTCGCGAGCCGCACTGCACAGCATTATACAGTAAGCACTTATTTTACAAAGGAGCAAAAATTAGCACCACGCCGCCTCCCTCTCCTCCCAAAACTGCTCCTGCCCTCCAGGTTTCAGCTGGAACTCAAAAGATAATGGATGGAAGTGGGTGACAGGCATGCTTTACTACAGGCTAATGGAAACAGCCTTAATAGGACCGCCGCAGTCCCCTCCACTCAGCACAATCAAGAAAACGTTTGTGACATGATTGCAACTCAGTAGGACACAACTTTCTCTTCTCCAGGCGCTGAGACACTAGCATGAGCAACCATCCCAGAATGCCCGGGACTTCGCAGGTTCAGCCCCGAGGCGCCACATCCTGACCATGAGGGGACCACCTGAGCCTACGGCCGCTGCTGCAGACAAGCAAACATCAAACAGGGCCACATGTTTCCAACCTGAACCCTCCAAGGAAAGTCTGAGCAGGGGCCGGCATTGTGGCATGGCGGGTAAAGCCGCTGCTTACAACCTCTCCATATGAGCACCAGTTCCTGTCCTGGTTGTTCCACTTCCTGCTAAAGGCTCAGGAAAGGCAGAAGATGGCCCAAGTGCTTGGGTCCCTCAGACCCGTGTGGGAGACCCCCAGTGAAGCTCCTGGCTCCAGCCGCCCCTAGCCCTGGCTGTTGCAGCCATCTGGGGATTAAACCAGCGAATGGAAGATCTTTCCCTCTCTCTGTAAACAACTTCAAATATGTTTTTAAAAATGTAAGAGATTGGCACGGTCTTTATTAACTTAAAATGAGTGCTTTCGAAGTGACGAGCAGGGTCCTAAGAACCAGGAGCCCAGGCTGGAGGCTCCCCGAGGGCCTGCCAAACCCCGGGGGGCTGGGCCATGCCCGCAGAGAATCTGATCCACAGGGCTGGAGGGGGACCCCTGGATCTGCACTTCCAACAAGCTCCCCGGCGCCACCGCTGTTGCTGGACAGGGCCTGCACCAGAAACAGCACCAGGCTAGGCTACGGCTCCTCTATTAACCTGCAGAAAGGCCCGAGTCAACCCCAGCCTTCCTGGGGAGCCACTTAACCTCATCTCCTCACCTGTGAAACACCAACAACCCCCAACAGCTTGGAAGTCTAGACTTAGGATTATGCGTCTCTCTCAGCATGCATTAGAGTCACTGGGTCTGTTGCAACAGATTGCTGGTCTCCTCCCAGAACTTACTAAGGTTCTGCAGCTCTGAAGTGGGGCCCAGGAATCTGGCTATCTCAGCAGTTCCTGGAGATGCTGACCCGTGGCCAAGGGGCTCGCCGGCACCATCCCCCAGCAGCCGAGGTCTCTGCACCCAGCAAGCAGTGGCCCCTGCTGGTATTCACGCCCATTTGAGGCTGGGAGCTGAGCACAATTGCCCTCCAGGCTTCCTATCTTGCAGCTTCGTGTTTCTTTGAATCCTCAACACATTCAGTTTTCTCTGCAAGCTCCTTACACCAACAGCTGCATTCCACCTCCCTCAACGTTTTGTCTGTGGCTTCAGAGACTGCTGCCACTGCAGACAGGATAATCTCGGGGGCTGTGCAAGTTTGCTGCTCAATGGCCCGTTCAGTTCCCACCCCGGGGCCATGGGGAAACTCCACTAGAGAGCAGAGCACCTCCCCAAGCCAAGGGTGGGAAAGTCACGCACTTAGCGCCTGTCTGAAACCCGGGGTCAGAGGGCGGCACACACTTGCTCACCTGGTCTCCATCTGGAAGAAGTATTCACAGGTCTCCTTGCGCCCTCCTAAGGGAGGATGTATCGGAGGGAAAGATGGACCAAGCCACGCGGACCATCAACAGGCCTACTGCTGAGTTCCACTCCTGCTACTTCTTAAGTCTCCTCCCAGATTTCACCAAAAGTTTTAAAAAGAAAACAGGGTTAACTAGAGGGAATCTCACCAATAAAGGAAAATGTTTTAGCTTGCTTTGGAAGCCTTCTAACAGGTGCAAATAGTTTAAATGGGCCACTTACCTGGCCCCTGCCCCCTACAGTGGCCCACAACCAGGGGAAAAGAGCAAGGGGCAGCCTCTCACTGCTCTGAAGTTGAACGCTGGGCTTGCCAAGAACAGAATCCTGGAAGAGATCTGTCTATGAGCACGTGGGGCATGAACCAGGGTATGAAACAAGAAACACCACTGTGCATGCCAACAGGAAGGTATTCATACAACTTCTGAGACGGCTAAGCCACCACTTGGCTGTTCTGACACAGGCAGAACAGGCTCCCTGAGCAGCACTCTGCATTCCAGTCCCTTCTCTGCAGATGCGACATTGGTCAGCCACCTCCTCCTGGAGGGAGCCTGTGACCCAGCCTGCAAGTGGCAGAGGCGTGCCCCAGGTTTGGAGGCCAGGTCTGCTGTAGCCTGGCCTCACAGAGCCACAAGTTTCAGAGGCCACTTTGTGGCCCCTTCCCTGAAAAAAATGATGCAGGGCCTCAGCAGGGCGATGCCTAATGCCAGCACTGGTCTGAGTGGCTGGCACCCGGAGAGAGCCCCCGAGTGAAGTCCTAATGGGTCACATCCTCAGGAAACAAACCACCAAGTGGAGCTGTCAGCTTCTGGGAGCCTCACGCCACCAGCTTTCACCCCTGCACCAGGGTGGCACGGAAAGACGGGCCCCGAGCAGGGGCTGCCAGCACACTTGGGTCTGGCCGGCTCTTTCCCAAGGAGGCTGTCACATCACCTCCGTGTCTATTAGCTGTAGGTCAAGAGGAGACCATTCCACTTGGTGTCCCAGGTAAGAGGCTACCTCTGCTCGATACCCCTGGAGGTCGGCCCACCTGCCAGAGAGAAACCGACAGGTCGGCTGGTAGGTGGTGAAAGACAACCCAGCTTCAGTGTCCCAGCGGCTTCTCCGATTCTCCAGCTGGAGAACCAAGCGGCTCTCCTGCCCTCCAGCCCACAAGCAAGTGAGGCCAGCAACTCACTGCCGGCCACTCCTCTGGGCCCTTCTGAAACGCTTCCCTGTTCTTTCTGCTTTCCCAATTTTTCTAGGCCAAGTTCATTAGGTTCTTCTTGGTAAGGCCATCTGTCCTGCAAATTCTTTCTCTTCCTTTCCTTCCAAAAGTGTCTTCATGAGACCCTCTCTGAATTCCCCCACTGGTGCTCCCAGGCCAGACCAGGACCCCCGGTGTGCACCCCTATCGTGTACCTCAATGATCTCTACCCTGCAGTTCCTATGTTAGTCCCTGCTCCTAGATTACAAGTTCAAGGCTCACCTCAACCACAGGTGCTTAATAAATGTTATTAGAACACATGACCTGATGTCTCATCAGAGTAAGATAACCAAGTCCCAGCCTTTTCAGGTAAAATTCCAGTGCTGGCACATCTCCCTCCAAACAAGCTCAGTATGTGAAAATCAGACTCACCTAAGAGATACATCAAATCGCAACATAACAAGATTCGCCAGTAGAATCTTTTTTAAATATCAGGTTCCCATCCATTCAAAATGGGATCTAACCTGATTTTTTTTTAAAGATCTGTTTACTTATTTGAAAGGCAGAGTTAGAGGGAGGGAGGGAGAGAGATCTTCTACCCACTGATGCACTCCCCAAACGGCCACAACTGGAGGTAGGCCAACCCAAAGCCAAGAGCTTCTTCCCAGTCTCCCACGTGCATGCAGGACTTGGGCCATCCTCCACTGCTTTCCCGGGCACATCAGCAGGGAGCTGATTGGAAGTGGAGCAGCTGGAACTCAAATCAACACCCTTATGGGATGCTGGTGTCACCGGCTATGCCACAGCACCGGCCCCTCAATCCGATCTTTTTCATGAACTTGCAATCAATTCAGGCCGGCAAACACTGAGAATGACCACCCAATGGAAGACGTTCTTCAGCAATCAGGGCTCGCCCTGCTGCCACCTTAGCCTCATCATCCCACGTAATTAAAGCTTCTACTTCAGGAAGCCACCAGGGGAGGCAGCTGCTGTGGCAGAGAAGCCACTCATGACACCAGCATCCCACACTGGTTCAAGTTCCAGCGGCCCTGCTTCCAATCCATCTCTGGGAAAGCAGCACAGGATGGTCCCAGTGCTTGGGCCCCTGCACCCACGTGGGAGACCCAGATGAAGCTCCTGGCTTCAGCCTGGCCCAGCCCCAGCCGCTGTAGCCATCTAGGGAATGAACCAGTGTATGATGGAGCAGTGTCTCTTCTCTCCCTCTTCCCCCAGCACTGCTCTTGCTTTCAAATCTTTAAAATAGTTTAAAAAAAGCTACCAAAAAAAAAAAAAAAAGTCTGCAGCCCTGCACACTTTGATATACCCGTGTACAACACAGAAACAAATGCCATCCACAGAATATTTCACGCTCTCCCACTCAAAATGCTGTCCCTTGCCTGGCTGTCTCTAAGACCTATGAACTCGGTCTATATAAATGTCTAAGACCATTTGCACCAGAGCATGTCATTTGTGCTTTTGATCTACTTTGTAGATTCTACTGCGTCCGTCTGAACTTGCAGCAAAGCCACAACACAGCCGATCATCAGCACTAAATCGTGTGTCTTTGTGCAAATACACCTCCGGCAATGCTGCCTCACTTGGACTGGTTCCTGATAGAAGCACTAACCACTGAACGATTTATTCTCCAAGCTTTAGAGACTGCCTTGTCAAACTGAGGTCCTTGTTGAAGCACTTAATAGCACTCGGTGCTAAAACACATTGTCCTCTGACTGTGGCTTGGCTGGTGGGACAGACACCTCCCCAGAGGGCAGGCTGGGTCATCCTGCCCCACAGGCCCCACTGTACCCCCGCCAGACTCAGGGCTGTGGCATTTCCTTTATGCCGGCCATCACTCTGAATAAAACAGCAGGAAAAGCGAAGTCTTGGGGAAAGTGTGAATGTATTTCTAGCTCAAGCTCGGTCTCAAGTTCATGTTAAAGACAGAAAATGTCCTTTCAAAGAGTTAAGTAACCCATCAACAGAAAACGCTTTCCAAGTGGAAGGAAAGGTGCACGTGCCATGCGGATTTCTGCAAACCTCCATGTGCCAGAGAGCGAAGCTCAGATCGACCACGGCATCTTTCTCAGTGCTGGGCCCACGCAACTGCTGGTCCCTGTGCATCTCTCCTGCTGCTGGGTCATTTCAGAAGCAAACTAGGGGCCGACGCCGTGGCTCAACAGGCTAATCCTCCGCTTAGCGGCACCGGCACACCAGGTTCTAGTCCCGGTCGGGGAGCCGGATTCTGTCCCAGTTGCCACTCTTCCAGGCCAGCTCTCTGCTGTGGCCAGGGAGTGCAGTGGAGGATGGCCCAGGTCCTTGGGCCCTGCACCCCATGGGAGACCAGGAGAAGCACCTGGCTCCTGGCTTCGGATCAGCGCGGTGCACCGGCTGCAGAGCGCCAGCCACGGCAGCCATTGGAGAGTGAACCAACCGCAAAGGAAGACCTTTCTCTCTCTCACTGTCCACTCTGCCTGTCAAAAATGAAAAAAAAAAAAAAAGCAAACTAGGTAAGCTTTCATTAGAAGTCTTTCAGGAATGGTAAACTGTCCCCTCTTAATAAACTCTCAAATGTTGATTGCAGCCCTACTCACAGCAGCCAAGACAGGGAATCAACGAGGTGCCCCCATCAGTGGATGAGGAAACCCTGGCCTGCATATACAGTGGGAGACTCCCCACCTTCAATGAGAAAGGCGGCAAACATGGATGGAAATGCAGGACAGCACGGCAGGTGCAATAAGCCAGGCACAGAACACACACACACCGCCTTGATCTCACTCAGATGTAGAATCTAAAAAGTGGTTCTCTCAGCAGTGCAGAGTGAGCAGTAGCTAAGGAGGCTGGGAGGGGGCACAAGGGGGAAACTTAGGTCAATGGACACAAAGCCATGGAGTCTGTGCTCTTGTACAGCAGGGTGTCTACAGTTCAAATAGCTAAGACGGGATTTTCTCACCACAAAGGAATGATTAACTACACCAGGTGGTGGATATGCTAATACCCCAATCTGGGAATTACACAACATACTTGTATTGAAACATCACAGGGCCGGGGCCTTGTGGCACAGTGGGTAAAGCTGCCATCTGTGACACCATCATCCCATATGAACACCAGTTCGAGTCCCAGCTGCACCACTTCCAATCCAGCTCTCTGCTAACACACCCGGGAAGGCAGCAGATGATGGTCCAAGTGCTTTGTGCCCCTGCTACCCAAGCAGAAGACCTGGATGGAGGTCCAGGCTCCTTGCTTAGGTCTGGTCCAGCCCTAGCTATGGTGGTCATTTGGGGATGGAAGAGCTCTCTGTCTCTCCTTCTCTGTAACTCTGCCTTTCAAGTAAACAAATCCTTAAAGAAAAAAAAAAAACACAATATACTGTACCTTATAAATATGCACAATTATGCATCAAGTTCAAAAACTCTGTCAACCCCCACTTTGATTTTCCCAGCCTGGGAGACAACAGAGGCAAGGCTACAGAGGCTGTGAGCAACCAAGCCCACCCGCACCACAGCCCACAACTGGAGGGGCCCACCATGGCCAAATCCCCACTGCAGGAGTGGCATAGCCACCAGGACCCCCAGCCACTTGGCGGGCACTGCAGGGGACACACAACCGTGCTGGACACCTTCCCAAAGGGGAAACTGCAAGGAAAGGGCCTGCATCCAAGGGATGTGTCCGGACAACATATCTCAAATTGCTGACTTTTAAGTGAATATTTATAGGCAGTACCTGCTGGGCATCAGGGACCATCCTAAGCCTTGCCAGTACAAGGCTATGTAACCTTCAGAACCCCATGGAGACTCAGCAGTTCCACTTCTAGGTACACACCCCCAAGAACTGAAAGCAGGGACTCAGACAAGTGTACGCCAATGTCCACAGCAGCATTACCCATGGTAGCCAAAAGAGAGAGACAGCCCCCGACCCAGGGGGTGGTGTGGGGAAATCAGGGCTGTGTCCCCATACAGTGGAATAGCATTCAAATCTAAAAAGGAGGGGCCGTCGCCGTGGCACAGCAGGTTACCATCCTGAAGTGCTGGAATCCCATACGGGCGCCAGTTCTAGTCCCGGCTGCTCCTCTTCCAATCCAGCTCTCTGCTATGGCCTGGGATAGCAGTAGAGGATGGCCCAAGTGCTTGGGCCCCTGCACCCGTATGGGAGACCTGGAAGAAGCCCCTGACTTCGAATGGGTGCAGCTCTGGCCAGAGATCAACTAGGGAGTGAACCAGCGGATAGAAGACCTCTGTCTCTACTTTTCTCGGTAACTCTTTCAAATAAGTAAAATAAATATTTTTTTAAAAATCTAAAAAGGAAGGAAACTAATGCACATTTCCACATGCTTGAACCTTGAGGGTATTGTGCTCAAGGAAATAAGCCAGCTGCCAAAGGACAACCAGTGCAGGACTCACAGCAGGCACCCAGAACAGAGTAGAGCAGTGCTTGCCCCAGACTGGGGGGGAGGGAGAGGTGCAGTTTCAATGAGGCATGATGGGAAGTTCTGGGTATGAATGGGGAGGTGACTGCACAATACGAATGTGCTCAACGCCACTGAACCATACATTCACAAATGGTTAAAGTATGGTTAAGAACACAGCTTTTGGTTTACATAGCTTACCACCAATAAAAATTTTAAACAGCTTAAATATGGTAATTTTTGTGGATAGGTTACCATAATAAAATCCTAGGCTGGGTATTTGGCAAAGCAGCTATGATACCACTTGGGACACCCATATCCCATATGTGGGGGGAGGAGGTGCTGGGATTGAGTCTTGGCTCCACTTCTGATTCTAGCCTCCTGCTAGCTCATACCCTGGGAAACAGCAGATGCTCAAGTACTGGGGCCCCTGCCACCTACATGGGAGACCTGGATTGAATTCTTAGCTCTTGGGTTGGGCTTGGCCCAGCCCCAGCTGGGAAGATATCTCTTTCTGTCTTTCAGATAGATTATAATCCCAGCCAACAAGTTCAACAGCCTTTACTTCCTCTGTTGGGAAACTGTGCTAAGACTACAAGATTTAATTCACCACCTACTATAGACCTAGCACCCTATACCACAGAGAAGACACAGTGGGAAAACACATGGTACCTGCCCTTTAAGTCTGATGAAAGCAGCAAGAGGTACTCAGTACAAGTAACTAGAGAACAGAAGGTGGAGTCCTTAGGGACACTGAGCAACAGTGGAGCAAACAAAAGAACCCAGCCAGGCTGAGTCATGTGTGAGCTAAGGCAATACAGGAAAAGCTTGTGGAGTAATTGGAATTTAGGTAGGGCTTGAAAGAGTGCTTCCTTGGTTCACACAGCAGACTCATAGAATGACAATCACTTTAAGTAGCACTCTTACCTCAGAATCAGCCCTTAAGGCATTCTGGTCTGGCCAAAAAGCCCAGGAGAGCATTTCAGGCATGGAAAGTCAAGACACTCTGGCAAAAAAAAAAAAAAAATGTCCTACATAAAGGACCTCTGTGGGTGAAACCCCAGTGGAAAGAAGTGGCCAAAGGATGCACTTTTCTCTGAAGGGAGGAGAAAACTTCCACTTAGCTAATGACCTTGTCAAGACAGTGGATCCAAAAAGCTTCATAGCCAAGGCAGCTCATGTCAAGAGCCTCAAGTGATCACTGATGTCATACATAAGAGTGCTATGTTAACTAACAAGAGTCACTATGCACTAATTTCCCATGCAGGACCTCTGTCCCCAAAGAGCTGTATCATGAGACTTAATAGTAAAACTTGTTCAAGAGTCACTTCCTTTTAGTGTATTAAATGGAGGATATTATTATGTCTCATAAATTATAGTTACCTCTAAGAGCAACAGATGTGTCATCCTTGGGTTCTTCTTTAAAGATAATTAAGTTTCCAAAATGAAAGAAGTGGGAGGAAGGAAGGAAAGAGAAAGAGGAAAAAGCGGAGTCACCTTTGAGAAGCAATAACATAGAACAGCCCTTGTATAGACTGCTGAGGAACAACTTTTGGGTTTTTTTATTCCATTCTTTTTTCTTTCTCAGACTAAATAGAGGGAAGAGGAAGAGGGGGGAGAGTAAGGGGAAAAGTGAGTGGGAAGGTGGTTAAAGTGGGAAGAATCACTAATGTTGTATTTGAGATACATACAAATTTTAAAAAATAAAATAAATGAAGCTGGGGGCTGGTGGTCTAGTGTAGTGGGCTAAGCCTCTGCCTGCAGTGCCAGCATCCCATATGGGTTCGAGTCCCAGCAGTTCCTCTTCTGATCCAGCTCTCTGCTATGGCCCAGGAAAGCAGTGGAAGATGGTCCAAGTGCTTGGGCCCTTGCATCCACATGTGAGACCTGGAAAAAGCTCTTGGCTCTGGATTGGCCCAGCTCTGACAGTTGTGGCCATTTGGGGAGTAAACCAGCAGGTGAAAGACCATTCTGTTTTTCCCTCTCTGTAACTCTGCCTCTCAAATAAGTAAGTTAATCATATGCTAAATTGATCTTCTATATATAAAGATAATTGAAAATGAATCTTGATGTGAATGGAAGGAGAGAGGGAGTGGGAGAGGGGAGGGTTGCGGTTGGGAAGGAAGTTATGGGGGGGGGGGGGGAGCCATTGTAATCCATAAGCTGTACTTTGGAAATTTATATTCATTAAATAAGAGTTTAAAAAAATAAGTAAATTAATCATTTAAAAAAAAATAGAGGGCTTCCTGTGATGGCCAATGGTATCTTCAACTAGACTTGGCCATGGGTGCCCAGACGTGTGTGGGAGCATGATTCATGATTCTGCGTGTGTGTAAGAGGGTGTTTCTAGATGAGATTAACATCTAAGTTGGTAATTGAGTGAGTAAAGCAGGTTGCCCTCCCTGAAGGGGTGGGGAGTATGCCCTATCCTGGCAGTTGAAGACCTGAGTAGATCAAAAAAGACTGAGTAAGAGGAACTCTGTCTGCGCCAGTTTGAGTTGGAACCACCCGCTCATTCCTGCCTTCAGACCCAAGCTGAAACATTAGCTCTTTCCAGGCCTCATCCCTGCTTGCTTCTGAAACTTCAATCACCAGCTTCCCGGTTTTCAGGCCTTCAGACCAGGACTGGCACGCAGCACCCAGCGTCCAGCTTGCCGACTTCAAAGCCTGGGACACAGCAGCCTCCGTGACCATGTGAGCCAACTCCACGCTATTGGCATGTGTGTGTACACCTACACACACACACAGTCCATGATTTCAGTGGTACCAGACTGTACCCATAAAACCATTCTGTTTTTCATTCTCAGTATTCCGCCAACTACACGCAATATTCAACACTTTATAACATCGGTGTTATGTTTGGCAATTTTGCTAAACTATAGTGTGCTGAGCTTACCTAAGATGAGCTGTACCGAGCGCCCATGCTTGGTAGACTAGGTGTCTTCAGTGCATCTTCAGCTGATGTCTACGGGGAGGTAACCTGCACAGTTGAGCACCTGGACATCTCCTACCAGCACATCCTTCTCTGCAGAACCCCAACCACTATGCTACCATCAGTTTGTAAGAGAGGAGGGGAAGAGGGCTCCTAGAAGTCCAAGAAACCAAATGGAGAGAGACAAGAAGGTGGGAGCAAATGAGGGAGTGGGGGGCCATGATGGAGTGTCTTTGTGGGGGAGCAAGGACCAACAAGGATACCAACAAGGATAAGAACAGTAATGTAGACCAGGTGACCCAAGGATAGTTGACAGATTCTGAACGTGACCCCTCCCCCGCCCACCCCGACAGATGTGCAATCCTGTGAGTCACACAAAGCAGTTTCAGAAGAAGCCACTCTACTGCAAATGAGTAGAAAAGGCTGGAGCCCTGGATGCCAGCAGGGTGGCCGCCATACCTGTGTAGGGAGGCGGCGGCGTAAGCTGTGTAGCAGCAGCACTGTGATGGTACCGCTTTACATGTCTGAGTGCAGGAGATCCTCAGACGCCCTCCGACTTAACTGCACAGGGAGCAGTGCCACGCCCTGGTGCCTGCCAAACGGCCCAAGCCAAAGACCACCTGCTGGTGCCTGAGACCCTTAACCTTCCCCAAGTCTGTCACTCCTTCCACTATGCCTCAGTTTCTCCCTCTAAGCAATGGACCCCCTTGTCCGTTGTCTCACACAAGAGTTGAGAGGATAAAATATGAAAGCGTTTGAGAGAAGCGTTTCCGGCCTGGCGAGCCGGAAGCCGCAGCAGAAACTGCCCTGGTGGCGTGCCATCCCTCAGCCTGCTGCCCAGGGGAAAGTGGATTTTTGTTGTCCAGTCCTGCAGAGGACCAGTCCCGGGACCTAATGAAAGCCACAGAACAGCAGCTCGGGAAATCCCAGCAGGAAGTCACTATGGAATGTCTTATGTCACACACTAACATGCAACTGCTGTAGCAGCTCAGGTGCAAAGAGGCAGCAGGGAGCACTTTGCCAAGCAAGAAGGCCCAGGCCCTGCCACACGGGGGTGGAGGTGGGGCTGCTGAATGGGCACAACAATTCCTGGAACTGGCATTTGTCAGCGCGGCCCCCAACCACACCCTCCTCAAACCCGGGGTACCCCTTTCTCCTCTGGGGAGCTCCAGTGGACAAGAGCCTATCCTTTATAAATTCTGTCAAACACAGCCAGCACCACCAACACACCATCAGTGCTCCACGCCCGAACACAAAAGCCAGCAGGAAATCAATGCAGATAAAGCAGAAAATCCAAGTAATGGGAGCTCTTGTCTTATGTTTTGCTTTAGGGAATGCAAACCAGTGAGCGCTGAGCAGGCTGACACCCAAACTGTAACCACCACTTAGAGACCTCCACGGGTGCCAGGCCCTGTTTCCCAGGGCTTGTCACAGACACATGAGCTCCTACTGCCCAGCCCGGTCATCTCCATCTTCCAGATGAGGAAGTGGAGGCATGAAGCAGAGAAAGAACTTGCCCAGGGTCCCGAGTGCCTCAGCGGCAGAGCTGGCATTTCAACCCAGGCAAGAATCTGGCTCCCAAGCCAGCAGCCCAGAGACGGGGCCGAAGGTCAGATTCTCTCCACCTTCTACACCTAAAAGCAAGGCGTGTGGACAACAGCACAGGAGCCTCTGCCCAAAACAAAGGTCAAGGAGAGGCTTTGTTTCTTCTTCTGGTGTTTCTAAAATGAATGTGAAGTTAAGCAAAAAAAAGTCAAACCCGTTTCTTCCCCCACTCCAATGCTCACTCAACTCCTCTTCCCTCAAACCTCTCCCAGCGGCTGCCAGGAGCAGCACAGCAGAGCTCCAGGCCTCCCAAGCGCTCAGCACATCCAGTGCACTGGGCACCAAGTCAGCTCCTCACGCAGACACGTGGAGGTGACCACAGCCAGGCTGAACACCAGGCACACTGCCAGGCGGCTGGGCCGGAATCAGCTGTCAGCTACCCAGTGATCCGACGCAGAGTTGCTGGCTAATACCGTGAAGACAATTAAAAATGCATCAGCCACATCTTTAAATAAAGAAAAATCCTCCTGTGCCCTCTTTCAAGAACTTATTCAGAGAAAAAGCCCTGCTAGCTAGTGGCTTGCCAGCAGGGGCACCTGCACTTTTAGGATCCAGTCTTGCAACGAGGAGGCGAAACTCCCAGCTTCCCGACTGAACTTGCCGGAGGGGAGCCAACAGAGATGCTGAAGCCCAAACACTTCCTTAGGGCTCTCAGCGCAGAGTGAGGACAGCGTCTTTACTCCAAAGCCAACCTAAGTACTGCCCACACGCAGCTCACTGTAGTCCTGCTCGAAGGCTCCCCAGGTATGGGCAAAGGCTCCCTCAGGAGACAGGATGATGGAGCACCAGCAAGGCCCCCCTGCCCAACCTGGTGGGCACTGATGGGGCAGTCAGTCAGGCAATGAAAAGCAGCCTCCTAGGACTCACCGTGTCATCAGCCACCTGGGAGGGGCGTCCACCACCACCACACCGCACCCCACCCAGACCCGAGTTCCTGGAACACCAGTGGCGCTGCCCTGTGAGCCAGTGAGAGGAACGGTGCCGATGAACCAGCGAAGTCACCTCCCCAGGAAGCCACCAACCCTGCCACTTTGCATCTGCTCAAATTCACAGAAGACTGGTTTTAGAATGTGATCGTCACATGCTTTGCCAATAGCAAACATTTCAGGAATCTTGCATGGGCTCCCCCGGATGAGGACCAAAGGTCCTTCTTTACGGCCTCACAGCCCTGGCTGAGCCCCTCTGCTCGAGGCCCCTTGCGTCCACTGCACTCTGCTGCCCTGGAACTCCAAGAGTCCCTTACGCCAAGCCAGCCAGTCACGTGGCATCGTGAACTCGGAGCACAGGCCTGTGATGTCCCAGCTATGGAAGGTGAGACAAACCTCTTCCCGCACCCTTCAGTTCCTACACCTGTTGCACAAGAGCCACACAGGGCTTGTCATGAAAATCAAATTACGGGACACACGCCATGGCACTTTAAAAATACGAACGCGCTACACCGGCTCATATTAGTCATTAATGGCATAGGATCAAGGAATGGACTGAATAGAAACTTAGTCCTGAAAGGGAGCTCTAAGCCTAAAACCATTTATTAGAACTCTGGCTGCAGGCTCCCACCCCGAGTCAGCTGCCTTCACATCTCCAAGGCTTAGCCACCAGGAAGAGATTTCTCCCCTTGCACTGTGCACCTCTGAACACGCCAACAGGACTGAGACAGGCAGCCGAACGCCCCCGAGAAGTGGCCTCACCGAAGCCAGAGTCAGTGGAAAAGGCACAGATGCTGAGCCCCCTCCCCACCTGTCACCTCCTTTCAACGCACACCAAGCAGCCTCCTGACACGGGCCCCAGGCACCGAGGGCCCGGCACTCTGCACTCCCTGGAGCTAAATTATCCTCATAATTGGTACTCTTTGATAGCAAGGTAGGCTGAATGGTGCTTTAAAAGCATTCGCAGCTCCAAAATCATGGGGCAAGAGGCAGTCTGGAAGCATTTAGCTCGATCCTGAGATCAGTGCAAAAGCCCATTTGTCACCATGACAAGAGGCGATAATGTGACATTTCACAAGTTTCAAAACAGCAGGGGAAAACCACCTCCCCTCTATTATTTGTAGCAATGCTGGACTTTCCAAACACACGCTCTGCGTGAACTATGAATCACTCTAATTACTTACTAGGCTGAATGCGAACCCCGCCATGGTCCACAATCACATTGGAGCCTGACCTTTCTCTAGAGAGAACAGTCCTGGTTTCAGTACCTGCAGTTTTGCCATCAGCATTATTTTCCAACAAATAAAAATTCACAGAAGTCCTTATTGAAAGGGGCTCCTGCTTCCACAGAGGGCACTGGCCAAACTTACCATAGCTCCTGTTCTCTTGACCCTTCTCAAGGGTGCCAAAGCCTCTTCCCCATTTTACCAAAGAATATAAACATGATCCCCCAACCAACCAGCTGGCTGGCTGCTTTCAAACAGTCCCCAAAGGACCCTCCACAAATCTGAAAACAGAAAACATCAGAACTTGCTTGGGGGAGCTGACCACAGCAGTTCTGTGTTAGGGGTGCAATTCCTGGTTCAGTTGCTGCTTTGCTGTGTGACCTAACCCAGATTAATAAACTTCTCTGGATTTAAGTTTTCAGTAATGTCACATACAGGTAATAGAAACCCCCTGTTCCAGTAGATGTAAATATTGAAGATGAGTTCATCTCCATGACAACTACCTACACTTCCCATCCCAGTAACTCAATGTCATTTAAAGCTCATGATTAAAGACATTTTCCCTAGCCCAGGCAAGCCTGGCCCATAGCAGTCCGGCCAGCACTCATTTCACCATGCCCTGTAAGTTGTTCACCCCTGCCAGCTTCCCCCTTCTCTATCATGTCTCTCCTTGAGCCTAGGGTTGCCTGCTCCCAGCTTGGACCATTGTGGCCATCTAGGGAATGAACCAGTGAATGGAACATTCTCTCTCTCTACCCTGCCCTCTCTGTAACTCTGCTTTTCAAATAAATCAATCTGTTCATTTAAGATATACTTACTTGAAAGTCAGAACTACAAGAGACAGAGAGAGAATCTTCTATCTGCTGGTTCACTCTCTAGATGGCTGCAACAGCCTGGGCTGGGCCAGACCAAAGCCAAGAGCTTCTTCCAGGTCTCCCACCTGGGTGTAGGGGCCCATGTTGGGCCATCTTCTGCAGCTTTTCCCAGGCCATCAGCAAGGAGTTGGACCAAAAACACAACAGCTGGAGCAGGAACCAGCACTGCATGGGACGCTAACACTGCAGGTGGCAGCTTTACCTGCTATGCCACAATGCTGGTCCCCCAAATCTGTTTTTAAAAAGATACATGAATAAGAAGTAGAGAACAGTGTGGTGAAGCACATTGCCAGATGTGTAAGACAAGACAGGACACTGAAAATAAAGGGAGAACTGTTTTAGGACCCAAGCAGGCCGGCGCCGTGGCTCAATAGGCTAATCCTCCACCTTGCGGCGCCGGCACACCGGGTTCTAGTCCTGGTCGGGGCGCCAGATTCTGTCCCGGTTGCCCCTCTTCCAGGCCAGCTCTCTGCTGTGGCCCGGGAAGGCAGTGGAGGATGGCCCAAGTCCTTGGGCCCTGCACCCCATGGGAGACCAGGATAAGCACCTGGCTCCTGCCTTCGAATCAGTGAGGTGCGCTGGTCGCAGCACGCCGGCTGCAGCGGCCATTGGAGGGTGAACCAACGGCAAAAAGGAAGACCTTTCTCTGTCTCTCTCTCTCACTGTCCACTCTGCCTGTCAAAAAAAAAAAAAAAAAAGACCCAAGCAACCGCATATAAACAGATGAACAGTTCTGGGACGACCCACAAGGAACCAGTGACTGGCAGCTTCTAGAGAGAGGAGCGCCTGCCCAAGGACAGAGAAAAGGGAAGCATCACAGCCCATCAAACTCTTCAGAATTTTGAATGATGTGATTACACCATCTAATAAATCACTGTTATTATTTCAACCAGTAGACGAAGGGTCAAATCTAGTAAAAATACTAATTCTGGGATGAAGACAGCAGCCTCAATGGCGGGCAGGCCAGGTTCTCAGTGGCCTCCTGCATACGGGCGCCCTCTGCTTAGGCAGGCCAGGCTCCTCCTCAGTGCAGCCATGGCTGCCCGGGCAGACAACGTGGAGATGGAGCCCACGCACCTGCCCTGGGGGCTGCTCAGGAGGGGCCTCCTAGGTCTTTCTCAATTCTGCCTCAATTCTGCCTTCCGAGTCACCTGCCAGCTCAGAGGACTGACGAGTCCTCAGTCACCCGCCCACCTCCCTCGCTGCCGCCCATCGTCAACGCTGCAGCTGCTTCCTCACATCGCCCTCTGCCCGACACTCAACCACCACCAGCACTGGGCTTCTGTTCCTAGGACCTGTGAGAAGAGCCAATTTGATCTGCTCTGAACTGTAACACAAGCAATACCCTCTGCTCTTCAGTCTGCATGCAAAATAAGGGTCTTTCTTCTTCACGACCCAGTGGCCAGCAAAATTCTGCCCGTCTGTGTTCCTATCCTGCCTTGAATTCCCAAGACCACCTCCCACTTCTCATGCCCTCCACTTCCTGGGGAAAAGAAAAATCACATTTCCTCCCAATGTCATTCTCCTCCCGCTCCACTTCACGGACACCTGCTTTGAGATTTCAAGGCTCGCTAGTTGATGCGAAATCCCAGAAATAAACTACAGAGCTGAGGCCACAGCAAGAAACATCAACTGTGCAATGGCCAAGGAGAAGGGACAGCCCAACAAGACCAAGAGGCATTCGCCTTTGCCAGATCAAGAAGGCCATGCCACCGCCTGCTTCCACACTTACACGAACACCTGTCTCAGGACTGAAACCCACCAGGAAAAGGGACAAGCATGCCAAGGACGCTTTAAAACCACCTCCCTGGGCTAGCAGGCTTAAAAATTCAATCTGGATGAGTCATTTCCAGATAGTAGAGAGTATGTATTTGAATTGCTAATTTGATAGTTTTCTATTTATTCTTTAAACACAAGCAGACTTGTTAAAAAAAAATAGAGAGATTCCCATGTGCCTATCAGTGAGAAATGGCTATGAGGTGGCCGAGATACCCTGTCCCTGTCCCTGGGAGGAAAAGCCGCCCAGGGCCAGCTGCCCAGAGTGCACAGTAGGCTCCAACAGGTGTATGTGCGAGTCCTCTGCTTTGCAGAAGGTCAGAATCTACCAAGTGCTTTTCCTGTCACCTTCTCTCATCTGTAGAAAGACTTTGAGATAATGTTCATTGCCATCCCATTTGATAGGACAGGAATCAAGAGATAAGTAATTTGCCCCAGGTCCCACCGCTTGGATGCAATCACAGAACACATCTCTCAGAGCTCTGGTGCTCCATGACTTTACGTGGTGAATTCAAGAGTTTCTTAGAAAAGGAAACTCTGAGGACATTGCCAAGGTCACACAGCACAGCCAGGGAGAAGCTCTGCTGTGTCCTTGCCATTTAATTAAGTACCGCAACTGGAACAGCTGCATTAAGGGTTAAAAAAGCCTAATCTGGGGTCAGCACTGTGGCATAGTAGGCCAAGCCCCTGCCTGCATCGCTGGCATCTCATCTGGGTTCCCATTCAAGTCCCAGCTGCTCCTCTTCTGATCCAGCTCTCTGCTATGGCCTGGGAAAGCAGTGGAAGATGGCCCAAGCCCTTGGGCCCCTGCACCCACGTGGGAGACCTAGCAGAAGTTCCTGGCTTCAGATCATCTCAACTCCAGCTGTTATGGCCATCTGGGGAGTGAACCAACAGATGAAAGACTTGTCTCTCCCTCTGCCTGTAACTCTATCAAAGAAATAAAGTCAGGGCGGGGAGGAGAGGACAGGGGATAAAGAAATTCTAATCCACCTGTTACTATCTACTGAGAGGACATCAACTGGCTGGCTTTCTTTAGGGAGGGACTTCAATACAAATTAAGATAATCATGCCTTTGATGATCAGGCCATGATGCAATTCAACATCAGGGGACACACTGACACACCAGTATAGCATCACCCATAGTTGGAAGCCCTTGCCCATTCTTCTCAACCAATTCAATCCTAATCCAAGCTGCAAGGCTCAGCTCAAAACGATTTCTCAGAGGCCAGGGTGTGGGTGTGCACGTGTGGGGGGGCAGTTCTGACTGCAAGCACAGTAGGCAGGAGATGGAGGTGGTGGGCCCTTCATACAACACCTGGCACACAAGTGGTCAGCAAGTTCCCATCAGCCCCATGAAGCTTCCCCCAACTCAACAACCATATCTGTTCCACCTACAAGTGCCAAAACACGGGCAGGCCCTGCTACAGACACACACGTGCTACAGCAAGGGATAGAAGTGCCTCTGCCCCAGCAGACAGAACTCTGGGGGATGGAGGCTATCTTTGTACCCTCCAGACTCTTGCAGGACCAGTATTTTGGAATGAGCCAATTCAGGGCAAAACAAGTCTGAAGCCACTTGCAACCAGGAGTGACCACCCGACCAGCTCATTTAACACGTGACCCAAGGATCCTGCGTCCCTACACACCACTGATGCACTCCAGCGCCTTCTGGGGGGCTCTCACAGTTCTGGATGTGGCTTATCCTCCCCAGGGAGTTTGGGAAGTGTGGTCCCAGGATGGCGAGGTACAAGAGCGGAGTGGAACCCACAAGAGGTAGCACCCAGTGGGAGGTCACGAGGCCTGGCAGGGGGCGTTGCCCCAAGGAGGGATTCAGTAGTTCTTGTGGGACCCCAGTTAGTTCCCGGAAGGTGAGTTTCTCCTGAAGACCAAGCCTGGCCCTTGGGTTCCACTTCCCGCCTCGTGCGTTCCCACCCTGTCATTTGCTGTTGGTCCTCTCCAGAGCTGAGCCGATGCCGGCACCGTGATTGGACGTGCAGCACTGTGGGCTCAATAAATCTCAATAAACCTCAGGTATTTTGTAAGAGAAAATTGACTCATACACCCACCTACCAGAAGGAAAACCCTGCACTCCACTATGTGGTCAACAAACACCATTTCACAGCTTGCTGTACGCCAGGCCCCAGGAGATTCCAAGGATCCTAAGACATGGAACCCACCTTCAGAGCAGCCCTCAGCACACAGCAGGAATGGCATCAATCAAAAACGTGCACCACCAGTGCAGGTGCAGAGACAAGGTCCTGGGCCACCTGGCTGGGCCTCCGTTTTCTCAGGGGGAGCTGAGAAAGCTGGGTCGATCGCCGTCAGTGTCTACAGCAGCTGTCTGTTGTCTATTAACAAAGTGCCTCTGGAAACAAGTTTAAATAGAAGCATATACTCCTCCATGTAGCAACACGCAGTGGTAGAAGGAATGTTTTCCATATCAAAGCCAAGTGACTGTCACTCTAATGCCCACAACTAAGAGGTTTCAGCGTTCAGCACTCCCTTTTTCTGCAAATTTTCTCAGACGGGATAGGAAATATTGCCAAGCAGAGTTAGATAAGGAAGAGGACCGTTGTGCAGGGTACCAGCCGGGCTGGTGGGGAGCAGCAGGCAGCTTGCTGCTTCTAGCAGGAACAGAAGATGCTGTAAGGAGAAGGCAGGCAGGCCTAAGAGTAGA
Source organism: Lepus europaeus (assembly GCF_033115175.1). Taxonomy (NCBI): domain Eukaryota; kingdom Metazoa; phylum Chordata; class Mammalia; order Lagomorpha; family Leporidae; genus Lepus; species Lepus europaeus. The sequence goes on from NC_084835.1 coordinate 98,037,922, forward strand.
TCCTTGAAGCACTCCAGTTCCACTTAGAAGCAGGATAGAGAGGCCCAGCCCACCTCATAAACCCTGAGGGAATCAGGCTGAACTACACCAGAGCACTGGTGGTCGTCAGTGACTCCTGCTTGAGTCAAGAAGATAAACTGCAACTTAAGCAACACGTTGGTGCCTCATTAGTTAAACCCTTAGTTATCCCCAGAACGCTTGGGTGGTGCAAAGGAGAAGTGCCCGTGCGTCTGTTTTAACATTGTAAGTTCTGGAGCCCAGTCCTTCCTCAGAGATAAGCACTGCAAAGTTTGGGAGGGAGAACAGCAAATGAGGTCCGGGGCATTCTGGGCAAGAGGCTTGGGGCCACTACTCTCAAGCAATGGCCTCACCCTTAGCAACATCCACCTCTTAGCAGGAGGAGGTCCATTTTCCCAGGACATCATCCCTAACCAATTAACGGCCCAAGTTAACCCATGCCAATAAATCCCTGCTACCCATCTTGAATTACTCGTTTATAAACAACATCAAAGCAGCCCACCTGCTGGAGGAAGCCAGAGCCCTGGAAACATTCAAGTACATGGTTCTTGAAGAGTCTGTTCTCAAAGTCCTCAAGTTCCCATCATGTAATCTTTCTTAGGGAGACAGTGCTGAGGGCGGGGGGGGGGGGGCACCTGCAGTATTGGGACCCCTCCCAACTTTGAAGGTGACTCACTCACACTAGAATATGGATACTCATTTGGAGCCAGAAGAAAATCCCCTGGTCTGGGCCCTAGCAGATAGTTCCCTAACATGACACACGAAGAAACTGGGTGTTTTCCAACTGTGCCTTTGTTCCAACAACCAAGACTTTCAACTCCTTTCACTTTTGAGTTGCTTGACTTTATTATTTAGGTACAAGCAAGTCATATGCAGGTGCAAAGGCAGCTCCTGAGAGGGGCAGTGCTTGAGAGCTCTGCCTCCCGTGGGAAGTGCCAGCCCACCCCTGTATCACACTGCTGGGCAAGGGGCTCTCAAGGTGCCATCAGCAACCAGGGCCTGCATCTAAGTGAGGACCCAGATGGTCCTCACTCCAGTTTCCTGCTCATGGGCAGCCTGGAGGCAGCAGGTGATGGCTCAAATCCTTGGGTCCTTGCCATCCACATGAGGGACCTGAATGGAGTCCTAGGCTCCCAGCTTTGGCCTGGCCTAGCCTTGGCTGTTACAGGCATTTAGGGAGTGAACCAGCAAAGGAAAGATCTCTCGCCATCTTTCTTCCTCTGCCTTTCAAATAAAGTAATTTTTAAAAATTTTAAAAGAATCAGCTGAACTGTTTAGAATGTGATATCCAACCTATATTATTGGGTAGATAATTTTACATTTATATTATTTGCTATGTGAGACGATTAGGTCATTCTATAAAGATCACTATAATTGGAAGAGACTAATTTCTTGTTTCTAGATATAACACCTAAAATGATCTTAAGCTGCTTGCTCTGGGCTATATTTATTAGCTACCATTTTGGGAAAACGAGTGACTAGTTTCCTTGCTATCTGCAAAACGCTCAAGGAAGGCAACACATGGTATCTCTTCGGAAACTAAAAGGGAGCAACGCTTAGCAAACACAGGGCTGAGGGAGAGCAGGCAGGAAAACCAAGTGACACCTCAGTGCACAGCAGTTCATCTCTGGCACAGGAGCCACAGTGCGGGCTGGGCAGTAGGATATGAAGAGAAACCATTTCCCACAGGGGGCTCGGGGTTCTGCACCCACGAGAACAGAGTTCTTCTAGGTGTGTCCTTTGCAAACCCACTGTAGGAAGAGAATCCGCCAAGCTTTCTGGTACTGACTGTCGTGAAGCAGACGCCTCTCCGGAAATGGAAACCGATTCTTTCCACCTGCAGAGAAGCCGGATAAGGGCCAGAGGGGCCCCAGATTCCTGAAACAACACAGAGGTGCAGTCAGGACCGACTTCCTGGCATGAAGGCGCGCTGTCCACACACCGGCCCTTACCCCCGACACCAGCAGCAAGTTCAGGGGTCTCAGGGTCGACACCAGGAAGACATAGAATTCAAGGAAAGCTGCTATGCTCCTGGTACAGTGTATCTCAGGGGAAAGGTACAGACGAAGACCAAAGGGAGAGCCAGACAAGGCGAAGTCTACATGTGCGACTCCAGGCGTAGAAAGCAGCATTGCCAGGCAGGGCAGCTCAGTGGAGGGTCAGTGCTCAGAGCTTTTACTGGTCTCTGTCACACAGGTGTGGTTTGCTGCCCCTGCAGCTGATCTGTCTCCAGCCCCTCCGGGCACAACCCAAAATCCCACCCTAAACCACACAAGGTCATCTTTTTGGTATGGCCACGCCCATAGCCATGGTGTGGCCAGCTTCCCCCTTCAATCCTATTATTTATCTTCTTGGTGTTGCCAGTCCCCAACCTATAGTGTTAACCCATGACAAAGGTCAGATCTTGTGGGCAAGGTGAAATTCTTTAATACAGGGGGCAAATGACTGTACCAAAGTCAGATACTTGTTAACACAGAGGTAAGAAACAATGTCCACCAGCTTCTTGGGGTTGAAATCCCTGCCTGCTCTCAATTTCCTACCACACCTCTCTTTGGAGTGGGTTGATCCAGGCAGCAACACTGTTTTGCAAGGTTCACTTAAGAGACGAGCAAGCCCACACACCATTTCTTTAGAGGGAGGATTGTTCCTCCTGGAGAACTCTGCCACTGCTTCCTCCAGGACCAATGGGACTCAATCCAACCATGTAATTCTCCAGCTGCCTTTCTGGAAGCTAACCCAGAGGCCTGCCAGTCAGATGCAGCCTTCGGGGCAGGCTAGGCTCTGCTGTGGTCACCAACCACTGCAAAACTTCACAGTACATGTGCTTCTTGCTTCTGTTCCACATTCCTAGTGGGTTGGCTGAAGTTCTGCCCTGCCCCAGCCCCACTCGGAAATCCAGGTTGATGGGGGCAGTCTCTACCTGGAACGGAGCTGGTTACCATGGTCAGGGGGAAACAGCTGGGCACAACACATGCTGTCTGAAAAGTCTCAGATTGCTTCTAACCCACCTTTCCTTGACCAAATCAAATCCCAAGGTGGTGACCAAGTTCAGCTGGGTGTGGCAGTACAACCCTACCATGTGGTCAGGAACAAGACTGCACATTGGTGAGCAGCTAAATAACTCTTGCATCCATTGCCCAACCAACATAGCAATCATCTCAAACATATTCTTGACAGGAGCTGAGGGGGCTTTGATTGAGAATTTAGGGGAAGTGCTATTTCTTTTAAAGGCAAGGTATAAGCAATGCTTCCTGAAGTGAAAGAGTAACATGGAATTGTCACAGAATTAAATGTTCCACATTGGGGAAACTCCGCAAGATACTGGCATAGGCAAAGACTTCTTGGTAAAGACCGCAGAAATAAATGCAAAAACAGTGAAAATAGACAATGGGATTACATCAATCTAAGAAGCTTCTGCACTGCAAAGGGAACACTCAAAGTGAAGAGGGACTGACAGAATGGAAGAACATATCTGCAAACTATGCAACTGATAAGGGATTAATAGCCAGCATCTATAGACTTAAATTCAACAAAACAATGGGCAAAGGACTTGAACAGGCATTTTTCAAAGGATGAAATCTAAATGGCCAATAGACACATGAAAAAATGCTCAGGATCACTAGCCATCAGGGAAATGCAAATGAAAACCACAATGAGGTTTCAACCCACTCCAGTTAGAATGGCTTTCATACAAAAATCAACAAACAATAAATGCTGGAGAGGATGTGAGAAAAAAGGTACCCTAATCCACTGCTGGTGGGAACGTCAACTAATACAACCATCATGGAAGACAGAAGGGAGATCCCACAGAAATCTGAAAATAGATCTACCATCTGATCCAACCATCTCACTCCTAGAAATTTACCAAATGAAATCAGCATATAAAAAGAGTTATCTATACCCTTATGTTTATTGCAGCTCAAATCACAATAGCTAAGATATGGAATCAACCCAGATGTCCATCAACTGATGAGATAAAATGTGGTGTGTATGTATACACACACTAAAGAATACTCAGCCATAAAAAAAGAATGAAATCTTGTCTTTTGCAACAAAATCTATGCAACGAGGAACCATTATACCTAGTGAAATAAGCCAGTCCCTTGGCCGGCGCCGTGGCTTAATAGGTTAATTCTCCACCTAGCGGCACTGGCACACCGGGTTCTAGTCCCAGTCGGGGCACCAGATTCTGTCCAGGTTGCTCCTCTTCCAGTCCAGCTCTCTGCTGTGGCCCGGGACTGCAGAGGAGGATGGCCCAAGTGCTTGGGCCCTGCACCTGCATGGGAGACCAGGAGAAGCACCTGGCTCCTGGCTTCAGATCAGCGTGGTGTACCGGCCGCAGCGCACTGGCCGCAGCGGCCATTGGAGGGCGAACCAACGGTAAAGGAAGACCTTTCTCTCTCACTGTCCACTCTGCCTGTCCAAAAAAAAAAAAAAAAGAAGAAGAAGAAGCCAGTCCCCAAAATACTAGGCTTTTCCCTGATCTGTGCTAAGAGTAAAAAAGAGTAATGTACATGAGCAAAATTGACATTGAGATTTGTTTATAGCCCTTGCCTCTACTGTTGAGCAACAGTGGTTGCTTTTTTTTCCAACTTCCTACTATTTGTTGGATTCTTAGTGGAGGGTTAAGCTTGTGATAATAAACTGAAGGAATGTCATTGTAAAAATTAAAAATAGGAAAGAAAGGAGGGAGGGCAGGGTGGGAAATATCACTACGCTCCTAAATCTGTATATATGAAGTTTGTTCACCTGGTAAATTTTAAAATTATTAAAAAAACTATTACAAAAATTAGATGTCCCAGGTAAACATGTCTGACTTGTCTGGTGGTGTGTGGGTGCAGAGATCCAAAGAAACCACCACAAGAGATTAGCCCCACACTATCCCTCCCCTGGCCAGAGCTGAACCAGGAACTTAGAGGGTAGCCTCGGTGTCCTAAACAGCAACAAGGCACACTCGGGTCTGCCTTAACCTGCAAATCCAAGAGCGCTGGAGTGTACCACGTGACACTGCACCACCACTCTAGTTGTAAGAGGTTGCAGCAAAGAGGAGGGCCCATAGATACACGACAGGAAACTGCCTTCAGTAATGGGAGGCAGGAGTGAGTCATGGAAGTTCCTGATAAATCATCAACTTGGTTCAATCTGAGCTCAACTAAAACTCCATCAATTCTTCACCAAGATTTCTTTCCCGTCAAGGAAATGTGGTGCCAGCATTATTGAATTTCTTCATCTAAATGAAGCATTTAACATCTCTGAGTTTTATCTTGCTTGTTTCAATCCATCAAGGTAACAGCATCTGGCCCTGAGCACTATATAACAAGGTCATTGGCAAACCAGTGAGTACTCTTAGGAGGGAGAAAGTGGTACAGGGCCTGTGAAATGAGAAACAGAAGGGACCAGACGTTGGTGCAGCCTGGAGAGGCCCTAAGGAAGGCAGAAGTGGCAGTAGGCAGGGACTCGGCCGGCAGCCCTGTTACCAAGAGCCATGTTCTGCCAGTGTCAGTGTTTGTGGGCTCAGCACCCGTGGCCTGGCACTGGGAGTCATCAAGCAGTCTCCAGTGGACCACAACCATGGGAAGCGGGGACGAGGTCAGAGCAGCCAATCCATATGGGCCTAAGGATTCCAGATGACAAATTACATCCATATTTATCTGGACACACAGGGGCTTGGAATAGGAAAGATGGAAAAATGTGAACATCCGTCTCACACCCAGAAAGCTCTCTGGGTATGAAGAGGGGAAGCCAGGCCTCCGTTAAGGGAACAGTGCCGGGGCCCACTATTAACACAGGTAGGAGAGCTTGTTCCGGCGGGCCCACGGAAAGCACATGATGGCAGATCAGAACTCAGTGCGCCACACAACCTGCGTGCAGTCCTGTCCTGCTTCCCACGTGCCTTCCTTAATGCCTCTGGCAAAGGACATGGTGTGGTCTGCCGTTGCCACTGCCCCCACAGGGGCCTTGCTCAGCGCTGAGCACAGAGCAGGCACCCAAGAAACAATTCCTGCAGGCCTTTGATCCTCCAATCAGACCAAACACCGTCAGCAGCTCTGAAAGCCTTCAGGGGCTTGGGCTCCAGGCGTGGAACCAGATGAGGACTCGGACGTTGTGAAGGTGAGCTCTGGGGAGGTGACCGCAAAGTGAGCCGAGGGTGCGGCAGTGACCAAAGGACCAAGGTAACTACTGCCGCCCGGAATGTGCCCACGGCCCATTAGGAAGGTCGACCGGGTTGGATCGCCACACGCAGATCAAGGGCGCCACCAGAAGCCACCGCGCCAGCACTGACCTTTTTCCCTTTCCGGGCATGGAAGGCCAGATGGGTGTGCACCGCAAGCGCCAAGATCAACTCAGCCTCCACCGCCCCAGCCACTTCACCCAGAAGCTCCCCCTGAACAAACTCTCCGCGACCCGCCAACCTGGAGTGTCTGCTGCTTCCTGTGGTCCAAGCTCGCCCTCGGCCCAGGGAGATCCTGGGCTTCAGCTCTGGCATGGAGTTCCCTCCACACTGGCTTTTCACTCCCCCTGTCCATCTAGAGCAAGACTTCAGTGGAAAACCCGACGGAAGCTCCTGGAAGATGCTCTCATAGATTTCAAACAGGCAGACAGTAGCAAATCAACCTGGAAATGACCCTCGGGAGACCTCAAAAGATGAGAGCTTACTCTTCAGTGACACCAAGCACTACTGGGGGTGACGGAAAACGCTGGCGAACCAACAGAGTGAGTGTCAAGTCAGACACCACCCAGGGCCTCCAGGACAAGGTGGATGGGTTGCACGCTCTAGCGGCCTGTTGCCATGCCTAGCGCAGCATCTCCCAGCTGCACCCAGCTCCTCACGTCACATGCAGGTGAGGTCTAGTCCCAGGGGCACAGTTCTGGCTGCAGGCCTCGTGCCAACAAGTTTTCAAATCAGACTATCCAAGACACACTGGGACTCCTATTTATTTTAAAATCAGCTCATTGTAGAATTCTAACCTACAAAGATTTATACATATATATACACATATTATATACACACACGTTATAGATATGTGTATGTGTGCAATTTATTTACTTGGAAAGGCATAGAGAGGGAGAGAGAGATCTTCCATCTGCTGGTTCACTCCCCAAATGGCCACGACAGCCAGAGCTGGGCTGATCTGAAGCCAAGAGCTTCATCCAGGTCTCCCTGGTGGATGCAGAGGCCCAAGCACTTGGGCCATCTTCCACTGCTTTTCCAGGCCAGGGGCAGGGAGCTGGATCAGAAGTGGAGCAGCCAGGACTCGAACCAGGGCCCACATGGGATGCCGAGGCCACAGGCAGATGCTTAACCTACTATGCCACAGCGCCGGCCCTGCTATTATGTACTTCTAACAGATCACCTACTTCATCTAACACAGGTAACTTTCCAGAAAGCTTCTCCCCACAAGAGACAGTGTCTGCCTGGAGTCCTGGTGTCTTTCTCAGCATGGGGGGAACTTGAGGCCACTACTCCCCACGCAGACACAAAAACCAGAGGCCGGCGCCGTGGCTCAACAGGCTAATCCTCCGCCTTGCGGCGACGGCACACTGAGTTCTAGTCCCGGTCGGGGCACCGATCCTGTCCCGGTTGTCCCTCTTCCAGGCCAGCTCTCTGCTGTGGCCAGGGAGTGCAGTGGAGGATGGCCCAAGTGCTTGGGCCCTGCACCCCACAGGAGACCAGGAGAAGCACCTGGCTCCTGCCATCGGATCAGCGCGGTGTGCCGGCCGCAGCGCGCCTACCGCGGCGGCCATTGGAGGGTGAACCAATGGCAAAAGGCAGACCTTTCTCTCTGTCTCTCTCTCACTGTCCACTCTGCCTGTCAAAAAAAAAAAAAAAAAAAAAAGGCTGGAATTTTACCTATCACTTGTTATGCCAAGAGACTTCTGCAAACAACGTGGAAGAATGTTCTGGTAAGGACACCAAAGCAAACAGGTGGGGGGAGGATGGTTTCCACTAACTCATGCTTTAAAAACTCAAAAGTCATCCCAATTAAATCAACAAACTTGTTACACACTGATCTTCACTGATGCCTGCGATGTCAACAGGAAAAACCGTTTACTAAGGGGCCAACACTGTGGAGTAGTGGGTTAAGCCGGCACTGGTTGGAGTCCTGGCTACTCCACTGTGGATCCAGCTCCCTGCTAATACACCTGGGAAAACAGTGGAGGATGGCCCAAGTGCTTGGGCCCTGCACCCACGTCAGAGACCTAGAAGGAGCTCCTGGCTTCAGCCTGCCCCAGCCCTTGCCATTGCAGCCATTTGGGGAATGAACCAGTGGATGGAAGATCTCTCTTCCTCTCTAACTTTGCCTTTCAAATAGATAAAATCATAAAAATATTTACCAAAAACTGGTACATGTTAAGACATCTTCTGGGGATTTTTTAAGTTATTGGTTTGTAAATTAAAGGAGAAGCCCTTACCAATATACGATTTACCATCCTACATCCCTAAAAAATAGAACTGAAGTTAGCAGCTCAGTGTAGAAGCTCTGCTGAGGACCAGGCTCGAAGCAGTGGTGCTTCTCAACATTCTCTCACATTCTACCTGCAGTCAGCCCAACCCAACAGGTGTGTGGGCCAGGATCACCAAATATCTGCACCGGATGCCGCCTTGAAGAGGATGTTCCCAGCCTCTCAGAGAAGCAGGCAAGACGTCACCTGCCTGAGTTCACACTGTCGGCGAGGAGCAGGTTGATACTCCCCCAACCCTGCCCCGGACGTCTCCCGCCCACAGGGGACACGTGTGGCTGGAAGCCAGCCAACCCAAAACCTGCCCTCAGATGACCTCACTGCCCGCTGCAGCCCGGCGTGTGGGCCAGCGCTGCCACTGCAGCCTCCATGGAGGCTCCTGCACCCCACGCAGCAGGGCAGAAGGGGCTGGGGAGCAGAACCAGGGCTGTGCCTGGGACCCTGCGTTGTCTGTGTGCACCTGTGTCTAAGCGTCCTCTGTGAAGAGGCATGGCCACTACTGGGTAGGTCACCCCTTGCTGTCTGGGGAAGCATCTTCATCAAGGGCTATAACACCTGAATTCACTCAGGCCTTTAAAAAAAAAAAAAAAAATCAACCCGCGTTCTTGTGAGGTCCCTTTAAATGTTTTCCTCTACGAATAAGACAGTCTTGAAGGTGATGTGAGAAAAATCAAATCCATCCGGGTCTAAATTAGAAGCTTATATATTTAGGGTTCTTTGGGCACAGACAACAGCTGGATACAGGACAAAACGTTCTCTACAGCTGCTTCTGCAGAGAGAGGATGGGGGAGGGCCATTTGTCACTTCATGATCCCACAAGCCCCCCACCCAAGCAAAGGCATCTTTATTCTGCTACCCTCCAACAACCCCCTGCACAACTCCCCTCTCCAGCCACCCAGGGTCATCAATGCACGGGTTCCTGGGGTGGCGGCCATCTTGTCACCATACAATCTCCATTTCTATCTGGTCACTGCCAAGTCCCTGGTCCCCGCCTGCAGCCTGGAAGGCTCTCTTGAACACTGGAGCTGCAAGGCAGCCATTGAGCCATCCGGGTCCGAGTTCCAAAGACCACGATGCAAGTGCCATCTGAAGTCCCCTCTATCACACCCTCCTGGACACCGACAGCCTTTGATACGAAGCAGACCTAGAGTTCAACACGGGCTCCGCTTTCTAACTGCACAGTTCCAAGTGCGCTTTCTCACTATACTGTTGGGATGAACTTCAACACGTCGTTAGGCAAATTAGACCACTCAAGAAAAAGCGTGATACATGTTAGTTTCACTTTAAGAAATATCTGAGAGACAGTCAACCAGATCTCTCATTCACCGTTTCATTCTCCTAAATGCCAGCAACAGCTTAGACTGGTCCAGGCTGACGTCAGCAGCCTGGAACTCCACTGGGGTCTCCCCACACAGGTGGCAGGGAACAACTCGAGCCATCACCACTGCCTCCCAGGTGTGCACTAGCAGGAATCTGGAGTTGGGGTGGAGCTGGGATTGAACGCACGCGCTCAGTATGTGATGCGGGCATCCCGCACAGCGGCTGAACCACAATGTCAAACATCCACCCTTAGCATCGCTTCTAACACTGCTGTTCTCAAAGACTGAGCAAAGCCAGACTGCACCACATCAGAGAACTGTTTTGGTCCCCTGGGGATGTACACTCTGATTTTCAAAGGATATGAAAGAGATCATTTCTCTGGTCACTTGGAACTGTGGTGATCTACCCAGTTTATCTGGGGACAGGGTCCCCCCACCCCAAATCTTCCAAAAATGATCCCTGAGCGCTTACACACCAGGGGGAACATGCACCCAGTCAGTGCACCCCTCAACCCTGATCTACAACAGCTAGGCAGGGGCGGGGGAGGGGGTGATGTGAGAAAGGAAAGGATGAAGGATGATGCTAACGTGAGTGCTGAGTCATCATCAAGAGGAGGCTCCCCTCAGCTCGCAGTCCTCAGCTGAAGGCCACAGATGACACAGCACTTTTTTTACTGGCTTCCACGAAACCCACAGCCTACCAGTCCCAGTTGAGCCCTGCACGGTGGGCAACTGATGCAGCCTCATCACACAACATAAGCTGCTGCATAAAACTGCACAGGCTTCCTTAGGTAGTTAGGGGCTCGACCCACAGAGCAAGTGCACACGCATGTACACACACACATCTCAGAATCCACAATGAGTTTGGGCTAAGAAACAAAAGCACTCCTCGTATATGCCAAGACAGATGAAAGGTGGCAAATATTCTCTAGTCAACGAGGCACCGCTGCTTTGAGCACAATTCTTGGCAATTTTTGTGTCACAATTATGAAAACCTCTGAGCCCTGGGGACAGAAGGGAGCTTAGAAAGCTCACTCTACTATCCCAATCACAAAGGCTGACAAGCCAGCAGTCTCCCTCATCCCAAGCTTCCCCACGTAAGAATCACAGCACCAGGGCAGGAGGTGAGTTCACAAGACCATTGACAGGCCCAAGTGACCCAAGAGAACTCCCTGAGGGACTTCAGTTTTTACATTAGACAGGCGAGACAGACAGCTCCCATCCGCTGGTTTACTCCCCAAATGCCTGCACTGTCTGGGTTAGGCCAAGCTAAAGCCCAGAATTCAATCCAGGTCTCCCACGAGTGGCTGGGACCCAACTACTTGAGCCATCATCTACAATTTCCCAGGATGGAATGCTGAATCCGAGAGGGGCCAGGACTCAACCCCAGGGACCCCAACAAGGGATGTCGTGGCCCAAGCAGCACCATCTTCACCTGTAGGACAAACGTCCACCCCAATCTAAGGTACTTTGAGACTACTCTATATTTTGATTTTAACTCAGGAAAGCCAAAAATAAAATAACCACTTTCTAAGTTCCAATAGCGAAGTTCTTAAGAACTTCTTAAAACCTACAAAAACTGAACAAAAAACTATTGTCTATTGGTGTTCATTAGAAGAAAAGGTTTTTACTCCACAAAACTAAAAAGCAATTAAACACCATGAAGTACCTCATATCCCTTACTCATACATTGGTGAATTCTAGATGCTATCCTTAGGCAGGTTGCAACTAGAATTTTCCTTATGAAACATGCAGGAACCAAACTGCTCACTGCTGGTGGCATAGCTGTAGGTTTATGCAAGGTGGCCGTCTCACCGTCATGGCTGTATAAATCCGGTAAATTCAGTTCCCAGTGAGGTCTTTCACAAGAATACCTAAGTCCTGGGACCGGCGCTGTGGCGCAACAGGTAAAGCTGCTGCCTGCAGTGCCGGCATCCCATATGGGCGCCAGTTCGTGTCCCAGCTGCTCCTCTTTCAACCCAGCTCTCTGCTATGTCCTGGGAAAGCAGCAGAAGATGGCCCAAGTCCTTGGGCCCCTGCACCCATGTAGGAGACCCGGAAGAAGCTCTTGGCTTTGGATCGGCACAGCTATGGCCACTGAGGCCAACTGGGGAGTATGCCAGTAGATAGAAGACCTCTCTCTGCCTCTCCTCCTCTGTGTAACTCTTTCAAATAAATAAGTCTTAAAAAGAAAATAAGTCCTGTAGCACAATTAGTCACCACAGTTGCAGTCCAGCTTCCTAAAATAATGTGGCATTTATATTCTAATTGCAGTAACAGTTGTGGTCACGTTCAATTTAGAGATAAAGTTGTCTTTGGAAAAAAAAAAATTAAAGTCAGGGTTACTGGGAGAGAGGGAGACCAATGTTCCATCTACTAGTTCACTTCCCATATGTCCACAATGGCCAGCACTGGGCAATGCCAAAGCCAGAAGCTTCATCCAGGTCTCCCGTGGGGGTGGCAGGGGCCCAAGTACCTGGGCCATCTTCTGCTGCTTTTCCCAGGCCATTAACAAGGACACGAGTCAGCACCCACATGGGATGCTGGCATCACAGGGTCTCCCACGCACATGGAGGGGCCCAAGCACTCTGGCCATCTTCAGCTGCCTTCTCAGGCTCATCAGAAGGAATTGAACAGGAAGTCTAACGGTTGGGACTCAAACCAGTGCTCATTTGGGAAGCCAGCATCGCAGCCAGCAGCATAAGTGTCTATGCCACCATGCTGGCTCCAAAACAGGGACTTTCAAGCTAGGAAGGATCCCACAAAGACAGATGTCCCAGCAGTGACACAGGACTTTGATTATAAGACACAGACTAGACCGCGATTTCCAAGTTCAAGCAGCATGAAACAGGGAAACAACACTTTATTTCCCTTCTGAAAATAAAACCAGGCTAGCCAATGAATGGGGACCGAGTCAAGTCTCAGAGCACAGTGTCCTGACTCCCCAAGCCTGGAGCCTCTGATCACTCTCCCATCACCATCTATCATTTCTCATCCAGAGTCACACAGTCAGCAGGAGAGAAAGACATCAAATGAGGCAAGGGCTGTCCCACCAGGCCAGCAGGATCTCACAGCACCTTCCCTGTGTGCAGAACCTCACACCCTCCACTCCAGAGCACGTGTGCACATCTGTATGTGCATGGCTGTGCCAGGAGAGCAGTGGCTACCCCTGCAAAGGGAAGAGCGACTGGAGAAGGCAGGGAGAATGAGCAGGTGCATGGAGACTATTCCTTAAGATTTATTTGAAGGGCAGAGTTAGACACACACACACACACACACACACACACCCCTTCTATTGACCGATTTACTCCCCAAATGGCCACAAAAGCCAGGCCTGAGCCAGGCTGAAACCAGGAGCTTCCTCTGGGTCTCGCATGTGGGTAAGAAGGGGCCCAAGTGCTTGAGCCATCCTTTTCTGCTTTTCCAGGTCACCAACAGGAAGCTGGATCAAAAATGGAGCAGACGGTACATGAACATGGTAGGCCAGCAAGACAGGCAGCAGCTAAACCTGCTATGCCACCAACATTGGCCCCAGCCTTTCTCTTCTTATTCTAGACATTTCTGTTTAAATGTTTGCAAGATTACTATAACAGGTTTTTTTGGGGTTTTTTTTGTTTTTTTTTTTTTTTTGTTTGTTTTACAGCTTACAAAGTAAATGCATGGCCTCACAGCACTGAGGTCCAGTGTCTCCTCTTGGTACACTCAGTTGGTTCTTCTGATTTTTGAAAAATTTTTTTTGACAGGCAGAGTGGACAGTGAGAGAGAGAGACAGAGAGAAAGGTCTTCCTCTGCCGTTGGTTCACTCCCTAATGGCCGCTGCACCGCGTTGATCCAAAGCCAGGAGCCAGGTGCTTTTTTTTTTTCCAGGTCTCCCATGGGGTGCAGGGCCCAAGCACCTGGGCCATCCTCCACTGCACTCCTGGGCCACAGCAGAGAGCTGGTCTGGAAGAGGAGCAACCAGGACAGAATCCAGCACCCTGACCGGGACTAGAACCTGGGGTGCCAGCGCCGCAGGCGGAGGATTAGCCTATTGAGCCACGGCACCAGCTGATTTTTGGAATTCTAACCATTCTCCATCATGCCTTTTGTGATTGGCAGACTGCACCTTGCGGAGCAGCCTTTAAGTGGTGAAGTCAAGGGGGAGCTCAGAGAGCCCTCAACACCTTGCCTCTGTTTCACAGACACCGGGGGGAGAGCACCCTCTGTTACCTGCTACCTGGAGTCACCAGGAGGGCATTTAACACAACATGAATGACAAGAAAAAAAATGCGAGTTAATAATCCACTGGCTTGTGGATTTTAAAACACTTCTATAATTCTTATTAAGATAAGTAGAACAGGCCAGTGCCGTGGCTCAACAGGCTAATCCTCCGCCTAGCGGCACCGGCACCCTGGGTTCTAGTCCCAGTCGGGGCGCTAGATTCTGTCCCGGTTGCCCCTCTTCCAGGCCAGCTCTCTGCTGTGGCCCGGGAAGGCAGTGGAGGATGGCCCAAGTGCTTGGGCCCTGCACCCGCATGGGAGACCAGGAGAAGCACCTAGCTCCTGCCTTCGGATCAGTGTGGTGCGCCGGCCGCAGCGGCCATTGGAGGGTGAACCAACGGCAAAGGAAGACCTTTCTCTCTCTCTCACGGTCCACTCTGCCTATCAAAAAAAAAAAAAATAAGTAGAACAGATTTCATGTGCTTCATAGGTACAATTCTTAGAAGATAACCAGTGAGCTGGCAGGGCCAGGAATTAATCATAAGGAAGACTTCCCCAGCAGGGAGAGCTCTGAACAAGAGGCCTGGAACCCATGGTCAGGGTGTTCAGGCTCCCTGCTCTGAGCCCTGCGGAACCAGGCAGCTCGGCACCTGGGCACCTGCCCAAGGCGGCCCCACTGAAGCCCCGCCCCACCCGGGCTGTTCTCTGCAGTCCACAAGGTCAGGACCCAGGCGGCTACTTGCCTTCCAGGTGCTCTGCCCCACAGCCCTTCTAGCGGTTTTAACTCATGGACTCATCTGAAAAACAAGAGTTTCAGAAGAAGAACTTGTTTTCCGACTTTGTAGGGGGTGACGTCATGCTCCTGGCACGGGGACTTCAGACTGGCAGCTGCACTCTCTCCCGGCAAGAGGCAGTCACGTGGCACAGGCCACTACGCCTCATTCAACGCAGGTACAGTGAACTGAGAGAAGTTTCCCGAATCATACCTCTACAAAGATACAGCTCTTGGGGGCCGGCGTCGTGGTGCAGTGGGTTATGCGTCCCATGGCAGAGCGCCAGTTTGAGCCCCACATGCTCCACTCCCGCACCAGCTCTCTGCTAACACACTTCTGGAAAAGCAGATGGCCCAAGTGCTTGGGCCCCTGCACCCCATGTGGAAGACCTGGATGGAGTTCTGGGCTCCCGGCTTTGGCCTGGCCCAGCCCTGGCTGTTGTGGCTACTTGGGAAGTGAACCGGGAAATCGAAGACCTAACTCTGCCTTTCAAATGATTTTTTTTTAAATATAGCTTTTCAGTTTTTAGAAGTGGTCTTCAAAAAGTTCATGGTTATACAAACCACTGCAAGGCTTTTAACACAAATACTGAAATGAATGTTACCAAAAAACAATGCAGGAATTTCCATATTTTTGGTACCAAAGTAAACTTTTTTTTATTTAAGATTTATTTGAAAGGAAGAGCTAGAGAGGCAGAGGCAGAGAGAAAGAGGTCCTCCATCTGCTCATTCACTCCCCAAATGGCCGCAATGGCTGCTGGTGCTGGGCTGATCTGAAGCCAGGAGCCTCTTCTGGGTCTCCCACGTGGGTGCAGAGGCCCAAGGACTTGGGCCATCTTCTACTGCTATCCCAGGCCATAGCAGAGAGCTGGATTGGAAGTGGAGCAGCTGGGTCTTGAATCAGTGCCCATATAGGATGCTGACACTGCAGGCAATGGCTTTAGCCGCTACGCAAAATCACCAGCCCCTTATTTCTATCTTTTCATGCACTTTTTGAAGGGCCCTCATAAAACTTTAACCAGTGTTCTGTTTAAAGGCAGAGAAAGAAAAAAAATTTAAAGATATTATTTATTTGAAAGCATTACAGAGAGAGGTGGAGAGAGAGAGAGAGCGAGAGAGAGAGAGAGGTCTTCCATCTGCTGGTTCACTCCCCAGATGGCTGCAACGGCTGGAGCTGCACTGATCTGAAGCCAGGAGATTCCTCCGGCCAAATGGGTGCAGGAGCCCAAGGACTTGGGCCATCTTCTACTGCTATCCCAGGCCATAGCAGAGAGCTGGATTGGAAGAGGAGCAGCCGGGACTAGAACTGGGCCCATATGGGATGCTGACGCTTCAGGCCAGGGCATTAACCCGATGCGCCACAGCACTGGCCCCAGAAAGATTTTCTAAACACAGGTTCACTCCCTAAACATCTGCAACAGCCAGGACTGAGCCATGCTGAAGCCAGGAGCCTGGTACTCTTTCCAGGTCTCCCATGTGAGTGGCACAGCCCAGGTACTTGGGCCACCATCCACCGTTCCCAGGGTGCATTAGCAGGAAGCTGGGTCAGAAGCAGAGAAGCCGGGACTCAAACTTGCACTCTTGATGTGCCACACCCACATCACAGGTGGACTCAACCTGCTGCATAGCAAGCCCCAACCCCCAAGTGGTATTCCTACTACTGTCATGTAAAGTACCACCGGTGTTAGGACAAGGTTTAGAAGAACTGCAAGTGATTATATTCAGCCAGGTACACAGCTTGAGTGAAGAGTTCTCCATCTCACCCTCAGTGTTTCCTTTGCATTGAAAACCTTCCTGAGGTTTGTGTAACCAGCACTGCGTCTAACCACCTCCCAGCAGTTTACCTACTTGCTAATGAACGAGACCTGACTGCTCCCAAATTAATCAGAATCATTAAATCGCTTGGCTCAGCACTCCCAGGGAGCACAAGGCATGGTTTCATTCTATTTCCTCTCCCAGAGCAAATGCATACAGGAAGAGGAAAAGCTAGGGGCGTTCACATAAGACTTGGCCATTGTCTCTTTCCCAATCAGAAAAGCAATTCTGATTCATGAGAACCAGGAATTTGAGCAGTAAAAGGAATCTCAGTAACCAACCATGGAAACTAAGATCCAAATATGCTGCATAAAGGATCACAATGTGAGTAAGCTTCAGTGTAAGTTCAAGTTCTTTTACACTAATAGGTTCAAAGGGTGACCTGGAACACCTCCCAGCTTCTGTTCTGGAATCCTGAAGCAAAACCAAACACCTACTGTGCTTAGTGACATACCAGCAAGGAGCCTCCTCGGGGACCACAGCCTGTGCAGATCTCCCAAGTTGTTCCAATTATAATAAAATCTCAATCAACTAACCAACCAGAACCAGACCACCAGGATTCCAGAGGAAATATAGATTAAAAGAAAACACACGGACTATGTCGTGGCATAGCAGATTAAGCTGTCGCCTGCAATACCAGCATCCCATGTGGGTGCTGGTTCATGTCCCAGGTGCTCAGCTCCCTACTAATGGCCTGGAAAAAGCAGAAGATGGTCAAGTAGGGCCAGTACTGTGACACAGTGGGTAAAGCCACCTCCTGCAGTGCCAGCATCCTATATGGACACTGATTCAAGAAAGGCTGGCTGCTCCACTTACAATCCAGCTCTCTGCTATGGCCTGGGAAAGCAGAAAATGGCCCAAGTGCTTGGGCCCCTGCACCCACATGGGAGACCCAGAAGAAGCTCCTGGCTCTTGGCTTTGGATTGGCTCAGCTCCAGCTGTTGTAGTCATTTAGAGAGTGAACCAGCAAATGGGAAACCTTTCTCCAATTCTGCCTCTGTATAAGTCTGCCTTTCAAATAAATAAATCTTTAAAAAAAAAAAAAAAGTTGGCCCAAGTGCTTGGAGCCATGTCACCCACCCATGTGGTAAATCTATAAGAAACTCCTGGCTTTGGCCTGGCCCAGCACTGGTGGTTACAGCCATATGGAGAGTGAACCAGCAAATGGAAGATCTGTTTCTCCCTCTAACTTTCAAAATAAAAAAACTTTAGAAACCAAAATCCATTTATAAGGGACATCGGGACATCTGCGTGCTCAACATCACCTATGTCATTGTCATCTACAGAGCAATGACAAGGACAGAACAAGTAGAATCCGCTATTTGAAGATGCCACCACCCATATTCAGAACAGCTGTTTCTTTAGCACTATACTTCCTTCAGCATAGAGGTGCAAAAGGGACTCTGTGCACTCCAGGAGAGCTTCAGCAGACCTCGAACAGCATTTCCATCCTGGTAGAACCAAAGCTCGGAGTCACCCTGGACCAGTCTCCCAATTTACACTAGAGCCCCCAATCCACTCTGCCCTATCATATACAAAACTGCCAACTGGACATGTAAACTTCCACTTCCGACCTTTATCCTTATATTTCAATATTTTTTAAAAATCTACTTTTCTACCTTCTTGGCAGAGCCATTCCCATTCATTAGAATCCACAATTACACCTTTCCTTACTATCTGCACCATTCATATATTTAGTTTTAAGATTTATTTATTTATTTGAAGGTCAGAGTTACACAGAGAAGGAGAGGCAGAGAGAGAGAGAGGTCTTCCATCCGCTGGTTCACTCCCCAGTTGGCCGTAACAGCTAGAGCTGCGCCGATCTGAAGCCAGGAGCTTCCTCCGGGTCTCCCACGTGGGCGCAGGGGCCCAAGCACCTGAGCCATCCTCTACTGCTTTCCCAGGCCATAGCAGAGAGCTGGATGGGAAGTGGAGCAGCCAGGACTCGAACTGGCACCCACATGGGATGCCAGCACTGCAGGGACAGCTTTACCCACCCTGCCACAGCGCTGCCCCCTCATATACTTAGTTTCATCACACAATGCCCTTAGTGCAGAATAACCGAAGATTCCTGTGACATTGACAGTACCTGGGAAGACCCCTCAAGATTACTTAGTCCAGAAACTTCACTTCTGAGTGAAAGAATTCCCAGGCCCAAGGTGGTGAACGTGATTTTTCCTAAATTAAAGCTCATTACTGAGTACTAATCTTGGAATGCCAGTTCCCCGGCTTCCAATCTAGAGCCTGCCTGGCTACTGTCTCCCCATGGAGTCGGGGGTCTCAGGGGCAGGACCCGCTTAACCTCCTAGCGCAGGTGGGATGACCAGGTAAGAGCGAGAAGGTGCGCAGACGGCTGTAAAGTTCTGCAGATTCAACAAACCTATATGTGCATGACCCCGCGCCACGACATCTGTGATGATTATTAACAGACGTTTGCAAACACGACCTGGCTGCACAGGGCCCTGTACATTCTACAGCTCCTCTCATGCGGGAAAGACCAACAGCATGAGACAAAGCTGGGAACTCCTTACCCAGCAGACTCCTGAAGAAGCCAGGCAGGTTTTCGCACAGCCAGCAATCACTTCTGAAAACAAATAGCCCCGCTTGCGAAGGTGCGGTCCGTCTGTCAGGTTAGCCGAACCCAGGCACATCTCTCACTCCACAGATGTGAAGGGTCTGGGGCAACGAGCTCCCCACCCCTCCAACCCACCCCGGGGGGCCACCAAAGCAGATGCTTTCCTCTTTCTCACTCACACTTCACCATTTCAGTTCCTGCAGCAAACCTCTCACTCATCCACACCGACCCCAGGCATCGTCAAAGAGCTTTCCCGTGTTCACCAACCTCTCAGACCCTCGCGACCAAATGCACCACCCAGGATGCTCAAGCCACCCCAAAGAGGTGAAGTGACACTCCAAGCTGCCAGCTCCCAGCCGCCCTCGTGGCCACCACACAGAGGCCACGTCCTCTGCCCACATCACTTCAAATCCCAACATCTCCTTCCCTATGCAGACTTATCTCCCAACTGTTCCAATGGGGATCTCCCACTCCAAGAAAGCCCCTCTGTCATCCTCCAGGTATGTTGCCCCCACACCTCCTGAAATGGCCTCCCTTCTCCCACTGTCCATCTCTCAAGGTCCCCCAAGCCTCGCCGGACAACTCCAGCCACACTGGCCCAGCCTCCTGCACGTCCTATCCACTCACATGACTGATCTGACATCGCACGTTCTCCCTGGTGCTGTCTGTGCCACCGCCGCCCTACTCAAGGCTCAGTTTCACACTGCTCCGGCCTCCCCCACCCGGGGCACACCTGCACAGGTGCATGTGGCTAGGCTGGATTCTGGAGTCCCAGAACAAACAGTATTCCTGCAGCCACAGATGGCACGGACACAAACAAGAATGGCTCCTGTCACGTTAGTGAGGCCAAGCGCTAACTTGCACCCGGGCCAAGGTCAACACAGATGGAGTCTTGTTTATCCGTAATGCGTGGGACCAGAAGTATTTCAGATTTGGGATTTTTTTACTTTTCAGAGTTTGGAGTATTTGCATGGCTTCACCAGTTGGGAATTCCCAATCCTAAAATCTGAAATACAAAATGCTCCAAACTACAAAACTGACACTCGAGCAGCTTTGGATTTCGGAGCACTTTGAGGTTTTGGATTAGGGATGCTCAGTCTGTACTTAGTTGAGGATGAAGCACCAGGTCAGAATGCCGCGTGTTCGAGTGTGGAAGCATGGTCAACAGCCCGCAAGGGTGCACCTAAAACCCTTACAATTAACCCACGGCAACTACTCCCCTGACAATTCTATTTCACGTGAGTGACTTCTCATTACTTAGCCGCCATCTGCAGAGGCCAAGGCTGTGCATCAGGCTCTCTGAGAGTTACCTGTTCAGAGAGCCACTCACAGGATCTCAGCACCGAAAGGCGCCCTCCAGGGAGATCTTTGGGTATAATCCCGTTCTATGAGAGGACGACGGAAAACAGAGGTGCTCCGACTCGTGAATCCTAGGGACCAGTGAATAATTCCAGAGACTACCCACCAACGTTCTACAAGAGATACATTCTGCCTTAGAAGAGTCCTTTAGCCCAGCATGTCCCTGGGAACAAGCCATAGAGCAGGTGCACTCCCTATGAAAGGTCAGCCAGCCACTGTAGGAATACATGCAGCAGTGGGAGCTCATGGGGACAGCTCAGGGGACCATTCCAGGTCGTCTGAAACTTGTGTCCCTAGATTGAATTAGAATCTCTTCCCCCAGAAGAAACTTTTACCCACTAACCATAACTGCACCTTCAGCAAGACTAAAGAATCACAGGGCCTGGCACAGAGGAATTCCTCAGTAAACATTAGCTTCCCCATCCCATCCACTTCACTCTCAATTCCCTGTGGAGCTTGGAATCCTGCGGAGACGGCACCTGTACCCAACACCCATCTCCCCACCGCCAGTACCAACCCATTCCGCACCTGCTCTCTTCTGGAACGTGTTCTGAAACGCGGTAGCCACATCTCACAAGTTAGAGCTCCCCATTCTAGCACAGCCCTGGCCTCTGCCGCTCAGGATGATCTTCAGTCCTTGTCCCTCTTAGGGGGCAGCACACCCCACTGCGGAGCGGGCACAAAGCGCTCGAGGTCAGGGTCACCCCCTTGTGGGGGTTACATTTGGCCGAGAACAAACAGACGAACTCACATTAAACAAGGCAGGCACCACACAGCCCCAAAAAGAAAAACACGGACTTGATGGTGGAACCAGACCATGTATCCTGAACTGAAGGGATCACAGGAAAAGGACGTTAATTGTGACTGGTGTTTCCCAGGGACACTGCTCTTACCCCCTCCAGCCTCCACCCACCTGAAGTCAGAGGGCACAGGCAGCCCTGACCCTCGGGAAGCATCCTCAGTGGCAATCACATTCTAGACAGAATCCCCACGAGGGGCAGCCTGGAGGCCGAGCACGGCAGCAGACAGCTCTCGGGGCAGACCCCACCTCCCCCCCCCCCGCGCCCCAAAACAAAGGCAGGCACAGCGGTGGTCAGAGGAGAGCTTCCCGCGGCAGCACAGCCCAAGTCAAAGATGCCCCATCAAGGAAGTCGGGGAGGCCTGGGAGCGCAGCCCAGGCCAGGGCCGCCAGCTCTTTTGCAGAACTGGTTTGGCATCAGTTGTTTGTTTTTTCTGGAAATGGCCACCTCTGCGCCTGCATGGGGGCAGAGCCGAGGGCCCTGTGCCTCAATCTCGTGGGAAAGGGCCATCTTTACAACCGCTGAGCTTAACCCAACCTCCTCCTTCCAATGAGGTCCTGAAAGGTATTTCTGCATCATAATGTTCTCCAGTGGTCACAGTGAGGAAAAGAACCTTAACATTCAGCCACCCCTGCCCGCACCCCTGCACACGGCCGCCACCCCAACAGGCCGCCCAGTGCCCCGTTACCGAGCCTGCAAGGGAAGGAAAAGACCACCTAACACGCTGTTCAACCTGGCAGCACGGCGAGCCACCTTCGAGGTCGGCCCTTCCATCAGCAATGCTCTGCCTCAAAGGGGCATTTCTTCAAAATGACCAACGCTGTTCAGCCACAGCCTCATGTAGACGATGAGGGGGGAATAACCCCAGGAAGTGAGGTCACCAGGAAACCTTCGGCATAGTCTAAAAGCCAGCCTGGGACTCCCCGACCACATCCCACTAACCCCTAAAGCACATTGTCTTCACAGTGCTGGTGCTGGAGGATGCCAGACCTGGTCCTTGGCTGGACACAGAGTGTCCACATGCCTCAGTGAGGCTGTGCCAAGCTTTCTGGCTGCAGCATCACCCACAACCCAGAAGTCAACACAGCTCTACCCACCCACCCCCAAAACCACTTTCCTCTGCTCAGCACCCCACAGCTGAGCCACACCCCACCCACTGGAGCCCCCACCCAGGCAGTGTCTCCCTCCCACTTGCCAAGGTACCAAGAGCAACACCCGCAGCAGAGCACAGACCTCCTCCTACAGACTGGGGAGGCAGCGAGGGCTCACGTTTCAATGATTTTTCCTTTGGTGCTCATGCAACTGTAGCTAATAAAAATCTGACTTCACAGAGCAGAGCGCAATGGGCAGATCTTCGGAGATGAAGGTCTACCAGGCTGTCAGCTGTCCAAGGTGCAAAGCGACTCTAGATGTCATAAGTAGACGTCTAGTCAATGAGAAGCCCAACCAAGCCTGCCAATGTTCATTCCTCCCCCACCCCACCCACACACACACCACCTAGTTCCTCTCCATGAGGGGAGCAGTCCTGCACATAAACTGACCCAGCCAGCCAGAGGCCTCGCAGCAGGCACCTGCTCCCACTGGCTGGTGTCTTTCCTCTGGGCACTCTCCACTCCCCAAGGGGCTGGGCAGACAGGGGCCCCATTCATGGTCCAGGTTTCCCCCAGCCCCACAGACTCCACGTGCAAGGCCTCTCCCACCGGTGAGGCTAAGAAGGGAAACAGAGCCCAGCTCTCCCAGGGCAGACACCGTGGGAAACTTTCCGCCCCACAGCTCTGACGGCACCAGGAGCACCTTCCCTAACAGAAGCAGCATCGCGGTGGTCAGAACTGCCGGCTAACAGCAAGCTGGGCAGAGAAGGCTTCGTTCAGCAGAGAACGGGCGCTTTGGGAGGAGCCGCCGCTCGCAGAGCCGCCCACCCAGCTCCGGGTCCCCCGCTGCCTCCAGCAGTCCCCAGAGAAGAGGCAGCACCATCTGATGCCAACCCACATCTCCTCCGAGACCCCAAGCAACAGCTGAAATGACCTCTAGGTTCTGTGAACTCCGTGTTGTAGCCATGTAGTCAGGAACAGAGTCCTATTTTTAAAAATAAACATTAAAAAAACATGCACACCAATGTCATCACAAATAGTTCAATTACTGGAGGTCCTGCATTCCAGGCAAAGAGTGTCGAGGAAAGGGTCTCTTTCCTGCACGAAGCCGCACAGTTGAGTGAGGCGTGGCTTCTGTGAGACTCAAGCCCACGGCCACCTGCCAGCGTAGGTGACTCGCCACACCCGACCTGGGGCGCCTTCTGTGTTGTTCTTCACGTAGGCGTCCCCAGGTCTCAGGCTGCCCTCTATTCCAGGCTTCACCGTGAACCTCATGTCAGGGGGGCGTTCCCGTCCACTGCAGCCTGGCTGGTGACACTAACACCTCCCACCGCCACGGCAGGGCGGCGGCTGCCCACCCAAACCCAGCAAACTGCCAGCAGCTGCCCCCACCCGCATCACGGGTCTCGCGTTTCAGGGAAATATGCCTCTGCCACGTGTGGATCCACGTCTGTGGATCACACACACCAGTGACAGTACTTCCCCAGGAATTACATCTATTTAACAAAAACGACAAGGCTTTCAGATTGTGTCAATTTTTTTATAGTAGCTTCTATCACTCGAGTCCAAGTAAAAGCTGTTCCCTCCAGCTGGTGGTTAGGGAACGTTAAGACTGGGACCGCGGCTCACTAGGCTAACCCTCCGCCTGCGGCACTGGCACCCTGGGTTCTAGTCCCGGTCAGGGCACCAGATTCTGTCCCGGTTGCTCCTCTTCCAGTCCAGCTCTCTGCTGTGGCCCGGGAGTGCAATGGAGGATGGCCCAAGTGCTTGGGCCCTGCACCTGCACGGGAGACCAGAAAAAAAAAAAAGCACCTGGCTCCTGGCTGCCGATCAACGTGGTGCGCCAGCTGCAGCGGCCATTAGGGGGTAAACCAATGGAAAAGGAAGACCTTTCTCTCTCTCTCTCACTGTCCACTCTGCCTGTCAAAAAAAAAAAAAAAAAGACTGGGAGTCAAGTCAGTGCCGGGACATGATCACCAGCCGCAGACTGCTCCACGGGGGGGCCTCTTCCAGGAGGGCTGTGCAGCTCTCAGGGGTCTGGCAGAGTTGTGGAGCGTCTGCTGTGCCGAGCATGGCCTCCCCCTGCAGGAGGTCCCACCGGGAGCCGGAGGCTGGCCTGCACATGCCTAGATCTGGTCAGCTAACTGGTGACTAACTCGGGAGAGACATCCACCACCGATTCAAATAACCGAGCTAGAGAACGCGGGCCCCCACCAGGCTGTCCTCTCCGACGGCCACGTTCCCTCAGGCCACCCTGAGGGTCACATGGCTCCAGCTGCGAGGCCGCCAGAGGCCTCTCCTCCACCCCCAGGCGTGGCTGCTGAACTGGCCACCAAGCGCTCTCCCCCACCAAAGTGATGGCTCAACTCTGACTCCTCTGTGCTCCTATCAGTCATCAGAGGGGTCACCTGGACCAGGCCAACCCCAGCACGATGAGCGCACCACTCGCAGCTTCCCGGGGATGCCCACCGGCCTCAGGACCGACCAGCCTCCCGCTTCTCCTGCGGATGCCCCTCGGAAAGCTGCGGGAGCTGGGGGAGTAATGGGATGGATGGGTAATTCCTGCTCTCCTGACCTTGTTCTCAAATCCCATCTGAAGCCACAGCACTGTAGCTCCGGAACACTGGTAAGAGCCACCCAAAATGCTTTCCGAACAAGCCACTGCCTAAGCCTAAGAGGCACAGGCAAATTTTTAACTGTTTAAATGCCAGTGTGCACAAACACACACACATACACACACCCTAACCCAGTATATCTCAATTCTAGGCTACTATAGTGACCTTATAGGATCTTTTCTGGTTTGATACTTTTTTCCAGGTTAACATGCTGCTTAGGAGAGATACCTGCACCCCATGTCGGAGTGCCTGGGTTTCAGTCCCGGCTCCTGTCCCAATCCCAGCATCCTGCTACTGCAGACCCTGGGGGGCAGCAGGTGCCGGCTCAAGAAGCTGGCCTCCTGCCAGCCATGTGGGAGACCTGGATGGAGTTCATGGCTTTGGCCTGACCAAGTCCTGGCTTTTGTGGTCGTTTAGGGAGTATAAACCAATAGATGCAAGATCTTTGTCTCTAATCCTCTCAAAGCAAAAAAAAAAAAAAAAGAAAAAAAGAAAACCACCTCAAATAAATAAGATTTCCTTCCTTATTCCCACTCTGCACTCCCCTCCCCCACCAAAAGAAAGCAACCATCAGGAGTTTTGATCTCATAAGATTCCTCATCAGGAAATTAGGTCGCGTCAAGGGCTCTGCATGAAAAATGCCCGACAGGGACATGACTTCTTGAGGGAAAGGAGAATTACAGCTGCTTTTCCCAGCTATGACCTACCGTGTTCCCATCTTTGGAGTAAGCAAGTACCCAACATTTTAGAGATCCCAATCTCGGGCATCAGTTTGTAATGCCTTTGGAAAGAACTGCACATATCGAATGCACATGCTGAATCACCGGTTTCAATCTTTTAAGCCAACTATAAGATGCCAGAAGAGATTTAAAGGCAGGGCTCCCCAGAAAGGATATTAAAAACCGATGCAAAGTTGGACCACCTCCCTGAGCACATTCTGAGCAGCTGCCAGGCCGGCAAGTGCACCCCAGCTGGGAAAAGGCTCCAGCACAATATTTAAACAGAGATAGAGAGTCCCCTGTGTTTCCTTGGGAAAATCCCCATCATGCAGCACAAGGCGCCCTCCACTTCTGCCTCCTCGTGCAAATGTACACTTGAACACTTGGACGACACGCCGAGCTCCCGGGCCTCACCGAGCACTGGCAGACTCTGCAAACGGTTTTATTTCCAGGCATGAGACTTTCCATGACTAACTCCTGAAGCTTGTGTTAAGTGATGCAACAAGGGACCATGCATCTGCTCCCATGCAGTTCTCCCACCCACAATCCCACACCATGCATGCCCTGGGGGTGATGGACCTACTGTCCCAACCTCTACGCCCCACTGCAGGTGAAAACCAAGTCACAGTAGGCAGATCACTTTTGTGAAGAACTGAAATTGGCTTATTCCAGGAACAGTCACGGAAACATTCTCTCCTGGCTGTCCTCTAACCCACGTCCTATTGGACCTGTCAGCTCTGGCTTAATTCTCAGTTCCCTCAAGACGCACTCTTGCCACCTGCTCCCGCAGCTCCCCCAGCCGAGGGGACGGAGGACCCCCGCCTAGGGCTCCCTTCTTCAATTGTTCAGAGCACTCCAGATAACGCCAAACACTGGCGTCCCCAAAATAAATCAAGCCCAGCCCATCTGCCATCTGGCCCCTTGGGTGAGGCAGAAGCACTTGGCAGTGGTCGGGGGAGGAAACGTGTATTCAGCATAAAGGCCACCACTGCCCCCGGGGCCTACAGCATAGGTTAAACCAACAACTCCCAAACACAACAGACAGTGAGAGAAAGCCGTGAAATTTCACACAGGCCAGTGTTCTGGGGTATTTATATCGTGCTTATATGAAGTACCACATGGGGCCCCGGGCAGCTTTTTGTTCATTCTAAATTATTCAGTGCTACATTGATAGATTGCTAATTAAAGTGCTAACCACTAAGGCGTGGGTCCAGCTAAGACCCATGCTCCCAGCTTCACCACTCCCCCAACAGCATCAGGAAAACCTGGGCACAGGCTCGGCTCCCCTCATTGCCAAAGCCCACCGGGGCCTTCACCCTTACAGGTCAAACCTGCTCAAGAGCTCCGGGAGTGAAATGGAAAAGCGGGTGACGAGGCGATTCGCTGAAAGCAGCTGCCTGCAGGGGCCTGCAGCTCCAGGGACTCGGGAAAGGAAGGGCAGCGCCGGCTCCTGCACCTTAGAAAGCAGGCTGCTTCCTCCTGGAGGATGCCCGAACTCCCTTGTTTCTCACGGGGCGGGAGCGGCTGCCCCGACTCTCCCGCCCACTGCAGCCCGATCACCTGGGGCTCCTCAGTCAGGCCATGAGAACAGGGAGCACCCCTCCGACAGGCCAGAGGCAGCTGCAGGAGAAGCAGGGGTCCAACTGGACCCGGCCACGCCTCCAGCCCAGGGGCACCTCAAAGGCCCCACAGCCCCAATCCAGTTCTTAGTCAGCCACCTGCTTGTCTTAAATGTATAGAACACTCACTTAACATTTGCAGCACATTTAAGATTTATATACATGTGTATATGTGTATGCTCTTGTGTATATATGAATAAATATATGTGTGCATGTTATGGGTATGTATGTGTACATGCACACATATACCTTGTGCATGTGTGTAGGTACGTACATGAGTATGGGTATGTATGTGTATATATGTATTTGTGTTCACATGTATGGTTTGTATTATGTATTTGTATATGTGTGTGCATATATGTGGGTATATGGATCTGTATGTATGCATTCATTTATGTATGCATGTGGGGGATATGTATTATATATATATTGTGTGTATTTGTGTGTGGGGCAGGAAGCACATAAATCTGAAGTGAATAGCTCAATGACTCTTCAGAAATTCCCACACCTGCACTGGGAGCATCCTGGTCATAATCCCATTATCAGCATCCAGAAGCCCCTCACCCCGCATCCCTTCCAATCAGAAATGTGTTTTCCATCTGAAATGCACACGAGTGTTACTCCAATCCCGAGCACCCAGCACGTCTGAGTAGGCCGTCCCTAGGAAGTCGGATGAGAGGAAAGGCTAGAGAATGTGGGGGAAGGCGAGGAGGCCGACAGTGATCACCCACCTCCCGGACCAGGTCACAGGACAGGTGGAGAAACCGTACTTCTGAAACGAGTGATCAGAGTGCCCACCACCAAGGAGGATGAGACAACACCACCCAATGGGCTGCAACCACCATCACAGCCCCTGGCCAGACGTACAGAGGCCAAACGCCGGCCTTTCTAACAGTGAGGGGGCCGGAATCTTCAGACTGGCCCAGCCCCAACAGCCAAGGAAAGGCGGAGGAAGTGCCCCAGCTTGAGATAGACAGGCAGGATGCACAAGACCCTGCAAAGGACATCGCAAAACCTGAAACTCAGTTCCAGGCACACGGGAGCACTTTGAATTATTCTTGCAAAAAACGTTCTTGGCCGGCGCCGCGGCTCACTAGGCTAATCCTCCACCTTGCGGCGCTGGCACACGGGGTTCTAGTCCCGGTCGGGGCACCGATCCTGTCCCGGTTGCCCCTCTTCCAGGCCAGCTCTCTGCTGTGGCCAGGGAGTGCAGTGGAGGATGGCCCAAGTGCTTGGGCCCTGCACCCGCATGGGAGACCAGGATAAGCACCTGGCTCCTGCCATGGGAACAGTGCGGTGCGCCGGCCGCAGCGCGCCTACCGCGGCAGCCATTGGAGGGTGAACCAACGGCAAAAGGAAGACCTTTCTCTCTGTCTCTCTCTCACTGTCCACTCTGCCTGTCAAAAAAAAAAAAAAAAAGTTCTTGAAGTTTTAGATGGTTTCAAAATAAAAGCATTTCCCAAGAAGCAGGCAGCTTTTGCTCCTCCCCCTCCAGCTTCTTTGTGCCCGGAAAATAGATATGGAGACGGTACAGACAGAACAAGGAGATGGGGACTGCAGACCAGCAATGCCAGCCCGCCCCTCACAGCCTAGAGTCGTGGTGAAGACAACAAACCCCTGGATGGCTCCCATCACCGTAGAAAGGTCTTGTGCTGCTCACAGCCAAGCAGTCGTAACTAATATTTCACGGGTAGGAGACTCCTCCTC
Organism: Lepus europaeus; assembly: GCF_033115175.1. Taxonomy (NCBI): domain Eukaryota; kingdom Metazoa; phylum Chordata; class Mammalia; order Lagomorpha; family Leporidae; genus Lepus; species Lepus europaeus. Next base: position 98,066,993 of record NC_084835.1, read on the forward strand.
CATTCCCACTTTCCACTACTGCCAACAGAAAAATTCAAAAAAAAAAAAAAAAGCCAACAGGAAAGCTATAACTTGCTGCAGAGACAAGCAGGCAATCAACAGGTGTGGTCAGAAACAGCGGCAGCAGGTCCACTGGGATCTGCACACCTGCTCAGGTGCACGGTGAGTCAGGTGCACTTTTGACGGTAGCGCCGAGAACACGGCCTCCAGGAGAGTCTAATGCTGACCCTCAAGTAGCTCTTAGAGCATGACCTGCAAATACGAACAAACTGAGGACTTCTGGGAGCAGCTCTCGACTCAGAGCCCAACTGTCTTGCAGGCATCGCTCTGTATTTCATTCTTCTAATCACAACACATCTTTAATGATACCTCGTGTTGGGCCAGTAGCATGCCCCTTGGAAGTTTCCTTCCTACCATTACTTTAAGTTTCACTCTCACCCTGAACACTGCTGAGGTAAATCCAATTGTCTCCATTTAACACAGAAGAAGAAAGCGGAGAACAATGAAGCCACGTGCCCAAAGTCCCACTGCAAGGAGATGGCGTGAATGGAGCAAGAGCAGTGGAGAACAGTGTCCTGTTCCCTAAAGGCACCCAGTGCACCACCAACAGCACTGCCCGTTTTTACATTGCTTTCTTTGCTTCCTGAAGATCAGAAGATTACAAATGGCCAGGACAAGAGGCCAGATACAAGTAGAGGGCAGAAACACCCAGGTCCAACTCGACCTCGGCCGACCGCAGGAGACACGGCATTCCTGCACCCTCCTAGCAGGATCACGGAGCTCTAGGGCACTGCTCCCTGGGGTGAGCCTGCAGCTTCCTCCCCGACACTCCTGTGCAGCCAGCTGCCACTCAGTGGGGGGCTGCCAGGCCCTCAGAACTCCAGAAATCCCGGAACCCACAACGCTCAGCCACCTGCCCACGCAACCCTGCTCTTCAGAGCCCCAAGCACCTGTCACATCACACAGCACCGGGCACTCGGCCTGGTGTCTGCCCCCATGGGTAAGTTGGGACGATAAGACAAGTATGTGAGAGCAATCATCCGAGAGATAAACAACAGAGCCAGCCAGCAGCAGGGGCAGAGGCAGGAGGGGAGGAGAGAAGCAACGGCAGGAAGTCATTTACAGTAACCGCCTCGGTACAGAGCGCGATTTCGAGCTGAGCAGGTCGGAAGGTTGATGGAAAAGCTGGGGGGTTGACGTTGGTCTTGCAGAGAAAATAAACTTGGAAAACCCACGCAGGCACAACAGACACAGGGAGCCCAGGTCTGCCCAGCAGGAAGGCGGGTCACACAGGGCGGGCCTCAGCCGAGGGCACATCAGTTACTGCGCCCTGGCCACGGACAGGCTGAGCCTCAACTGCTTACTCACTCAGAGCATGTGCACCTCGTGCAGCAAGAAGTCCAGAGTTCTAGAAGCTTCCAGCATCAGCTGTTTTAGCCCAAGGCTGCAGAGAGAATAGGTTTTGTCAAGCAGTCAAAAGAGGGGGCTACTCTGGGGGTGCAGCTGGGTAGGCCCCCAACCTGTGATACCAACAAACCATATAAGCACCAGTTCAAGTCCCGGCTGCTCCACTTCCCATCCAGCTCCCTGCTAATGTACCTGGAAAAGCAAAAGATGGCCAAGTACTTGGGTCCCTGCACCCACGTGGGAGATCTGGACGGAGCTTCCAGGCTCCTGGCTTCAGCCTAGCCCAGCACAGCCACTGCAGCCATCTGGGGAATGAACCAGCATATAGAAATCAATCGATCCCCCCACTCCTTTCCTTTAAAAATAAAATTTTAAAGTCAAATGAAGGTGAACAACCACCCACCATGGACAGTTGTCACCTCACGAGCGTCAATCACCATCCCACATGCAAGTATCTCACACTCAAAACCCTGGAGGGCAGACGGCAGGAGAGAGCCAGAAGGAAGCCTCACTCAACAGCCAAATCCAAATCTGTATTTGGGAAAACCCACAGCAACGGCCCTTCCTCCCTGCACCCATTAAGCAGAACACAGAGCCGAGTCCCTTAAGAAGCCACACGGACCTGGCGGCCTTCATCCCAACCATCCCTGGAGGCCGGTGCTCACCAGAGCTGGGTTGAGACAACCCCCACAGCAGGGAGCAAGTGGGCGAGTGCAGAGTTGCCAGAATGTTCCACCTGTTATAGGGCGATGACCAGGAGACCAACACCCAGGCGCAGAGAACAGAGACTCCCGTTCATATACTCCCGATACACTGAGGTCCTATCATAGCAAGTTCTGTCTGCGAAGAGGTCGGCCAGGTTTGGTACCAAGCAAGACTCTCATACTCAAGGATAAGGTTATCACACTAATACCAAAACATCCATAACATGATTTAGTGGACATTGCAGTATGACTCTCCAAGGTCTATCTCTGGCAATGTCACTCATTTTATTTTATTTTTAAAGATTTATTTGAAAGTGAGAGTTACAGAGAGGCAGAGGCAGAGAGAAGGGTCTTCCATCCACCGGTTCACTCCCCAGATGGCTGCAAAAATGGCTAGAGCTCGGTCAATCCAAAGCCAGGAGCTTCTTCCAGGTCTCCCACGTGGGTGCAGGGGCCCAAGGACTTGAGCCATCTTCTACTGCTTTCCCAGGCCATAGCAGAGAGCTGGATCAAAAGTGGAGCAGCCGGGACTCAAACTGGTGCCCATATGGCATGGCAGCTCTGCAGGAGGCAGCCTTACCCGCTATGCCACAGTGCCAGCCCCTCTTATTTTAAAAAGGTTTATCAAGCACCTCTGATGAGCTACACTTGTTCTAGGCACTGAAGGCTCAGCAATGAATGATGAGTGCTGCTGTGAGAGCTCGGAATCCAGGCAGGAGCCAGCTAAGGGGCAAGAGCCAGGAGAAGCACGAAGCAGGGCACGGACAAGTCGGGGGCAGAGGCCTCCCTGAGGAAGTGTCTTGGGGAAGCCCGACTGGCCAGTGTTCCCTGAGCATGGAGCCAGCTGGTGTGGACAGAAGCAAGGAGGGATTCCAAGGGCAGATTATGTGGACCCTTGTAAGCCCAAGCAAGGAGTTTCAGTTCTATTCCCAAAGCAAAAGAAAAACAGCTACATCACGTCAAGCAGAGGAGTGACAGAAGCCAACTGACAAGACTCATCGGGCCACTACGCCGAGAACAAACTAGAAGCACACAGAGGTGGAAGCCAAGCAGGAGACAGCTGCCACTGTCCAGGCCAGAGACCACATGGGCTGGGTGGGCTGGCGAGGCGAGGGGCGAGAAGAGAGGGTCGCAGGAATGTTTGGGTGCAGGGTCAACAGGACTTGCCGACACAGTGGGCGCTGAGGGAGGATTTAAGGGTGAAGTCTGGCGTTGGTAGTATAGTGGTGAGCACAGCCGCCTTCCAAGGATGAAGTCTGGACCGGGGGCTTCCCCGCCTGGATCCCGGCGCTCCCTGCAACAAGCAAGCTCGCTCTGAGCGCATCCTGTTGTGAGCTATCTTTGCAAAGGGGCACACTTCAGACTCAATCGTTTCACCTTCCATAATGGGTCACAGTGCAATGGTTAACATCGGGCATCAACTGGACCAGGCTAAGGGAGGCCCAGACAGCTGGGAAAACCTGTCTCCCAGGTGTTCCGGAAGAAATTAGCATTCGAATCCATGGACTGAGGAATGAGGAATGAGGATCCTCCCCTCTCACCCACTCAATCCACTGAGGGCCCAACAGGCTCTGCGTGGAGCTGGGACACCCACCTCCCTCCTGCCCTTACATGGGAGTGCCCAGCACTCAGGCCTGCAGACAGACGCCGACTGGCACATCAGCAAGCCCATCTGTGCACCTGTGTAGCCAGGGTTCTCCAGGTGGGACTGACAGGAGTTAGGTCACGTGGTTATGGAGGGAACAGACTGGAAACACACACACAGCCACCTAACGAGAGACAGGGACCCCAACTGCTGTAGCCAAACAAGCCACTGGGTGTACAGGAGACGGGGGACGCCACCACCAGCAGCCCACAGCTCCTCACAAGGCACAGCACCAGCGCCAGGATGTCGGATCTGAGGCCCAGCGCCCGGGTCCCACCCTGCAGAGCGAGTTCGAGAATGTCTCGCCTCCCTTTCCCTCCCTGCCTCAGTGTGAGGGTAGGAGGTGGCCTTGTGAACAAGAAAAATGACAACTCAAATAAAAGATACCGCCGCTAACAACACCACGCCAGCGTTTTCGGGAGGGGAAAAGCAGGAGCCACCCATTGCGAGTTCCTCCTGCAGGGCTGCCCTCCTTCCCCAGTGGGAACCGGGGCAGCAACGTCCTCCAAGACAAATGCACACACAGCAAGGAGAAAATGCTTTCTTACTGTCTTCTCCTGCTAGGGATTCGCCCGATGCTGCTGCTTCAGAGGGTATCTGCCCTCGAACACCTGTTCCTAGAAGGACGCGCCCCACACCGGGGCTCCAGTCAAGGGACACGCAGAGTGACGGCCAGAAGAGTCTGACGGCAGCCAGCCACGCCAGCACATTGGCACGTCTCGGATGTGCCACTGAGATGCCCAATCTAGAGCCAAACCTTCAGCTTTCTGAGCAGGATGGGGACCCGACATCTGCAAAGGGAAACCAGGGCTTGGCCGGCTTCTCACGGGACCCAACCCCCTTCCCTGGCATCAGCCTTTCTTCCAGGACTGACCTGAACCCCATTCCGGGCAAGGGGCCCGGAGTGCCGGCCCCAGCAGGTGCAGTGCCCACACCACACTGCCCCCTTCCACTTCCTCTCCTCCTCCACCTTCCTCTCTAATCTCCATCCACTCTCTCCCCTTTCCTGTCTGCACCCAGACTCACAACCCACATGCACCTTCATCCCAAGAGTAGAACAGGTGGTCCTTTTATGTTGCCTTTCTACACCACAGTGCTAAATCCTAACAGAACTAAACCACATTTTCCATCATTTTATACTAAAACAGTAAAAAATTTATAATTTCCATTCTTCAAGTGAGTTGGAAACATTTCTCTAAGAGAAACAAAAAATCATTAACCAGGAACGAGTGTTCAGCCTTCAGTTAAGACAGCCACATCCCATATTGCAGTTTCAGTCTCCTGCCAATACCGACCACGGCAGGCGGCAGTGACGGCACAAGTGACTAGGTTCCTGCCACACATATGGGAAACCTGTATTGCCATCTTGGCTCCCAGCCTCGGCTGCTGAGGCCATTTAAGGAATAAACCAGTGGCTAGGTGCTTGCTCTATCTCTTTGCCTTTAAATTCACTTTTTAGGTTTATTTATTTATTTATTTTTTTTTGACAGGCAGAGTGGACAGTGAGAGAGAGAGAGAGAGACAGAGAGAAAGGTCTTCCTTTTTGCCGTTGGTTCACCCTCCAATGGCTGCCACGGTAGCGCGCTGTGGCCGGCGCACCGCGCTGATCCGATGGCAGGAGCCAGGTGCTTATCCTGGTCTCCCATGGGGTGCAGGGCCCAAGGACTTGGGCCATCCTCCACTGCACTCCCTGGCCACAGCAGAGAGCTGGCCTGGAAGAGGGGCAACCGGGACAGGATCGGTGCCCCGACCGGGACTAGAACCCGGTGTGCCGGCGCCGCAAGGCTTTTAGGTTTATTTTAATGGATAAGTAGAATCTCAAAAATCAATTTGCTCCTCCCTTACTCCTTTTGGTGTTTACTTGAAGGTATTCCTATTCTTTAATTTTATATTCTTTCCAAATAAGCAGTCCGTCCCAGCCACCTTGCAAGGCAAGTAAGAGCTCTGAAGGCCACAGGGATCCACCTGCTCCCTGAAAGGCAGCCTTGCTGGGGAAGTGCCCAGCCTGCTTGGCCACTTGTGCGAGGCAGCACGTTCCTCCCCTGGAGGGTCCAGCTGACCACACACGCACTCCTGCACCAGGCCGGAGCTGTGCCCCCTGCAGCATACATGCACTGCTGATCACCCTGCCATTTGGGAAGAAGTCAGAGGGGACACGGTGGAATTCCCCGTGACGGCACCTCAGTATTTTGGGGTTACAGTACCTCTTCCCGACACTGTAATCCTGGGTCCCCAAGGGTTCATCAGCTGCTATGGTTTCCAGGCACCTACCCCCAGCATGAACCCTACTCACTCACGTCCTGCCATCAGAATGTAATGCAGTGGGGTCACGTGTGACAAAGGACGGGCTCCACTCTGAAGTCAATGACAGCAGAATCCATGCAGCACCAGACTACCCATGACCCTTAGGTCCCCCATCACCCCAGCACAAGGCTCCCCCTGCAGGAGGCTCTGCACACCCCAAGGAAACCAACTCTCTTCTGCCCCTCCCCTCGGCCCTGGGAAGCATCCTCACTACGCAGGCTGATCACTCCCACAGCTGCACTCACTTCTGCTTAGTTTTTGGGGGGATTTTTAACTACCTTCACCTAGTACACATAAAGCTGCATTTCTGAAACTAACAAATCCATGAGCCAAATTTACCCAAGCTGTAGGACAGTGCACTTTACTGAGTCCTTAGCAGGGGACACCTCTTTTCTTGGGGGTCCCTCAAAGCTCATCCTGCCTTCTACGCCTGGTCCCTGATCCAGGTCAATACTTGTTCATAGCTCAAAGGCCACCACTAGGCAGAGTCCCCCCAAAGAACTTTGTAAAACTTCCAAAGTCTGTTTCGCAACCCTTTGCCTCGATAATAAGAGGCTATAAAGACATTAATGTGGTAGCAATCTTAATGCACAACACAACAATCAATAGCACTCTCCTTTTCTAAAGTCGGCAACAACTGAAGCCACTGCTCCGTTTCTGCCTATAAGACAAGTGTGCACTCATGAGCATCGTTTACCATCCCAGTGAAATTATCAGCATGGAATTTTTGTCTGTACACGGGGACATTTCAAAAAGCTCGTGGAGGGGCCAGTCGTGGTACAGAGGGTTAAGCTGTCACCTGCCATGCCAGTATCCTATACTGGAGTGCCCATTCAAGTGCTGGTTGCTCTGTTTCCAATCCAGCTACCTGCTAACGCACTTGGGAAGCTGCAGAAGTTGGCCCGAGTACTTTGAACCCCGCCACCCACTTAGGAGACCTGGATGGAGTTCCCGGCTCCTGGTCCCAGCCTGGCCCAGTCCTACACATTGCATCCATTTGAGGAGTGAACCAGCAGATGGAAGATCTGTCTCTCCCTCTGTCACAAGGCCTTCAAAGTCTATGTTAACTTAAAGAAAAAACCTTGTGGAAATAGAATTTAAAAATAACTTTTGCTACCAAAACATCCTGAAGTCCGGGCGTGGTTTTTATGTATTTTCCATCAACTTTTCTGAAGATGCTTTGTATTTCTGGTCACATCTGAGGCCATGTCAAGTCACAACTGTGGATCGTATGGCCCTGGTACACTGGTAACACCTGCTAAGGGTGAGAAGTGCTGTATCACAAAGGGGACTGAATACTGAGCTTTGAAGAACTTCCTGTGACACCTGTCCAAAAACACCACAACTACAACATACCTCTATAAATCCGAGTAATTCTAATTTTATGGAAATACAAGGTCTCCTGACCAAAAAGCAAACGGAAAGTGGATGCTAAGTTACCTCTGTCCTCAAGGATCAGCTCCAAGGTCAACACAGTGAGACGAGGCACAGGTGGCCTCATCCCCCCGCCGAACACTGCGCTCTTATGCTCTGAAGGAACTCTTGGTGACAGAAAGGTAAAGAAACTCACAACAGCTCGTAAACCTTTATGATGGTTGGACTCTTACACACTGGGCTCTCAGCCTTCCTCCTCAAAGGGCAGGAAAACGTACAGGAATCATTCTTTGATGCCAGTACTTAGAGTTCTTAGTCACTAAGGCTCCGCAAACAAAGCTTCAGCCCAGAGCACCCCAACAGCCAGGCTGCCTCTGCAGGGCCAGATGGCAGAGCCCTGTTCTGGTGAGCTCTTGCAGGAATAGCCCAGCCCCCTCTAAACACCCAGAGAGGTGAGAAGGCAGGCTGAGGGACTGACAGGCAAAGCAGGTGCACAGACCACAGAGGACAACAGTAGTAAGTGAGCCCGCCGACCACCATCGTAAGAGTTGCAGAGACAGCCAAAGAGCTTCACACCTTCCCACTAGGGGGGTACCACATCCCACCCTCACCATCTCCCAATCAAGGGCACTACTGAAACGCCTGTTCTGTGTGCCACACCCTAGACAGCACCTGTTACACTGTAACACTGGTAACAAGGCATAGTTCTTCATCTGCTCTTACGCCCACTGCTCTTCCTGGCATCAAGAAGACTCTCCAATACCCGCATGTTACACAACACTGCCCACGCTGCTATGGCCACGAGTGGGCCATGCTGCAGCCTCAGCAGGGAGAGGGAGGTCACTGTACACATGAGGACCCAGAGACAGGGCCTCAGCCTCAGTCGGCACGAAGCAGAATCGATGCCGCATCCCACCAGTGTGCACTCTGTCGAGTTGCAAAGCTTGCAACTGGGGGAAAAAAAAAAATCAAACTTCCTGGGCTCAATGCCATGACCAAACAGCTCAGCTGTCAACCACCATTTACCACGGCGAACGACTACGGGAAAAGACTTAGGGTGGACACGTCCCACAGCAACCTACCAGAAACACGTAGACGAGACACAGAAACAGCTCAGCAGGGAAGGGTGACCTATGACCCCTGATGCCCTGGTGGAGCACGAACAGCACGAGTTCTAGTGTCAGGCCACGAGTTTACTGAGACAAAGTGGCAATCCATGACAGCCACAGTAATAACTTGGCTGGCACGGAGCTCCATCGTCTCAGATACAGACAATCGTTCCGGAGCTTCTGGGGTTGTGTACGCTCCCAGGCGCATCGGTTACTCTCTGGCCAGCATTTAGGCCGTTTCCGATTTCCGAGACGGCTCACGCTGCAACCTGAGCGCAACGCGGACGGGAGCTCTTAGCATCTGCGCCATTAAGTAGGGGCGCTCCACACGGCCGAGTGAGGTCTGGTTTCGCTCCGCCAGGCAGATTTCAGGGATATTAACAGAGGGAGATCCCTGGAGCCCTCATTAGGGATGGATTACAGAAGGTTAAGGAATGTGAGGCAGGGAGGAAGCAACTGGAGAAAAGGGAGGGGGCTGGGAACACTTTCAGAAGAGGAGATGGACTGGGGCTGGCGCTGTGGCACAGCGGGTTAAAGCCTTGGCACCCATATGGGCACAGGTTCTAATTCTGGCTGCTCCTCTTCCCATCCAGCTCTCTGCTGTGGCCTGGGAAAGCAGAAGAAGATGGCCCAAGTCCTTGGGCCCCTGCACACATGTGGGAGACCTGGAAGAGCCTCCTGGTTCCTGGCTTTGGATCAGCGCAGCTCCGGACATTGTGGCCATCTGGGGAATGAACCAGTGGATGGAAGACCTCTCTGTCTCTACCTAACTCTTTCAAATAAATAAAATAAATCTTTTAAAAAAAGAGAGAGAGATGGACAAAATCCAAGGAGGGGAAAAGAAAACCCCAGGTGTCATGGCAAATGTTGGGGCCCATGTTCCAGCATGAGTCTGGGGGGCGATTCCAGGTGAGAGCTCTTCTAGAGGTGGAAACCGGCAGCAGAATCAAGGCAGGCAGAGCTGGTGAAGTAAACCAGAATAGAACCTCAGCAGGAGGCAGCGACAGATGCCGATGATCTCACACGAGATGAAACCAGGCCTGGACAAACCTCCCCCCCACTTCCTCCACCATGGGCCAAGACGCAATGTCGATGCTTTCACTGGTCCCCTGGGAAAACTTCAGTGCCGTAGACCCCAGTGCCTATAACATCCACATCTCCTTTGATACCAACACAGGGTTCCCAGGGACTGGGCTATCCAGGAGCTCCTCATACCGAGTAGGCCAAAGCCTCTGGGACCAGGTACAGGGACCTGTCCAGCAGCAGCCATGCAAGCGGCCATTCTCTACTAAGTCGTTAGGGCTTTGGTCACTTGTGACAGGGACGACAGTGGGGTCAACCTAAGCTGGAACAGGGAAAGGAGATGAGGCCAAGAGTAAGTGATGGCACTGGCATGGAGGGTCCGCACCCCTGCTGCTGGCAAGGTAACCTGGTCCCCAGCCAGGGAGGCCTTGAGCACCATTCTGGTCCCCTGCTGGTCACCAGGCTGGCCTCCCGGGCCTGGCTGCTCAGACCAGCATAGCATGGTTCATGACAGAGCTCTATCTCCCCGAATGTCTGAAGCACCCAGAGAAGGGAACCTTCATCCTCAGAGTGCCCTGGAACCCATAAAAGCCAAGGACACCAAGTACCAGAGACGGGCATGGGCACCCATTAGTGGTGTCACCACAGGGTGCTACTCCACATACGATGGGCTGAGAAAGGCCTGTGGCCATGAGCTACAGAGCAGTGGGTCTAGGGTTAGAGATCCGAGACAGCAAGCAGTCCTCATAGCTGGACACGAAGGCTCCTTCTGCCCTCTCTCCACACCTGGAAAAAGGGCACAGCCTCTGCACTGGTGCTCTGCTGAGCCAGAGGACCCAGCCCAGCCGGGGCTCAGGAGACCCATTCTCAGCTAGGCAGGCCCTTGGCCCACGCTGCCCTGTGGATTCCCCCAGAAGACAACCTCCCAGAGACTCCAACAGCAACAGGCATCACCAACAAGCCTCTGAGGGTCCCACTGGGTTCTTACTCCTGTTTTATAGGTCACTGAAGCCCAGAGGTTAAGCCTGAGCTTACACAGTGGGTAAACTGGGGAGCCAGTACCCCAAACCCTGGCCTCCCCCTTTTAGAAGCTGTATTCCCAACCTCTACATCTGCCCCCACTCTCCTAGCTCCTATGGCCCCACCCCACCCAACAGTTGTGTTTTCCTAAATTGTGGTTAAAATACACCTAACACACAGATAACATTGTAACGGTTTTAAATAGTTTTAGTGGCATTCACATTTAGTAGCACTGTAACAACTTTAAGCAGTTGTTGCATAAGGATCACCAACATCTGAGGCCACCCAGTGGGGCTCCCAGACCTAGGCAGAAGGTCCTTCACAAGCAGGCTCCCAGCTGCGGCTGGAAGCTGCCCCACGGTAGCTTCTTGTGATTTAAAACCACAAGGTCACACCTGCAGCACATCTTCAAGCAAGCTGCTACCCAGAGCTAGCAGAGGAGGGGGCCGAGTCCCTAAGGAGAATCGAGCTGTCTCCAAGGGACCCCCGCTATCTCCACGAGCCCCAAGCCAATCAACACACAATATCACAGTCTATGTAACTCCTAAGGGCAGCAGCTAAGAGGCGGCCACAGAACGCTGGCGCCAGCCCTGGCAGTCTCGAGTTGACCCCCAACAGCAGCTTAGGTCAGGGAATCCCGGCCTCACCAGGCCGATTGAGCTCTCAAAGTGGTGACCATTTCCAAGACAGAGGGCCCTTCTGCCCAGGCATAAGACACGGCCACCAGAGGAACCCAGCGGATGCGCTGTCTGATCTGAAGCCACATAGATGAGCCACAGCATCCCTCACACCACTGCCGGAGGAGGCAACGGCTCACTCCAGCAGGTCAGGTGTGGCATGCATGCTGGCGGTACATTCGTCACCACTGTCATTTGCATGGAGCCCATTTCACAGTCACACACCCATCTACACAGTAAAATGACCACTAAAAAAAGCAAAGAGTTGGATAGCAAAAAAAAAAAAAAAAAAAAAAAAGTTCTGGCTGAGGAGACGTTCATTTTTCTTAATTTACAAATAAACATTAGCCCTCATTAGGGAGTTTGGGCCAATTTAGAATGCGATTAAATCTGATGAGATGAAAAAGCAATTTATCTCTTTCAGTGTTCCAATACCTCTCTACTGCTTGTCTATAAGACAAGTGAGCCCCTGGACTGGGAGAACTCAAGGTCAGAGGCTCCTGCGCAAGCGGTCTCTCCCTCCCAGACTCACACGCAGGCTGCAACACCCACCCTGCCCACCAGAGGGGTCTGCGCATTCGCCCCCCAAGTGATGGACATCAAAGAGGGCCGGACTCTTCCAGTGACAATTATGCAGACTCCTATGTGTCCTGTGGGAGGGAAGGCTGAAGGCACGGGGCCTGGGTTTCCTGCCGGGACTCAGCCGCGGCTTCCAGCCAGCGGCTCTGGCAGATCTCAGGACGGAGCTCCCCATGCTCCCTGTTCAGCATGCAAGCTGCCATGAGAGCTGATGAGATTAACAAAACCTCAGGCATTTGGGGCTGGGCGGGGTGGGAACCAAATACAGCTGTACTTTTAACATAAACCGGCATCCTAGGAAGGTGAGGGCAAAAGATACAGATGACCAAAATCGTGTTTGAAACAAGGAAGTGCAGAGTCAAGGCTGCCCTGCTAGCTTCCATATCCACCAGTGTTACTCCAGTATTCCACATTCATTCTTCATGCTAAGCCTACAGGCACAGGACTAAAGGAAAAACAACACTCGCTATCTCCAGACAGGGGCTCCGTGCTCCACGTGCCCGAGGAAGCACCTGCGCTTTGCAGTGGGACTCTTGGCCAACAGCCCTGCCAGAAGCCACAGGAGGAAGGGAAGTTAGGGTAGCTCCTGTAGCTAACACTCTCCCCCCCACCCCCCCACCCAGGAGCTGCTGCCTGGTAACAAGGGCGAGGGCAGGTGTGAGGGCAGGTGCTGGGAGGCAGCTTGTTAAGCCACAGCTTAGGATGCCCACATCCCAGACCCGAGGGCCAGTTGAGTTCCCAGTTGCTCAGCTTCCAACCCAGCTCCCTGCTGAAGTGCCTGGGGAGCAGCAGATGAAGGTCAAAGTACTTGGGTCCCTGCAGCCATTTGGGAGACCTGCATAGAATTCCTCACTCCTGGTTGCTTCAGCCTGGCCCACCCTCAGCTACTGCAGCCACCTGGGGAGTGAACTAGTGGATGGGAGATATCTCTGTCACACCGCCTTTCAAATAAATAAAACCCTCAGTGACCCTTGTTGAATACCCATGGCACACAAACCCCTACCCTGGTAACTTTAAGTGTGTGAGCATTAACAGTCAACCTGTGGAGACAGCGTTGTGTCTCAGTGGGTTAAGCCTCCGCCTGCAAAAACAGCATCCCACGCTGGTTCAAGTCCAAGCTGCTCCACTTCTGATGCAGGTCCCTGCTAATGTGCCTGGGAAGGCAGAAGACAGCCTAAGGAATTGGATCCTTGCCAACCCATGAGATGGACCCAGGTGGAGTTTTGGGGGTCTGTACGAGTTCTGACTACTACTGTTATCTCTTTCAAATAAATTTAACAAGTCAAACCCATGTCTTCAACAAGAACAATTTTTGCAGATACCTTCTCATGCATTCAACTACCAACTACACAAAGAAAAGGCAGTCACACCAAGAATCCAAAGCTCCCTCTGACCTCAAAGCCGCCACCTGGCCACGTGTAACGCGCCCACTTTCAGCAGGACCGTCTCTCTGGTATGAAACGGATGCTGCCCGGCAACATGATGAAAACCTGTTAGCAGGTTACTAAGGCCTGCCCTCCCCACTCCTCCCCTGCCCCTCACCCCGGCACCCTACAAGTTATTCCAGAGTGTTTCCTTTTCCCTCGGCCCCTGGCTTTTCCTCGTACTTTCCTCGTGTGCAGATCCTGCAACAATCCTGTGCATTCCACTCACTTCAGACATTCCTAGCAGTGTGTTTAAGTATCTCTCCAAAGCACCCTCAACGATGCCAACTGCATGGACAGCAAGGGGTGTGGTCTGGGTGGGCAAAGGGGGAGTGGCAACAGTCCAGACACAGTTCAAATGGTTCACCCATCACTTCCTCCTCGGTAGTGTCGTCATGGCTACGCAGAAGTGGAGATGGCTCTAGTGCCCAGGAACCTGCCCGCAACCCTCCCCGGACCACAAAGGTGACCTCTCACCCACGCCGTCCGTCTCTGGCCTCCACACAGAAGCATCTGACATTCAGGCTCCTCTTGGATTTCACATCACAGCGTGTTTCAACTCCACAACAGCAAAAGCTCTCTGGGAGGATCTGGGGATTAGGCCTCTCACATGTCCCCAGCTCCAGCAGGGCACAGGAGCCGCAGGGTGACCAGCAGGCAAGCACGTTTGAGGAGGAACCTTAGGAGTTACTCGGGGCTCAGGTTTACGAGCTTGAGCCTTCTCGGCAAATAAGGAAGGAATTAGCAGTGCTCACCTGTGCTGGGTCCACACAGCTTCAGGACTTCCTTCTTGGGTCAAACTTCAAGTTCCTCCAATGCAGCTCAACACATCTCCCAGTAAGCACTACCGTTATGGGCAGGGAATGACCAGGGCCCTGGGTCTCCTTCTAGAAGGCTCTCTCCTCCGATGCGAGGGAGAGGGGCCTGGTCCGAGGCAACCACAAGGAGGAGGGCACAATCACTTTCTACCAAAAACCCATCGGGGCCATCGCAGTGAGCAGGGCGCGTCCATCAGCAGGAAGCCCTTTGACCCTGGGCGCTGGAAGGGCTGCCAGGGCTCTCACCCCCAGCTCACTGGTCACAGCCCAGAAACAGAACAGGCACCCATTAGACATCAAACGTGCTAGAAGTAAGATTCTCTTCGCGGTGGGGTTTAAAGGGGGATGGGCAGAAATGGTGTCTCAGAATCTGTCATTTTACACCCCCATGGGTTTCACCTACATCTTTGCCATTACAGTTGGCCTCTGTGGGCCCTTTGGGGACCACCCGGCCTGAGAGCAGCCAGAAGCAGGGGGCTGGCAGGTGTTGCCTGCATCTGGAAGTTTGAAGTATCACCAGGATGACCACAGGGCTCAATGTGGTGAGGGCAAAAGGATTGAAAGTGGATTCCCAAATCGCTGCACTGCAGGAATGGACCCCTGCCCCTTCTCTCCTCACGGGGCCCGGGGTCTCCCTGCGGCTGGGAGCACAGGACCTCCAAGCAGTTGGGCCCCTGCCACCAATGTGGGAAACCCGAATTGAGCTTCCAGCTTCTGGCTGAAGCCCAGCCCCAGCCGCTGCAGTCACCTGGGGAGTGAACCAGTAGATGGGAACTCTCAAACTTGTTAAAAATTATGTATTATCCTAGGCCGGCGCCGTGGCTTAACAGGCTAATCCTCCGCCTTGCGGCGCCGGCACACTGGGTTCTAGTCCCGGTCGGGGCGCCAGATTCTATCCCAGCTGCCCCTCTTTCAGGCCAGCTCTCTGCTATGGCCCGGGAAGGCAGTGGAGGATGGCCCAAGTGCTTGGGCCCTGTACCCGCATGGGAGACCAGGAGAAGCACCTGGCTCCTGGCTTCGAATCAGCGAGATGCACCAGCCGCAGCGGCCAGTGGAGGGTGAACCAATGGCAAAAAGGAAGACCTTTCTCTCTCTCACTATCCACTCTGCCTGTCAAAAAAAAAATATATATATATATATGTATTATCCTGAATAGTCTAACTTCCATGCTTATATCTAACAATATAATCACTTAATAAGAATTATATCTAATGCTGGATAACGTAACCAGGGAATACAAGGAGAACTACACACGAACACCAGCATATGAAAAGATGCTCAACCCTCCTAGGAAAGCCAACTTTGAAACAAACACAAAACTTCGAGTATGAGTAAGGTTTGAGAAAAGAAACAGACGGGTAAAGAAACAGACGGGCTCTATTCTGCAGACACTGGTCCGGCAGTTAGGAAGCCAGCATCCCACGTGGGAACACTTAGGCTCTCCACCTGGCTCCTGCTCCAATTCCAGCATCCTGCAGTATCGCGAGACCTGAATTGTCTGGCTCCAGCTTCAGCTGTGGCCTTGCCGTTGCAGGCGTTAGAGAAATAAAGCCAACAGATGGGAGCCCTTTCTTTCTCTGCCTCTCAAAATTGCTTTCAACATTCTGCTACATTTTTCACAGTACCAAATACCTGGAACCAACCTAAGCCTTCCTCAAAATGGGATGGTTAGAAAAAAATTATGAGGGCTGGTGTTGCGGCATAGCAGATTAAGACGCCATCTGCTATGCTGGCACCACACACTTGGGTGCTGCTTAGAGTCCAGGATGCTCCATTTATGATCCAGCTCCCTGCTAATACACCTAGGAAAGCAGAAGGTGACCCAAGTAGTTGGGCCCCTGAACCCACGTTGGGGACCAAGAAGCAGCTCCAGGCTCCTGGCTTGAGCCTGGCACAGCCCTGACTGCTATAGCCATTTGGGAAATGAACTAGCAGGTGGAAGATCTGTCTCTCCCTCTAACTCTGCCTTTTAAATAACTTTTTTAAAAATTATGGTACATCTACATAATATGTATTGTGCAGCCACTTAAAATGGTAAAATTTTTATATGCTAGAGAAAATAGATTGACATTTAGAGCATTTATGACATGATCCCATTTAAGTAAATATTGTATGTAAGTCTAATAGAAATCAATGCAAACCACAAATGTGAGTCATACGTGAACATTAGATTTCCTATAAATCACCCCAAGAAGTACTCAAGTTGACTATTTTAACCCTATATATAAAATATTTCAACAACAGTATAAATGAGATGGTTTTCGTTTTTTCTTTTAAAGTCTTGGAAATCTGGCGTGCATCTTACACTTACTGCTCACCCCAACTTGGACCAGTGCAATTTCAACTACAACAGCCACACGTGGGTCCCCCACTAGGCCACACAGGGCCAGAGTGTGCACACAAGCACACCCGCGTGCACACACACGTGCAGTTAACAGCAGCCGTCTCCAAGGGTGGATCACCAGGCTTTGTGCTCCTGCACTGCATGAATTGCTTCAATAATAATTTGTATTCAGAGGGAGAAAAGGGAAAACTGAGAAATGGCTTTTAATTTACCTTTAAAGCGACAATAGGAGACCAGAAAGCACAGCTTAAACTCAAAGCCTCTTTCCCAGTGCTCTCCCTCCTCCTCTCCAGGGGGGTAGGGGTAGCAGGAACCTTCTCTCCCGAGCCTCAGTTGTCCACTGCTCTGCCAGTCGTCTTTCCAGCCACCCCTTGTATCCTAGCTCCTCGAATCCCCTACCTGGGACAGCTGGGGAGGTGACAAGCAAAGGCCCCAGGACACGGACAGCCCCAGCTCCAAAAAACAGACTTAGCATCTTCTCCAAGGTGTCAACGGTCAGACTCTTACCCATGCTATTCAGGCAGTTCACAATAAAAAAAAAAAAAATCAACCACGGCCAGCACCGTGGCTCAGTAGGCTAATCCTCCGCCTTGTGGCGCCGGCACACCAGGTTCTAGTCCCGGTCAGGGCGCCAGATTCTGTCCCGGTTGCCCCTCTTCCAGGCCAGCTCTCTGCTATGGCCCGGGAGTGCAGTGGAGGATGGCCCAAGTGCTTGGGCCCTGCACCGCATGGGATACCAGGATAAGCACCTGGCTCCTGCCTTCGGATCAGCGTGGTGCGCCAGCCATTGGAGGGTGAACGAACGGCAAAGGAAGACCTTTCTCTGTCTCTCACTGTCCACTGTCAAAAAAAAAAAAAAAAAATCAACCACAAACCACGTGGGCCTGCCTACGCCATGGTCATAATCTTACATCGTGCTGTGAGACCACTGCATTTCCTTGTTTAAAACATGCAAATCCCAGGCATCTGAGCCCTGCAGGAAACATAGATCCTGACATTTCTGCTCTAAGCTCATTCTTACTAGTGTATCTCCAAGCATAAGTGCTAGTATTTCCACTTATACAAACCACTCTCCAAACTCAGCACACCAAGGTTTCTCCTTGTTCCAACTGACTTTTCGGTCTACACCCAAGCTGGAAACTTCAAGGCCATAGCTGATGAATCTCCTTCCCTTACCCCTTGCATAATCGAGCACCAAGTTCTACTCCCAGTAATCACTAAGTAACTACAAGCAGTGGTAGCAAACGCACCTCACACCCAGATCTTAGCGTCTCAATCCTATTCTTCAATAAAAGGAAACGCGGACACCACCTTAACCAATGAGTAAACTCGTCCCACCAGTGAGGAGACACATCAACAATCCCCTGAGATGACACCGGGACAGAACAGCATTTCTGGGTGTTCTCGCCAAAAACTCACGATCTCCATCTAAGGGATAGAAAATACCAAACGAACCCTAACGGAGAGTCATTCTGCAAAATAACCGGCCAGCACTCACCACATGTCAAGGTCATGACAGGCAAGAAAATTAACTGCACTGTCACCAGGTGGAGGAGACCAAGCTTAAGGCCACGCGGGTTCCTAGATGGGGCCTGGCCCAGGATAAAGAAATTAGTGGAAACACTGGTGAAATCCCAGTAACATCTGTAAACTGATTAACACTATCATGAGGGGTCAGCGCTGTGGTGTAGCGGGTAAAGCCGCCGCCTGCTGTGCCAGCATCCCATATGGGCGCCGGTTCAAGTCCCCAGCTGCCTCACTTCCAAGCCAGCTCTCTGCTATGGTCTAGGAAAGCAGAAGATGGCCCAAGTCCTTGGGTTCCTTCATGCACACGAGCGACTTGGAAGAAGCTCCTGGCTCCTGGCTTCAGATCGGCGCAGCTCCGGCCATTGTGGCCATCTGGGGAGTGAACCAATGGATGGGAGACCTCTCCGCCTCTCTAACTCTCCCTTTCAAGTAAACAAATAAAATCCTAACAAAACAAAACAAAACAAAAACCAGTATCACGAATGCTAATTTCCTGGTCCCAACAATTGCACTGTAGTTATGATTATATGGTTATATATTAGGAAAGAAATCTAGGAACACTCACAAGAACTGTTATTTTCACAATGCTTCTGTAAGCCTAAAATCATGCCAAAATAACATTAGAAAATAGCACTGGGCTGGGTATGTGGCACAACAGGTAGGTCACTGCTTGGGACACCCACATCCATACTGGAGTGCATGGTTCAAATCCCAGCTACTCCACTTCTAACTCCAGCTTCCTGCTAACGTGCACCTGGTGCAGCAGGTGATGGCTCAAGTACTTGGGTCCCTGCCACCCACATGGGAGACCTGTATTGAGTTCTAGGCCTGTGGCTTTGGCCTGGCCATTGCAGGCATTTGGTGGGGGAGTGAACCAGTGGATGAAAGGTCTGGCTGCCTGGTTGCCTTTCCATTAAAACAAATAATTTAAAAGAAACAATGGTATCCTTACGACCCTCAAACATGCCTCAACTCATCCCTATCTGACTTAACTCTCCGTTCCGGACTCCGCACTTTCAAATCCTACTCATTCCTCAAACCCAGCCACGTCCATGGCCCATAAAGGAAGCCGCCCCCACCATGTCAGCAGCCGACTACAGTAACACTTCCACAATATTCACATGACACAGGCGATCCGGTATTGGTGTTTAGATTTTTGTCACAAACCACCCTGAAGGCTAAAAAAAAAAAAAAAAAAAGTTTCACTATGGATGCTGCAGTCTAGGATCTTGGTCTTGGCCATACAAAAGTGACCAAGTGAGAGCGGGCAAGGGCCTGCTCCACAAGCACAGGTGACAGGTTTGCAATTCTATTATTACCAAAGAAGCAATGAGAATGTTGTGTTTGCAGGCCACCTGGGAAAGGAGGAAAGGGGGGAGGGGAGTGGGAGCTGGGGTGGAGGGGAGCAAGAGGCTATGTGCAAAGCAGAGGCAAAACCTCTACACTGCTCTCCACCTCTCCTGCAGGGGCCAAAGCCCGCGAGTTTCTCGATACCCACTCCGCTAAGCCACAGTGAGCCAGGGGTTAATCTGGGTTCCCAGAATCGGATTCCAAGATGAGGGCTCCTGCTCCAGAGACTTCTCAGGCAGTATTCCCAGAAGTGCCTGGTAAGGGGGTGGCGACGTAGGACAGGGAAGGGAAGGAAGCCAACCAAGCCAGGGTGTGGTCGTAAGCAAAGTCCCAAGCCAAGTAACTTGACTCAACCCTGCAAGGCAACTCTGTTAGTAGTGTGGGTCACACTGTGGAGCTATGCCACTCCCCAGGTGGAGGGCAGGAAGCTCAAGCTGTTGCACTCTCACTGGGTCAGGACCGCCCTGTGCGGGGGATGTCAATTCCCAGGCTCCCTGAGCATGCAGAAGTGTTGACAGGGACAGGTGCTGGCTACTGGGAGCCAGCAAGCACGCAGGCAGCACTCAGGGGGAAAGGAGAGGCGGGAGCTGCACCAACCGCACCTGTCGTCATTGGCCATGCAGCCCTCACTGCTTCTGGGAGAGACGGCCACCCCAGGAGCCAACGAGCCAAGCCTCAGTCCCTACAATGGCAGGGGTGGGTGCAGAGGCAGTGGGGCCCTCGCTGCTCTACAGACTCCAACCTGGGAGAAGCCTGCACCGCCTGATGCTTAGGGAAAGGCCAAGTGAGAGGCACCTGCCTCACACAGGGGCTCCGTTTTTTAAAGGACTGGTCCCAACTCAGCAGCCTGAGCATCAAGGCTCCTGGACTCAAAGCCACCATACACAGGGTGTGTCCATCAGCAAAAGTAACATCCCCGTAGCACTCTAAAACCCCCTGTCCAGAGGCCACCCCTCAGTTCAATGCAAAGCAGGAGAAAGGACTGTTTGAAGGCCCTGGTTTCTGTCTCTCGATTTCCCAGTCATTCTGCCGGCTGGAATCAAAGTGACATACTGAAATTCTCATTATTTGAAATAGCAGTCTTTAAATTTTTCATCCAGAATAACCCTTCCATAGAGAGGAGCTATATTATTCAGCCTGCAGGGAGAGAGGCTCTGTATTTTATACTCGGAACTGGACTACTTCCTGCAATCATCATGACCAGATCACATTCACCGAGCCTGCACCTCTGCTGGGACCGGAACACATCAGGCTGAACCCACGCTGCCTTCTCTGGGCGGTCGGAAGCCGAGCATTAACACGTGCCACGCGGGGCCCCGGTCAGCTGCACCTTCCAGGGAGAGTGTGTGAGGCCGGCCCCCCTCGACATCCCCCTGAAAGGGCCCGGCAAGGACTCCGATCTTTCTCCATCTAGGAAAACCTCGCTCTCAAAGGCCAGGTGCTGGATCTCTGTTCACACTACTCACCTCCCCAGCCCTTTGCCTAGAAAACCCCACACAGCAGGGGAGCCTGGCAGAGCACAGACAAGGAGGAGCAAGAACAAAGCCAGGGAGGCACAGAGCAGGCCTTCTCTTGGCTACCTCGCCATTCCCTAATACCCTGAGATCTCACCTGCAAGTATTTAATACTCCCAGGCTAGCACACTCGAATATATTTCCTAGTCCAACAGTATCTTCCAACTGTGTTACTAAAGCAACAGGTACGGACAAAGGACTGCAAAGCTTTCCTTGGAAACAGACACTGTTGGCGTGACGGATAATAACTGCAGTCACGCACAAGACGTTCATGTGCGTGCCTGGATCCAGTGTTCATCACATTAGGAAAGCCCACCAGCTGGTTAAAAATAAAAGGGAACATTGGCTATTTTGCTAATACATTGAAATAAACAAATCTCCTCCTCCAAACAGAGCAGGCGCGATTGCACCGCATGATTTATTCACACGCGCACATGGGGAGCCCTGCCCCAAGAGTGGGATTAGAACAATTAGGAAACAACAGGACTGCATCTCATGTCAAGGGTCGCCGAGTGTTTAACTCTGCCGGAGAGCTTAACTACCCGGACCACAAACCAGGCGCCTGCGGCCTGGCCGCAGAAAACCCAGTTTCAGATTCAAAAACCTACAAAGCACAGAAACCTTGCAGTGCGGTGCAGCCCGCCAGCCCTGGCGAGGATCTCCAGAAAGAGGGTCCTTCAGATGTGGTTAGCCATAGGCACTTCTGAACTTGCCGAAGAGCCCCCTGCACACATTTTTGAATTTCAAAAATGTCTCCCAAATAAACATCTTTTTCATTCTATTTTCCACAAGCTTTGAAGTCCCCTTGTGTTTTGAATATGACCAACCCTCACACCAGTGAAGTTCAAGATCTTGTGTGTGCTTCCAAAACCTTTATTCTAGCGACACCAGTTTTGTTGGTATCTGGACATCAAGGAAAATGTTACTGAAACCTCTTGAATTCAGACCCGGCTCACCAATCCTAACAACATGCAACACACCAGTTTCTAAATTAAAAATTGCTTTCAAGAAAGCATTGTCTAACAGCCATTCAGTATGAACTTGTGTTTTTCAAAGTTAGGGTTCCAAAAAATTAGGGGTTATTCAATTGTCCATTTGCTTCGTGCATCGCAATTAGATACCGTCCAATAGGGGACTCCGGACTGCCTGAGCCTCCCGTTGAGTCACTCACTGTCCTTAGGACTAACAACCCCATCCCAGCTCTGAGCGCTCCACATTCCCCACCCCCACCCCCATTTCCTGATCTCCGGCTCCGGGGGGAAGGACCGATAGCCCCGGCAAGACCCCTACAGGTCCAACACAGGCCCCGCGCCCCAAGCCGGGAAGCAGCTGCCCGGGCCCTGTGCCCCTCGGCGAGCAGCGAGGGATCGCAAACTTCCCCCGGCGAGCAGGGGAGGCTCGCTGGGCGAGCCGAAGCCAGGTGAGGACGCGGAAGTGGCTCCTCCCGCCCGCCCCGACCTGCCGGGCCAGGTGTGCGCGCAGGGCGCTGTCAGACGTGTCCCAGCCGCGAGCCGGGCGTCGGGAGCCCCAAAACTTTTTTTTTTTAAAGCGGGCACAGGGCAGGCGGTTCAAGGCCCCAGCGCCGGGCTGAAACCCTCGCGGGCCCGGGCGGCTGCAGCGCGGGCGCTCGGGGAAGCGGCGGTCGGTCCCCAAGTTTAAGCGGCGCCACTGCTGCGGAACCCCGGCGTCTCCGCCCCGGCCGCACCTGCTCCCGGTTTTAAGCCCCAGGCCCCACACATCCGTCCCGACCTTCAGAGCATCCCGGAAATCCGCACCCACCCCCAGCTCGGCGCTGCCGGGACCCTCGCCCAGCAGTAATTGAAGCCCGCTCGGCGCCCACCCAGAGCGGCGGCCGAGAACGCCCACCCCCGGCGAATCCAAAGCGCGCTTCCCGGAGCTCCCCGGCGCCCCTCGGCGTTCCAGGTTGGGTCCCCTTACTTCTGCGGCCCCAAGTCCTGGAACGAGCCCGGTGCCCCACCGCGGCGCTCGCCCAGGCTGGAACGCGGGAGGAAGGGAAGCCCAGAGGCGCGTCCTCAGGGGCCGGGGTCCTCAGGCCGGGGGAGGGGACCCCTAGCTGGGGTTCGGAGAACTCCGCGGGGAGGCAAAGCCAGGCGACGAGAACGCTGCTGGCTGGCTGGCTGGGTGGGTGGGCGGGCGTGTGGCGACGAGGGGGCGTCGGCCCGGGCGAGGGGCAGAGCCGCGGCGCCGCAGAGCAGGTGCCGCGGGGCCGCCCGCAACGCGCTCCCGCGGAGCCGCCAAAC
Organism: Lepus europaeus; assembly: GCF_033115175.1. Classification (NCBI taxonomy): domain Eukaryota; kingdom Metazoa; phylum Chordata; class Mammalia; order Lagomorpha; family Leporidae; genus Lepus; species Lepus europaeus. The sequence goes on from NC_084835.1 coordinate 98,090,073, forward strand.
TTTCTCGGGCACCCGAAGTTAAGGGCGCCGAGGACCGAGCGAGGCGGAGACCGTGCGGGGGTCCCGCCGCCCCCGGGAGCCGGTGGCCCCGCGCCCCCCTCCGCCGCCGCCGCACTCACCTGGCTGTACAGCTCGCTGACCGACATGACCCCGCGCGCCGGGCCGGAGCCCGGGCGCCGCGCTCGGGGGGCGGCGGGTCGCTGCTCCG